>NC_139249.1:27725315-28043375 GCF_977018435.1 Lepisma saccharinum | reverse complement strand
CCCTTAAAGGTACTGACCAGCAACCGTCATGATAGAGAATGAGTCTTCAAAGTACAGGCACTGGGTTGGAACCACTCCACTGGTTTCCAATTGGCCCATTTGAATCTAGATTCAAAGGGTTCAGAGGACAAGTGTCATAACTCCACTTTTCGTGGAGTTACATTTATAAGTGTGAAGTATCAACAGTTCGGTGATAGAAGCAAGCATCTCCTAAGTTTCAAATTCTTGCTCATAGAGGCACCTCTATGTTTGTGCTTCAACAGCTAGACGCAGTACTAAGTTATTTAAATGTGTCCTTTTCTCAAAACTGTCTTGAATGGAGTTACGCCACTTGTGCTCTCAACCCCTCATATTTTGCAACGATCACACATTTTCTATATTCAAGCAAAATCGTCTCTTACTACTAGTAAGAGTTCTAAAACGGGGGTGGGGAAGGTGCCAAAACTGAGGGGGGGAGGCAAAGACAGTTTACTTTTCCTTGGTAGATAAGGTTTATCATAGTGTGGGAGCAAAAATGGAAAAATGTGTTTGGGCAACTGCCCCCCCTCGCCGCCAGGCACGTATCTAGAAATATGTTTCAGAGGGGGTCCGAACCAAGTGTCTCGGGAATAATAATAATAATAATAGTAATAATAATAATGTTTAATTTAAAATAATTAGTAGTGTAGTGTCCCCGGTTCACAGCCCGAAAATGGCGCTCGGTGGCGCTCGCAGTGTTACCAACTCCTCACTTGAAAAAATCACCAAGGTTTTTGGTCTAACCTAACCTAAAACAGCAAGGAGCTGGCAATCTTGCTTGAGAGTTCACAAACCGGAAGTGGGGCTCAGGGGGCTCGCAGTGTTGCCAACTTCTTACTCGAAAAAATCACTAAGGTTTTTTTTGGTCTAACCTAACCTAAAGCAAGGAGCTGGCAATCTTGCTTGAGAGTTCTGCAACCGGAAGTGGGGCTTGCAGTGTTGCCAACACCTACTCGAAAAAAAAATCACCAAGGTTTTTGTCTTGGTCTAACATAACCTAAAGCAAGGAGGTGGCAATTTTGCTTGAGGCATGCCTTACAGTGCATAAAGCAAGGTTGCCAACCCACTGGTACTTTTGCCATAGCCTTTTACAAGAAAAAAAAAGAGAAAGGGAAGAGTTAAACAACCGACAGCTTACCCACAGCCTTTTTTGCTCTAACCTAACCTAAAGCAAGGAGCTGGCAACTTTGCTTGTGCAATCAACCCGGTCGACCGCCCTCAAGTGGAGATAAGCGTTGCCAACTCCTCACTCGAAAAAAAAAAATCACCAAGGTTTTTTTTGGTCTAACCTAACCTAAAGCAAGGAGGTGGCAATTTTGCTTGTGCAATCAACCCGGTTGATCGCCCTCAAGTAAAGATCAGCGTTGCCAACCTACATATACTAAACAAGGAGAGCCGGCACTGCCGTAAAAGAGAGAGAGAGATGGGTGGATGGTAATATAGTATGTGTGTGCGTGTGTGCGTATAATATGTAGCATTATTAACTAGAGTGTGTTGGCAATTTACTTGCAACTAAAAAAATAGAGATGCCAACGTTGGTGTAAGATGAAGAGAGAGAGAGAGAGAGAGAGATTTATGGCTGGCAACAGTAACGAGCGAATGCGCCATATCGTAACTTTCCAACTCCGTATATCGTGACCTTTGTAAACCTCTCTCTCGGGGGAAACACGATGTGTTATACACACGCGCATGTGCGCGCGCCTGTATTGTGACGTAAACAAACAAACAAAATAATAATTGTTGTTTTTTAGGATGCCTGGCCCCTATAACCTCGCCAGGGTGCGTGGTGCCCAACCAAAAAATGTAAAAGTTTTCTAATGGCTGCGGTTATAGATTACCGCACTTCTGTAGAGTTTCACGTGTTTTTTTTTTTCTCAAACTATTAAAGCACATATTTGAGGAAAACAACACCACCCATATATAAATAAACCCTCAAACCCAACACCATTGTGAATTATTGCACAGTATTTATTTTGTGGCACTCCACTATATATATATATATAATAACATACCCACAAATATTTTCAACAAGATGCGCTCCATGAAAAGTTGTCCTGTATGCAAGAGAACCATATCAAGCAAACGTTTTGCAAGACATTGTCGCACCTGCGTGCCAGGCAAGCATTTGGCTGCCACCGAACCATGTCCCAGGTGCGGTATACATATTACCATTAATAATTTGAAGAGGCATATAACATCATGCAAAGTTGTCGTCGGAACACCTGTCCCCCAACCGTCGACCAGCTCGACCAAGAGGAAAGCGGAAGCCGACTCGCCACCATTCGCCAAACGCGTCAAGCCTGTGGCGAAAGCTAACCAGTCTGCTTTCCAGCGGTTGTTAGAAGATTTTGTCTTCACTTCGGAGGGCTCATGCGACGTGCGTAGCTTTTTGGAGAACGTGCGAGCCAAAATTATTTCCATCCTCGGTGATGCGCTTGCAATGCACTCCACTAAATTCTACGGTACGCTATGTTGCACATACAAGAAGCCGACCGATGAAAGATACACTTTCTTTCATGCAACGAAAGCAAAAACGCTGCATCTGGCGGATGGTGACAGCATTGGGGAAATTTACGACAAGTTTGCCGATGAGCTGGTGGCAAAACAAGAAGAACATCAAGCTAAAGGCTCGGGGGGTTCGCTGTGTGGCGAGCCTCACGAACTGTGCGTCAAACTTTGCAAGTTCATACCTCTCTCCGCCTCCAGCTATGTTCGCTTACCAGAAGCGATTGAGGATAAAAAGGCCATCCTGAATATTCAGAACAGTGACGCCAAGTGCTTCATATGGTGTGTGCTTGCAGCGTTACACCCTGTCCACTGGAAAAACCACCCATACCGAGTTAACCACTACATGCAGTACGAGTTGGAGCTGGAAGATGCGATGGCTGGGATTGACTACCCGGTGGAGGTCTCGGACATTCGCAAGTTCGAGGCCCGTACACGCAACCCTCGGTTGGCCATCAACGTTTATGGCCTCACCGACGAAAATGTGGTGTACCCCATCCGGGTGAGCGACGTAGACGACGACGGTGCGCAGGAAATTCATCTTCTGCTCATCAAGGATGAGACCCACCACCATTACACCCTCATCCGTTCCCTCTCTCGGCTTGTTTCGAGCCAGCTGAGCAGTGATAGTCACCACATAGAAGTTTGTCCCAGGTGCTTGTCTATATTTCGTAATCGAGAACAGCAGGATTACCAGCGCATCAGAGGTCCCAACATCGCTGCCGAAAAGCTCGCTAACCACAAGCTCTACTGCAATGCCAACGAGCCTGGGGTGGCAGACTTGCCCGAACCTGGCGCCGTAGAGTGTTTTCGCATGCACGGTGCCATGGTGGAGCACCCCGCTATTATCATCGCGGATTTCGAGGCTTTTCTCAAACCCCTGTCCACTTGCGATCCCGATCCAGAAGTTTCTTCCACCACCCCTTACCAACTCCACGAGGCATCCAGTTTCGCATATGTTGTGGTGCGACGAGATCAACACATCGACCCCGAGCCCTATGTGTACCGTGGTCCCGACGCAGCCAAACACTTTCTTGAGAGGATGGTTGTCGAGGCCATCGAGATAGGGAAGGTGCTGTTGACCCCCAAGTCTATGCTCCCACTGTCCCCCGACGATCAACATAGACACGAGGAGGCTACTACCTGTCCTGTGTGCACCTGCGAGTTTAGCATCAACAACCGTAAAGTCCATCACCACGATCACTTTAACGGTAGGTACGTTGGTCCTTGGTGCGACGACTGCAATCGCTTGGCCCGGGACCCGCGCTTCATCCCTGTATTTTTTCACAATGGCTCGGGGTACGACTTTCACCACCTGATCAAGCATCTTGGATACGACAATGCAAGAATCAATGTCCTGCCACAAAACGAGGAGCGTTATATTAGCGTCAGCAAGTGGGTGCCGATCCCCAACTCAAAAAGCAGGAGCATCGAGCTTCGCTTCCTCGACTCCCTGAGGTTCCTCTCGGCTAGCCTCGATGCCCTTGCAGGGAAGCTGAGCAACGAACAAATGCTCATTACCTCTGCGAATTTTCCAAACTTGGACGCCAGTCTCTTCAGGCGTAAAGGGGTCTACCCCTACGAATACGTCACCGACTCTACCAAGTTTGCGGAGACGTCGCTTCCTCCTCGAGCAAACTTCTATAGCAAGCTGCGAGGCTCGGGCATCTCTGAGGATGACTATAACCATGCTCAGTCCATGTGGCGCGAGCTGGATTGCCAAAATCTCGGGGACTACCACGATGCCTACCTCAGACTTGACGTGACGCTCCTCGCCGACGTGTTCCAGACGTTCCGTGCGACCGCCATGAAGATCTACCAGCTGGACCCTGCCTACTTCTATAGTCTCCCCGGACTGGCATGGTCAGCCATGTTTCTGGTGACGAAAATTAAGCTGGAGCTTCTTTCGGACGTGGACATGATGCTGTTTATGGAACGTGCCAAGCGGGGTGGAATGGTCCAGGTGTCGCAACGGCACGCGCGCGCCAACAACCATCACATGGCTACTGGCTACGACTCCACCCAACCGTCAAGCTACATCATGTACACGGACGTAAATAACTTGTACGGGCACTCTATGATGCAGCGACTCCCCTTTAGAGGGTTCGAGTGGGCTGATCCTTCTGAATTCGACATCAAAAACTTCGACGATTCGGAACATGGGTTCTTCGCCGAGGTGGACCTTGAGTTCTCCGAGGAGCTGCAGGATTTGTTCTGCGATCTCCCCCCTGCACCCGAGTTCAAGTGTCCACCCGATTCCAACCAGAAGAAGCTCGTCATGGATTTCGAACCCAAGAAGAAATACGTTCTTCACTACCAGAATCTCCGGTGGTTGATGCGGCAAGGGGTCACCGTCCACGCAGTTCACCGCATCCTCAAGTTCGAACATTCTTCATGGTTGCGTCCATATATCGAGCTCAACACTGAACGCCGCACCGCAGCCACGTCCGAGCTTGATAAGGATTTCTTCAAGCTCATGAATAATGCGGTGTTTGGCAAGACCATGGAGAATGTACGGAATCGCGTGGACATAAAATTGGTGACGAGGAAAGAGCGATGTCGTCAGCTTGTTGCAAGTCCATTGTTCAAGTCTCGAACAATCTACAACGAGCAGCTGGCTCTGATTCACATGAAGCAAGGCGTGGTGAAGCTCAACAAGCCCATCTACGTTGGAGCCACTGTTCTGGATCTGAGCAAGCTCCACATGTTCGAGACGTACTACGACACATTACGTCCACACTATGGCCACAACATCTCGCTTCTCTACACGGACACGGACAGCTTGGTGTACCACGTTCGCACAGCCAACGCATACGGGGATATAGCCACAGATCCATCTTTTGTTAACCTCTTTGACACCTCGGGCTATCCCCAGCCGAACCGGTACAGTATCCTGGCTCGCAACAAAAAGGTGCCTGGCAAACTCAAAGACGAGAAGGACGGAGACGTGATTCTCGAGTTTGCAGGTCTTCGCGCCAAGGCCTATACCATCAAAGCCGAGGGCAGCGTTACCAAGAAGGCCAAGGGTGTCGGCAGACAGGTGGTTCGGGAGCATCTCACATTCGAGGACTTTGTGGATTGCCTCAAGACCGGGTCGTCGGTTCTAAGAGCAGAACAGCGCATCCAGAGCGTCGACCATGTGTTAACCACCAACAAAGTGAGGAAGATTGCCCTGGATCCCAACGACGACAAGAGGTGCGTTCTCCAATGTGGAATCCACACACTGCCGTGGGGGCACTATCGCTTAGCAGAAAGCAAAACCTGCAACATGTGCCCATCTTCAACAGAAGATTCATAAAAAACAAAACAAACAAAAAAACAAAAAACAAAAAAAAAACAAAAAAAACATTGACAGTCATTACAAAAAACTTTGACCGTATTTTAAATAACCAGCATAATATGAATCTCTTTGGTTTCCGAAAACAAAGCAACATGGAGACTGTACACCACACGACGACAGATCATGAATTTCTACCTTCCATGTTAACTAAACTCAACGGTCTGTTGATCATTCACCTCAACAGCATTTGGACGAAATTGGATGAAGACGTCGGCAAAACTTTTTACATTTTCAACAACAATTTACATTTCTACGAAATTCCGATCGACGGGAAACTTCAAATCACCGTGAATCCGGAAAACGTAGGCGAAATCAAAATTTCTACCGGCAAGAACATTTTTCGAATCAAGCACGACAAGATGCTTTCTAACATTACGTACGATGTGTCTGCAGGAGATTATTTTTACATGGAACTCCTCGGAGATTACGACAAACTTATTCCTCTCTTCGTAGAATTACGAATCGTCTATCCTATTATAAATAACCGTTAACAAAATGCCTAACGACATTTTCGGCAACACCAAGCGTGTGGACCACGCAGAAGAGATTCTCATGTTGGACATTCGAGTTAAGAAGTTGAGGACCGATTTGATCGCTTTGCAGGAAACCTTAAACAAAAGTTTAGAGTCGGAAATCGCTACGCTCCAAACGCAATGTCTCGACCCCATTCTGAAAATCGATTCCGAACTGAAAACGCTGATAAAAAATTATGTCGACGTACCTTCTTACGACAGCGTTCAAAATATACAGTTGAGCGTGGATTCGCTTCAAAATGATTTGGCCAAATTACAGCAATTTCAATCGAAAAATGAAGATTTGGAAAAATTGAAACTCGAAATCGAAGAACGAACTTCCGCAATAGAAAAGAATTTCTCTGAACTTCAAACCGTGGTGAACGATATAGACGCAGAACGCTTGCATGTCGTCGTTTCCAAATTACAAGAAGAATTCACCGGCACGTTGGAAGAAATTAAATCCAAGTTGCAGACTTTGGAAGATACAATGACGAACCTACCATCGTCGGACGAACTGCAGGTCATCGGTAAAAGCGTCGCGAACATAAAAATTCAATTGGAGGCCTATCGAGATTTCGAACACATTCAAACCACCATCGCCACGCTTCAGGCGTCCTTGGAATTGATCAACGAAGAAATTAAAAATATTCACGCTGAAGCGAGAGCGTTGACGAGCATTCAAGACACGTTGAGCACGGTTCAGCAGAAGATCGAATATTTAGAAAATTTGAACGTCGAAACGAATCTCGCTCATTTTCATCACGTACTCGACAACATACAGGGTGACTTGGAATCGTTACGGACGAGCGTGCCTTCGAGCGAAGATTTGGAAAAATTGAAAACGGCGGTGACGGCACTATCCGATTCGAACGACATCAAAAGTTCGTTGAGCGATCTCGAGAGTAAAGTGGCCAATCTCCCCACCTCCAAAGAATTGCATGCTTTGAAAAGAAACATATCTCGAATGCTGAAACGACTAGAAACGGAAACGGCGAACGTGGAACAGATTCGAGACGAAATTAGTTCGCTGGTGTCGACGCTGCCCACTTCCCAGAGCGTCGCCGACCTTCACACGCAGTTTACAGAGATGCGAAGCATCGTGAACGATCTTACCGAGAAGAGCTCGAAATTGAATCAAGTCGAGAACCTTCAGAACATCGTCGTCAACATCAGAGATCAAGTTGGAGTGCTGGAATCCACGCAGGAATCGACGCTGGCCTCTTTCGGTGCCAAGTTGCAAGAACTCAACGAAAACTACAAGCAGTTGAACGTGGAAGTGAAAATCAAACCGTCGTTTTCTACCGTAACGGATACCATAATCGAGCATTTGCTGCCCATCGAAAATAAACTCGGACAAGTTCACAGCAACCTCGTTAGCGTCGACACTAAATTCGCTAAACTGCATTCTCTGCAAGCCATCGAAATCAACAGCATACCCAATCAACAAAGAATCTCCACGTTCGTCGAAGGTAACAAACTGTACATGTTACATCCTTATCATCCGTACTACAAGTTTCTCCTCGATGGCACGATTCAGATAAACGAATTTTCGTACTGGTCTCACGGTAGAAAAGCTAGCGTTCCCACCATGACTTTGATATCGAATCGTGGTGTCCAGAAAGCAGGAAACATTCCTCTGGCACGTTGGAACGAAACGCGCAACATATATGAAATACACGAAGACGAAGATCTCACCGTTTTCGACGTGAGTGCCGGCGATAAGCTGATCATTCAAAACACGAGCGAAGTGCCACCCTCTTTGAATCCCATCACGCTTGTGCTTCTCTTGAAACGTAATCTCTAAAAAAAAATGTCTAGGCAAGCCATCGTCGAAGAATTGCATAAACCTGCGCGCCGTAACTACGAACGTTTGGCTGTGGTAACCAAGGGCATCGACGACCTCTGGCAAAGTGACCTCGTGGAGATGAGTAGCGGCAATTTGAAAAACGTGCATAAATTGAACAAGGGCAACAAGTACCTTCTCACCGTCATAGACACGTTTTCGAAATTCGCATGGGCTCTACCTTTGAAGGCGAAAACAGGAACATGCGTCACGGAAGCATTCAAATTAATTTTTCGCAAAAGCTGTGGCAGACGACCACGGTTTCTGCAAACGGACAACGGTAAAGAATTTTACAACGCCGTATTCCAAAAATTTATTCAAAAACATGGCATTCGACATTATTCGAGCTTCAGTCACATCAAAGCCAGCATCGTGGAAAGATTCAATCGAACCTTGAAAACACACATGTGGAAACGATTCACGCTTCGGGGAAATTACAAATGGGTCGACATCCTGCCGGAACTCGTCGACACCTATAATGATACAGTACACAGAACAATAGGCATGAAGCCAGCTGACGTTACCAAATCTGACGAGCAGCGTTTAATTTCTACCGTTTACTGTCCAAAGTACACTCCCACGACAAAAAAAGCTAAATACAAAATTGGAGACCAGGTGAGGATCAGCAAATTCAAACGCACCTTCGAGAAGGGATTCACAAAAAATTGGAGCACGGAACTTTTTACGGTGGTTCGAGTTCTACCTGGAAACCAACACACGTATATAATAAAAGATAGTAGCGGCGAGATTTTGAAAGGAAGATTTTACGAAAAGGAACTCTCTAAAACAAAACACCCCGACACGTACCTCATCGAGAAAGTATTGCGTAGGAAAGGTGACAAACTGTTTGTCAAATGGCTGGGACTTCCGGAAAAGAGTTGGATCGACGCGGACGAAGTGATCTTGTGAGTACGTGGAACGTGGTGAAGCGTCTACCGGATCCGGAAAGTCAAACGAAGAAAAAGAACGGCGAGTTGCTTCCCGACAGCATCCGCTGTCTGATCGTAGGTCCTTCGGGGTGTGGGAAAACGACACTGCTCGTGGACAATTTTCTCCTCGCACCGAATTGGTTAAATTGGAAGAACAGACACCTGTACGTGTTCTCGAAAAGTTTGGAGCAATCCAAATACCAGCAACTGATGAAACTGTACGATGGTCTGGACATTGCAACATTCGCCTCGGAAATAAAACCACTCGACGATTGTCGTGAAAATTCAGTCGTCGTGTTCGACGACGCCATCCTGGAAAATCAAAATGAAATTCGCAACTTTTTCACGCAAGGTCGTCACAAAGGAATGGATTGTTTTTACCTAGCTCAAACGTTTTCCAAAATTCCAAAACAGTTAGTGCGCGACAACGCCAATTTCATATGTTTGTTTCGTCAAGATCACACTAACCTCAAGCACGCGCACGATGACTACGTAGGCGGAGACATGAACTACAATCAATTTTCGGAAGGCTGCTCTACTTGCTGGAACGGTGACGATTTCGGATTTGTGACGATCGACATGACGAGGAAACCCAACGACGGAAAATACAGAAACAAAATCAACGACTTTCTAAACGTTGCAACGTTGTGAGAAACGACGTGTATAAATAACGTCATGACGAAACGAAAAATCGAAGACGAAAATCTCAAGCTTCGCGATTACCTCGCGAAACGCTTCAAAGGTTGGAAATCCGAGAATCGCGGATTCTACGAAGAGAAGAAACGTCAGGATCAACCTGTGATCGATGCCATCAGCAGTCTAGGTAAAGAAATTAAAAGTGTCACGGAACAAAATAAAAATTTGATTAATGAACTCGTACCGCTCGCAGCTAAAAGTTACGCCGTACCCACGCCTATTTCGAGCATTCCTTCGACGCCGTTCGAACTGAAGGATGCACCTGCACGACGTCGAGCCATAGGCAGCACGTCGTCGTCTTCGGATAAAATCGAGTTGGGACCTTTGGCACGAGACTACCTGAGCACGGGGAAATTCGACAAGGATGAAGTGTTCGGATTGTATCCCAGCATGGAAACCAGCGAAGGCGGCGGTGTGGTGTGGAAGATTGGGAAATCGAAGGTGACCTTCGAAGGCAACGACATTAAAGTCAATTTAGGCGACAAGGATAGTTGGAACAGGTATCCGGGTACGGTGGGACTGTGGGAACTCGTCGCCAAAAAGCAGCCGAAAGATTACACCGACGAAGATTACCAAAGTTACAAGGAAATTCTGATCATGACGGATGCCTTGTACCAGAACAACGACGCCTCGCAGAATAGGGTGAAATCGAGCAGCGGCGAGAAGTACAGGAATCTCATCAAACCGATTTGGAACCAGGTCAAAACAGGCAGCGGCGTCAAACGCTACAACACGTTACCCAAAGAATTTGTTTGGGTGGACGACGTTAGGAAACTCGTGGATCGATTGTTGGTGATAGCCGGCGAAGAGAATGCAGGTAACCGTAATTTCTACAACGAGAAGGTTGGCATCGTGGACATGATCAGCACGAAACTTTCCAACTTCATCGTGAACGACGACAAGGGCATAGGTTACCTGATCAAAATCATCAACACGCTGCCTCCGAAATTCTGGAACGTGGCCGAAGGAAAAGGACTCGTGAACGACATCATCAACAAGTTACCTTTCGAGATGCATCTACCTGGCTACCAGTACTGCGGACCGGGTACCAAACTCGAGAAAAGATTGGAGAGAGGAGACAAGGGTGTGAATCCGTTGGACGCCGCATGCAAAGATCACGACATCGCCTACAACACCACGCAGACGGATCTGGATGCACGTCACGAAGCAGACAGAAAGTTAGAGCACGCAGCTTTCGAAAGATTCGTGAGTAGAGACGCATCGTTGGGTGAACGGGTCGCCGCACTAGGCACCACCATCGCCATGAACACGAAACAAAAATTGGGGTGGGGTATATAAATAACATACAGTAAAAAAAACAACATGGATTACATAACTAATTTGCCACCCGAGCTACTATCTAAAATATTCAAAAAGGTAGTTAACGGAGATGTTAATAAACTTGTAAACATAGCAAGAACAATGCCGGAATTTCGCATCCCTTGTGAAATGGTTCTCAAGGACCTTCTTCGGGAGATCAGCGGCCTGAGGTGCGGTGATCTCAACATTCTGCTTTCGGCTGCAGGGCAAAAATTGGACGATAGGTCGGACGAACTGTACGAGGCGATGCAGGGAAGAAGACAGTATACTGATGATTGGTACAAGTCTATGCAGGAGAAGGATGATATCACTACGCACATCCTCGCGTTTTCCGAAGCACGAACTTTCTTCCTCTGTTAAAAAAATAATAATATATATACGTGAAAAAAAAATAATCTTCGGTATATATAAATAACACACATCGTGAAAAAAAAGCAATTAAATTTCTCTCTAACACTCTGAAATTTTTTTTGATATGACGACCGAAAAAATAAGTGATCTCCAAGCATTAAAACAAATGCTAAATTTGTCAGTTGAGTATGTAAAAATTCAGGAATTGGAAGTCGACAAACCTTACACGATAACTTCCGGTTCAATCGTTTCTACCCAGTATGGTCCCAAGGTACGCCTGTTGCTCAACGCACAATACAGTCTATTTTTACCAGATCGATACGCTAACATGTTATCCGACGAGAAGCTATCTATTTTAATCGAGAACAAAACTCGAATCGTGTACAAGGGGACAAAGGAACTTCTTGGCAAGAAAACGAAGCACGTAATAGAATTTGTGTAACGACTGCGAGGCCTTGAAAATATATAAATAACATACCGTAAAAAAACTACACGAGAAAAATCTCAGAATATATATATAAATAACATACCGTGAAAATAACACATAGAGCATCAACATGAAGCCCAAAGGTGTCGTGTACCAGATACCATACTCCAATCTTAAAAATCTAGGTGCCCTCGATGGGTTACTCACCAAGAAACAACGCGAGAAGAAACGTTCTTGCTTGTCGAAAGGACATGGAATGAAATTGCTGCTCAGCACACCTCAATTGAAAAGATTGCAACGTTCGCGGAAACAGCAAAAGATCGGAGGTTTCATATTCAGCATCCCGGCCATCCTGGCAGCATTGGGGGCCGTTGGAAGTTTGGCCGGCGGAAGTGCCGCCATCGCGAAAACCGTCATCGACTCGAAGAAGAACAAGGCCGAGTTGGAAGAACAGAAACGTCACAACCTGGCTATGGAGAAGAAGGGGAAAGGTATAACCAAAAAACAAAAAAGCAACCTCGATGCTTTGAAGAAATATAAAAAAAAGAAGAAGCCCTGTCCAACTTCGATATTGAATCTCTGATCGGACCGTTACAAATCAAACACTTCAGGGGTGTTTTCATGTCCGATTCTCTACCCTCTGCTGTGAAGAAAAAGGAGTATGGCGTGGTCAACCTGGACAGTTACAAAAATCCTGGTACACATTGGATATGCTACCTCAAAATTGACGATAACAATGCATTTGTTTTCGATTCGTTCGGTGGCACACCACCTGCCAGGTTGGTGAAGTATCTCAGTGTTGTCAACCTCTACTACAATGACAAACGCATCCAGGGTTTCACCGATGTTAACTGCGGCCACCTATGCCTTTCCGTTCTCGCATACATGTCTAAAATAAATAACCCCTCAGTGCAACATTTTCAGAAAGCATTGTGGAATCTAAAACACGATGGGCGTGTTCCATCTCACGAGCGAATCTTCGATCTTGAAACTCACGCTGCACGACGACATCGTCTATCCTAAATCTGTGGCTCTGCGTGCATTCTACAGCATGTACCTCATACCCAATGTTACGCAGCACAACAACAAAATTAGCGTCGGAAGCGAACACATCGTCGTCACGCCAGGACAATACAATCTTTCCACTTTGCAAGCTCAGTTACCCAAAGGCACATACCTTTCTCAAAATTCCGTCACGCACAGAGTGGAAATCCTATCCGCGACGGAGACCGTGGACCTGGGCACCATGGGAGAACTTTTAGGTTTCGAGAACGACACCAAACTCGAAGCTGGCATCAAGCACGTGGCAACCAACATTCCTAAATTCTTGGCCATAGAGACTCTGAACGTACACTGCAACGTGGCCGAAGGCATGATCACGAAATCTTCGGACGGATTGTTAGGAAGTCACAAGCAGACGGGAATCATAGCCACTTTCAAACCAAGTTCCGAGTTCATGGAACCGATCATCTACACGCCCTCTTCGCCGATCTATTTTCCAGTATGTCGCAACCGCATAGACGACATAGAGTTGGTGGTGACGAACGAGAAAGGAGACGTGGTGGATTTCGCAGGTGCAACGACCACTGCCATCGTGGAGATCAACATATAATAAATAACCATACATGTAAAATGGAGCAAATCGAAAGTTACGAATTGCAATCTTTCCCTCCCAACCGTCGCACGTTCGCCAATCTGAACGAGGCAAACAGGGAGATCGAATACGACGTGGACGTAGGCGACGGGTTCGTTCATCCTCACAGAGCGGACCTCTACCTTCAATTCGACGTGGTGAAGAAGGAAAGCGGAGACGCGTTTCCTGCAGCAGCAAACTTGATACTCGTGGACAACTTTGTGCCTCACCTGTTCTCGCAGGTGGAGGTGAGGAAACACAACACCGTCATCGACAGAATAGATTATCCAGGCATCACGTCGACGGCAGTGGGAACGTTGAAATTATCCAAAACAGACGCAGCGTACTACCAGGCCGGGGGATTCGAAGCCGGGACCAAAATATCGACGAGAAGTCACACGGTGCTCTTTCCCATGCGTCTGCTGCCTGGTTTCTTCTCGGACTACAAGGAGATCATGTGGAAGGGAGGACTGAGGATCACGTTTCGAAGAGCGGCCAACGACAACGACGCACTGATGCGATACGCTACTTTAGGTCCGGACGGCACCACGTCGCTGCCCAACACTTTACCCGAAGCAGCGAAATGCGTCATCCGGAGCATGGAATTGAGAATGCCGGTGGTGGAATACGAAACGAACTACGCCCTCAAGTACAAAGCGGAGATCTTGAAAAGTCCGCAGGTGTTCATTCACTTTCACGGTTACCAGTGCGTGCAGAAGATGGCGTCGGGAAGTCACATGGAATTCGACGTGACGACGCAGTTCAACAACATACAGTTCGACATGCCAGATTTCGTCGTAGTGCTCTTTCAGACCGGGAGGGACAAGAATCAGGAAAAAGATTCCAGCAAGTTCGACGACTGCAAGATCAAGAACGTTTATCTGAAGAACGGTCGCAACGAAGTGTTCCCGCGCGAGAATTACAACCTCGACGTGACCAAAAACGATTACCTCAAACTTTACGAAGCGTTCTCGGCTTACAAACGCGTGACCGAGGGAAGCGTGGACATGTACTACACGCCCAGCGAGTTCAAAGCACGGAGACCCATGACCGTCATCAACACATCTAAGAGGAAGAAGGTTGTGGTCAACGATCGAACCAACATCAAGGTCGTCTGCGAGTTCCACGATGCCTTGCCCGAGGATACCCTATGCAGTGTCATCCTGATTGCAGAGAAGTCCTTTGCCTACGACGTGAAGAACGAGAGGGTCACAGAGCAGTTTTAACAAGTTTTTTAACATCTTTTCTTGCACAATAAGAAATTTTCTGCACTAGCACAATCAGTTACAATAGCACAATACGAATTTCACTAGTTCAGATCACTTACAAATGTTAATTTCATTAGTTATCAGTCACAATATCTTTTTTGCACTATAGCACGAGAGACAATCAGAAAATTTGCACAAAAAAATTTGTTGTTGTTTTTACACGTGAAAATTAACAATAATTTCTTTTTTTATCGTTTCAGATGCTGTCGAAACATCAAAAACATATACACACACACTAGAAAATAAGCATGCAACTTTATTTGTAACACACACACATACATTCTCCATCTTCATCAAGAAAATATTATAATAAACATAATTATTTTTATCTATCTCATAATAAAACTCTATATCCAAAAAATATCACAACATCAAATAACACTAGAGTCGTTAGTACACGTTGCATGCATTACGGAGGTCCTCTGTAGGGTTTCATGGAAGTTTGGGGGAAAAAAAAAAACACGTGAAACTCTACAGAGGTGCGGTAATCTATAACCGCAGCCATTAGAAAACTTTTACATTTTTGGTTGGGCACCACGCACCCTGGCGAGGTTATAGGGGCCAGGCATCCTAAAAACAACAATTATTATTTGTTTGTTTGCGCCACAATACTGAAATAAAAAAGAAGTACGTACGTGTGTGTGTGGCGCATCGTTGCCGCGAGAGAGGTTTGCAAAAATCATGATATACATTGGCGCTCGGGACTTGGAAATAATACGTATTCGCTCACCACTGTTGCCAGCTTAGTCTCTCTCTTTATCTTACAGCAACATTGGCATCTCTATTTTTTTAGTTATAAGCGAGTTGCCAACACACTCTAGTTAATAATGCTACATATTATACACACACACACGCACACACATACTGTGCTACCATCCATCCATCCCTCTCTCTCTTTTACGGCAGTATATATTTGTTGCCGGCTCTCTTGCCCAGTGTATGTTACGCCAGTATATAAATTTGGCTAAGCCCTTGCCATGTAAAAAAAGCTGTAGGTAAATATTAGCAACACTATCGGTTGTTTAACTCTTCCCTCTCTCTCTTCTCTCTTTTTTTTTTTTGTAAAAAGCTATGGCAAAAGTATCAGTAGGTTGGCAAATTGCTTTATGCACTGTAAAGCCTCAAGCAGTGTTGCCAGCTCCTTGCTTTAGGTTAGATTAGACCCAAAAAACAAAAACCTTGGTGACTTTTCAAATAAGATGTTGGCTACGCTGCAAGGCAAGCCTCAAGCAGCGTTGCCAGCTCCTTGCTTTAGGTTAGGTTAGACCAAATAAAAACCTTGGTGATTTTTTCGAGTGAGGAGTTGGCCACACTGCAAGAAAAGCCTCAAGCAATATTGCCAGCTCCTTGCTTGAGGTTAGGTTAGACCCAAAAACAAAAACCTTGGTGATTTTTTCAAGTGAGGAGTTGGTAACACTGCGAGCGCCACCGAGCGCCATTTTCGGGCTGTGAACCGGGGACACTACACTACTGTTCATCGCCAACTAGGGCATTCCAACTAGAAATCCAGTTCCGTGTGATAGGGGCTTAAGTTGCATATCCTATTTTATTACATTAAAGAAGTGCTTCATAAGTTTTGTTCAGGAGCCTACAGAGCCACATTTTCATCGATGATTGCACAGTGTGCCCGAAATGTACAGTTAACGAATTTAGTTAGTACGGCAGGCACTGGTAATGCGAAGCCGACGGGGCGATTGGGCTTCGGAACGTTTGATGTTTTGAAGGAGATAGTGTCCAGTTAATAAGTACAATAAAAATTAATTGCATTGCAGATTTATTTGGGTGTGTACGTGCGATTGTTCGAATAGGCAGAAACCGCTACTGGTACGTGTAACTTATACATCGAAATTTTGGTGTACGCACGTTAAACTTTTTGTAAAATTAATTAGAAAAGTTTACACTTTCACTAAGAAGAATTGAAGAGTAATTACACGAATGTAGAAAATTCTACTTTAAAACAATTAGGTACTGTCAGTCGGACTGCACCTTTGACACAAATTATGTATAACGAAGACGAAGGAAATTGCTGCACTACTAAGTGAGGAGGGTGTACTAAAATTTTGTCCTTACCCGTCGAAAAAGTGTGTTCATGTCAACCACGAATATGTGCTGTGTAGTTGCATACGTACAAGTAAGAAAATTAGTTTTTCCAAGGCTCGTAGCATCAACACGAAACGATTCCATTTTCAACCGTATGTCCACCAGTCCGGATTACCTTATCTGAGCTCAGGTGGAGCGTCCCCCCTTGAGTAGCGCCAAAACCCACGGGTATTTGTTATTTTTAAAGTTGGATTAATGCTTCGTGACATAATAGCTACGTATATTGTAAAAATCATGCAGCAATTTAAGCTACGATATTGCTGTTATTTTGATGTCATTACGTAGGTATTAAATAGACACACCTACAATAAACACGTTCATTAACAGTACTGTTCCGTCAATCATCTAAAAGAATGTGTAAAAAGCCTACCAGTGCCATCTCTTGGCGTCGAGTGTTATCAGAAAAACAGAGCAACGTCGAGCGTTCAGAACAGACACGCAGACTGCGTTGCAGGCCCTACCCAGGCAGGAGCCAGGGGAGGGGGGCTCCCCACACTAGAACTGCCGTCAGCCCCCTTCACATTAGGTAAAACTATTTTGTATAATGTGTCTGCAGTGAAGAGTGAAAATGTAGACAGCAGATATAATTTTGCTCACAATTTTGGTGAGGGATCAATTCACAGAAGATGAAGAAGTGGCTATTACATTCATCTTATTTATAAGAAGTCTAAATAGCGGCAAGCATTTAGGAGATTCTCTTCTCTAGACTTCAGAAAGTTATTTCACAGGGGAGCTTCTTTATCTGTACCTTGGCTGTCCCTGTTGCGGCTTCCCGTTTAGACAGAAATCTGGCACTTTGACGTCATCACTCGTACATATTCCTTCCAGATCTGCGTCAAAGGTCAACAGCTCTCAAGTTTTCGGAACGAAGGGAGTTTCATTGCTTCGGCCGGTGGTTGAATGTACTGTAGGCACTATGATTGAATATTGTGCATTTTCTTTTGTGTGATATAAATATTTGTATCATCAAAAGTACGTAGTATGGAGTGTGTAGTAAGGGGGATGATGTTAGCAACAGTCAATCAACCGATGTTTTAAAAGATATAGAAAAAAATGTAGTATTTGTATGACATTTCTAAATTTTATGTAACTTAATCGCCCCCCTCTCACACTCACACATAATTTACCTTAATTTAATACTGTTAAACTTTTGAAAAAAGGACTTCAAATCCATCATAAGCTCCGTACCAGTGCGTTTTATACAGGTTGGTGTGCCACCAACGTCGTTGTTTCCTCCTCTTCTTGCACAAACTAGCCATCACCAAAATCGCATACTTTTTCTCACGCGAAGACATGACGACAAGATGAACACTGAACAAATGATTGCCGGTGGTTCGCGGTTTCCCATGGATCGTTGGAAGTTCGCTGTAAGAATAATTTCAGCGAACGGTTCACAAGCGGTTTGGTTCGTACATGTATACGCACCTTAACATAGTCATGTTTTTTTTATTGAGAGGAAGATGGGTAGTAGGGATGGATGAAGGGGAGTGTCAAGGTGGACAATATAGGTAGGGGAAACGCAAAATCCCACCTCACCGTCTAAATAGAACTAACTTTGGCATTTGGTACTTGCTCAGTGTTACTATAAAAAGTATAGAAGCGTGTTGAACTGTAAAACGCTCTCAATATTCCACAAAGACAAATAATAAAATTATTCGACTTTACTAAGATAAAAGTCAACTAACAATCAACCATAAATACAAATAAATACATGCTTGCTCTAACTTAAAAGTTTAACCTTACCCATTCTTCTAAGTTTCGAACGTCAGCTTCGTTGGAAACCAAGGCACTGATTACACGCTTTGCTATCAGCGCCACGCGTTGCAACTGCACTGCACCTAAGCTTTACACGAGTGGCTAGGGACAGAAACCTGGCCTGCCTAACCTATCAACGTATGCATACAATAGCTTAAATAAAGCTTTTGCGACGCAATTTATAACTTAGCTGAAGACCTTGAACTACCCAGAGACATGCTACAGACAAAAGGGGCATGCGATGTTAAAACCAGCTTTATTTGTTCGTTTTTGATAATTATCAGAGGTTTGCATTGTTTAGATTATACACTTCACGTTTCTAAATTAGCTGGCCTGCGACTTGTAGGAGACAGTCACGAACACTGAAGAGCCACAGGCTAGAAAAACTCGTTTTACAATGTAAACAGTTTATGGTCCTTTTACACACCTGCATAATGTAAACAGCTTAGTTGAGAACAGAACCGCAAATAGTAGGGATGGCAACGACAACGAGATGGGCTTGTAAAATTCGAGACGAGAACGAGACAGCAGGGGCGATTCCTACCTGCTTTTGACATAATGGTAAAATCTGCAAACGCCAGTCCCTGGGAGAGGAAAAATCGAATTCAATGGAATATGTGTTCAGGAAATAGAAATAATATTATGTCCAAATCTTATTTCTACTTCACCAGCGAACATGTTTCAAACGAAAGGGAGTATGCCGATCCAGCGGCAAGCTTTTTTACAAACATGCCACGATCCATCTTCTATATTTTTTTCATCCTGCCCAATTTAGTTTGTCAGGAGATTTTGTGGTAGGAAATCGGTGGAAATTTGGAGGTAAACAATTTTCTCAAACCTTTTTAAGTTCTATGTTGAACCCATGTTGTTTGTTGCACAATTTTAAACAATTTTGGGGGGAAATTTATACTATTACATAACTTAAGAATAAGTAACGCCCCAAGTTCAAAACTCCAGAAAAGTAGATGCAGAATTCCAATTATCCGAGAAAAAAAAGTAATTAATAATAAATCCTAGCACAATTTAGAAACATTTAGCATAATCTCGAAGTTTAAGCAGCACTTTTTGTTATCATGAACCCACTCGACGACAGGGGGAGAAGAAAATAGAAATTTTTAAAAAATCTGAAATATCGTTAATGTTATTTTCGTCTGTTTCTATAGGTTCACATTTAAATATTTCATAGTTCAAAGTGAGGAGCAAGGGCCCCTTGCCCTACCTTGAGCATGGGCCTGCAGCTAACATTCTAAATGCAAATGATAGTACAAGCGATACGTGTGAATGTAATTGAACGCATTTTTCAAACCTTCCTCGGTTTACCATAAATTCTTCCTACACTTCGAAAAAGTCACGAGTCGTCACTGCGAGACAGATCTTTCAGAATACACAGTGACTCGTTCGGGACTTTGTTGTGTAAGTCATATATTTTGTTCAAACTAATTACAAAGTAAACCCGTTCGAGGCATATGTGAGCATATGCTGCGTGTTGCATATACAGGACACAATTAAGCTTTTCAAGGGCTCGTAGCGTCGAAACGAGGCGTCAAACTGAAAAGAAACGTTATGAAGAAGAACTGTTTACCGTGAAGGAGAAGGCAACGGGACTGAGGCTACCAGCCGTTTGCAACAGCGCGTACCACTTCGCTCCGCCCACTCGCTTTCTCCCCTTCTCTACAGTTATGCGTGGCATTGCTCCACTGGGTCATAACATGGTGATAAAAAATGTAAAATTGTTGCACCATGCTGGCTTTTAAAGGCACAATAATTTTATATTGTGCATTCTACCTTTCGACTCTAGTCAAAGTTTTTAAGAAACGTGCACACACAAACACAGTGGCTCTCTTCCATTCGAACTTGCATAATTCGAATTACTAGGTAAAGACACCCACGCCATCTCTGGAGGTGGGTACAAACTAAATCAACACTAAAGCGAAATCGCGGTATCTCCCGGTGCGGGTTCCCCCTTTCTGGCAGTGACCCTCTGTTGCCGCGTTTACCTACGAAGGAACTTGCGGTCGAACAGTCAATTAGACCTTCCGCTGTTCCCGAAGCAGCCAGCAGGGAGACGGGATTTTGTCAAAATAGCCGTTCTGCGCTGTGATTGGCGGCACTATTATAAGCATGAGGGGAAGAAGAACCGCAACATACTTTCACACTTTTTTTTCTTCCTTTTTTCGTGCACGCTCCTTTTCGAATCAAAAGAGGTGATCGTGAACTGCATAGAACACGTGATGCGGCAACCGCAAGGCTGGAAATGTCAGATGCAACGCCCACTTTCTCTTTCTACTCCTTTGCCCGCGGAACAGGTTCTTATTCGGTGAACTCCTTTCTCTGCGAGTCGCAATTTACATACCTCAACGGTTCTTGCCTGGTCGACGCTCACGTGTTTTGTGGCCACGTCGTCCGAACAGTGTTCGTTTCGTCGTGTTGGTTGGATCATAGCTTCAAAGTAAAACTTGAAAACTTCAAAAAAAAAAACGTCTCTCCAACAGTAGTGGTGGGGCCACACGTTTTGGTATGACTGTCAAAGATTTAGGTGCGCCAAATTTCAAAGAAATACAATCAACATACACACTCTCATTTTATTCTTCTATCTTATAGTGAAATTTACCCATTGTTTGCATTTTGACAGTTTTGGTCATCATGTGGGGCAGCCTGATTTTGGATGGACCACTTTGACCCCCTTGCTCCTCAAATCATTAAACAAACTGAAAAGTGCTCAATGAACAATTCTAAAATATCTATCGTATTTGTATTGCTAGGTTGAATTCTAATTAGTGTTTTTAGTTTAGGTTTCCTTATGTCCCGACCGAAGTCCTCGTTACGTGTTCTTGTCCCTTGTTTCAATATTTGAAATTGTTGAGTCAACCTAGCCTCATTCCAGAGAACTCCTTCGCATAATCTCGTCGCCTACCTTAATATGTAGTGATTAAGTGTACTGTGGTATAACACTGGTCAGTGGCGGGTCCCAAAACCGGGGGGGGGGGGCAATGTGCCAAAACTGCCCCCCAGTACATTTCCCTTTGTAGATAAGATTTCGCATAGTGCGGGTGCAAAGGTGGCGAAAACTGGGGAGCAACTGCCCCCCCCTCGCCTCCCCTAATAGCCGCCACTGACACTGGTAAATGCCCAATGCATGTATCCCGGATAGTTATTGTTGCTACAACTGTTTCAAGCATTGCTATGTGATTTTTGTTAATTCAATTCAAAATGCTGAAAAGAAAACTGTTTTCTCCCAATACTTAACACTGTAATTAAGATTCATCTTTTAATTTCTTTTTTACATTTCAAAATATGAAAATAGAATTATGCTTTCGAATGGTTTCATGGTCAAAAAATTGGTTGTCCCTTTTATAACATTAATTTATTTTGATATTTTGGAAATAGTTGTCTCGTAATTTTTTATTCTGGAATATCTGTAAATTCTAAATCTAGCTGATCTACCACATTCTTACAATTTTAAAATTGGATCAAGCTGGTTCTAAGCGAACACTATTGCAAATGTTTTGTTAAGAAGAACAAAAACATACCCAAGTAAGGTAAGCAATGCATTTTTCCTAAACAGTTCTACCCTCTGTAAACAAAAAAAAAAAAAAAAGAAAAAAAGCTTCAGTTTGAAGTTACTGCAATCCTGCGACGATCAAGCTAAAAACTGAATTGTAATTATATGTTTGAAATAAATAATTTTGTGTTAATATTTTACTCAAGGGGTTATGGCTCCTTTGCTTCCAATCCTTCCGGAGACATGTATGGAATAGTTGTAACTAATCGGGTCTGGGTTTACAGATTAAAGTGGGTTCTCTACACTAATTCTAGGCCCCTTGAAGTTTAGGGGGTGAGGAAGAGTGTCCCGGATCTTGCCACCGAATTTCTTGAGATCGAGACCCGATATGATCATGGGTGTCTTTGTGAGTGCCCCTTCATCGACTTCATCAATCATCATCCTCATCGTAGCGAGTAACCAAAAGTGATACAAAAGCGACGCTAAATAACAAACAAATACGAAAATGATCCTGTTCTTGCACATTTCACAGCAGCCTTCTGTAAGGTCGGTCCTACATGCAAGTCTATATTAAATGATCACAGCTCTTTTAATGACAGTGTAATTAAGTAATCTTTTTTTCATCCATAGCCTTGGCAACGGGAGGTGGGGGCAGGGCCGGACTGGGACTGTCAAGAGGGAACTATTGGGGTGGACCAGTCCAGTCCTGGTAGGGGGTCGCCAGGCCACCGGACGAGCTAACGAGAGGATCGTTGGCAAAGAGTAGAGATCCTACGGCGCCCTATCAAATTAATATTATTGTCAGTTGAGAAAGAATTTTCTTGTTCGTTTGGCTCGCAATGAAACCTTTCAATCACAACAAGTTCCTACTTGTTGCCTAAAAACCGTTATTGTATATTGCACGTTTGACTAATCGTGAAGATAAGATGAATTGATGATCACAAAACTCGACAGGACACAGAGTTAGGCAACACATGCACTGCAACAACGCGCTGTGTATTGATTGTAGAGTTGCAAAAAAGCCGGCTTTTTGGAAGGGACGGGTTTTTTCCGTTAAAAAGCCGGCTGTTTTGGAAAAACCCCGGAAATGTTGGCTTTTTCTGCTTTTTACCAATTACAGCTAACCTATTTCACTTGAAGTTACTGTTATGAGTTTACAGATTTGTAGTGACATATTTTACAAGTAGCTAAAATAAATTTACATGATGTAGCAATAAAGAGGCATATATTATACCAGTGGACACATATTGCATAGTGGTTCAGATAAAATTTTAACCCTAGCTAACTGGAGAGGGCCTTGCACGCACAAAACCTCTATTATTTATATTTTACAACTGTTTGAAAATAAAGTACATTCGTTTCCTAGGATGTTTCCAATATTTCTTTATTACTTTTGTTTATAAAAACATAAATGTACTTAATGTAATTAGGAGGCACTTGGTGGGCATATCAGGCGCCATCTTTGAATGTGTCTCATTCGAGACACTCATGCCAGTGACAGTGGTTGGTTATGATGATAATTATTGTAATTATCATATTTAATAAACAACTGTACTTCTGCAAACTAAAAAACATTAATAAAAATTATTATGGATTTTCAGAGTTTTAGTGAATCATATATGTGAGAGACTCATGAAATAATTGGTTATTATTTTTTATTAATGATAGTCATTTTTGTAATTATTATAATTAATAAATAACTGCACATATAACCAGCAAAGGAAGCAGTGATTCAATTATAAAATGGTTTCATGAAATTTAGAAATTTAGAGATAAAACAAAGTGTGGTCTGTGAGCCAACTCCCGGGTATATAAGTTTCTCGTACGGCACGGGTAAGCTAGAGTTAAAACTGAACGTGAAGTCCTAATGAGCATATCTGACCATGAAATTGACTTAAAACAGGCTTTTACATGTTGGTGTCTCAATTCAAATGTTGATGCCATAAAATATGAAACAAATGTTAGTATCAAAATATTCGATGTTTCGGGACAATTAAAAATCTTTACTGTTCACAACACATATGCAGAATGCTTGATTGATTGAGTTGGTGTTTTGAGTCCACTTTATGCACAGTAAGGCTAATCGGGACTGGACCTACAGTTTAAGGTGGGATCCGAACCACTATGCACCTCCACCGGGAATCGAAACCGGGACCCCTTGATTACAAGGCGACGACGTTACCACTGCGCCATCGGGGAGGTCCCCATATGCAGAATCCATCGTGCACGGTTGCATCTGTCTGTTCTTCTTACATGCACACTGAATGTTTTGCTTTATACTGAAGAAGTCTGTGTCGCTTATCATCTGTGACTTCAGTCTGAAAGCTCCTTCAATAGCACGCATCATGCCGCCTCGGTCTTGTTTGTACATGCGTGGTGGATGCTTGCATACAAAGTTAAGGTGCCCATGTCACTTGTCACTTCAATTTGACCCCTCCCCCCGCACTGTCATGTGTTGCTTCGGTCTGAATATTCTCTATACTTAACAAGATTGTTAGGTACTTCATCAGAGATTAAAGATTTCATTTAGCCTGTAAATCACAAAGAACAATTGTAAGCACTATTAATGGATAAGGCCTGCTTTTTGATAGAATGTTCCTTTTATAATCATGAATGGGTCTCTGGAGTGGAATAAAGTAATGCAGTTGCCTTGTAATAAGAAGGGGTGTGAGGTTCAATCCTCAGTGGAGGCAGAGTGCTCCGGATCTCATTTTCAAACTGTAGGTCCACTCCAGATTTATTTTATAGATTTCTTTTCCATTTGGGGCCAGTCTTATTTGCTTCTACTTCAGTTTCAGTTCCAGTGTTTTTCAACCGCCGGGCCGCAAAAGTTTCGTTGCACCCAGGGTTTGACGACAAATTTAAAACTAATTTTATATTTAACGGCAAGTCTATACATATTTGAACTCTGAACCCTTTCAAAAATCCTGGGCACGCCACTGTATATAGAACATTTGCCTCAAGCGGGGGCACCATATTTGCTGCTAGGAGCCGGGGGGAAGGGGAGGCGCCAAATTCTATTTTGGCCCGGACGCTGACATCCCTGGCCAGTGAACCCACAGTGGCAGTAATGTAAATTAACCGAAAGCGCTGTGAAAGATTACTGATAGTTGAAACATTCTACCAAGTCCTCATTTGGTTTGATCTTATGTTTGTTATCTAAAGTTGCTTTTCTTCCATTTTTGTCTAATCGCGACGATGAGGATGAGTGATTATATGATGAAACTGATGAAGGGACACTCACCCAGGCCGGGATTCGAACCTGGAACCCCTAGCGTCTTAGCGCGCTGTGCTAATGCGTTTTAGCAATACGTTTGTAATGTACAGTACATTTTGGAGATTCTAAACTTGCTTTAATATTATGCCATTCATATACATCACCAGAATAGTGATTGACACAGAGGACTAGGCCCCATTACACAAGAAACCAATCAAGACAAATTTCGCTGTTTTAAAAACAAAACTTGCCCCCGTCATTACACAGTTGAACATCTGTCGAGTGAAAATACAATTTTCATTATTTTTCCTGTTTGCCGCGGATGTGGCAACGGAAAAACAGATAAACGGAGGTGGTTAGCCTGACCATTAAACGCTGATTTCTGACGATTGAGTAATCTGCAAAATCAAGAACGACAGAAAACAACTTCAAATTGCTTATTTTGCACGTGTAGTGTGGAAACTAGGTCTTTCACAACCCAGTAAGGTGCCTTTGCTTTAAGATAAATTACATATTTTATCCAATTACGTTTATTTTATATGTTTGTTTAAGTTCATTTAATGCTCAGATAGGCTATCGAGACTAGATCTGCAATTAAAAATAGGATACTGTGCAAAGTTCCATGACCGGAGATCGAACCCGGGGTTTTTTTATTACAAAGCAACAGCGTTAAGACTACGCCATCGACACTGTTGCTAATTTGTTGCGCCACTGTGGCCTTCCTCATGCTGGTTCAGCTCAGCGCAGCGAACATTTACCATACAGTTCCAACTGACTTGTTGCACAAGACGGAATTCATATAGGTGTGCCTGTCCACTTCTTGTGTTCGGGAAGTTTCGTACAGTGGGATCCATGAGTATTTTCATGCAAATTGTCCATCAACATGTTCGTGCACTTTATTTGACCCAATAAGAGCTTCAAGAATTAAAAGAAAACTCAAAACAAGCTGTTGATAACTTCTGCACCAGCATACATAAAAATCCATCGCTGAAAAACAGATAGGATATAGGAGAAAAATTAATGAAAATTGTCATGGACAATTTGCACGGCAATACTCATGGATCCCACTGTACAAAGCAGGTTGAAGTCCATCACAAATCTACACAAAGTGATACTTTCATGATGCATTTAAATAAAAGTAAGTTTTTCAGGAATATTTCAACGTAAATTAACGTGTAAGCGGGGAACTAATTGCATCAGAAACATTAAAATGACAATACTATTCTTCATCTTCGAGTCAATCAAATCTTCACAGGACGCCATCTTTAATCGTTTTCATTGATTATCCAGACCAGACGGATCCATCTATAAAAGTTCAACCTTGCACACTGCAGTCTTTCTACACAATTTAACATTGAAGAGGAACTGAATTAATTTTATTTCTGAAAACCCACTGCTTCAGCATAGGTCAATGGTATTCAAAGTGTGCGCCGAAGCTTCGCTGGGGAGGCGCAAGAACTTAAATATTCATTTTTTAAAGTGTACAATGTATTAATAAAAAATCTATATAATTACCTCCTGAATAATTGCAACTCAAGTTGGTTGCGGTCTTCCGTGTTTTTAACGGGGACAGGAACTGCAATGTAAGATTAGAATGAATATACGTTAAAAACTGAAAAGTCTAAATCCACGCACACCATTTCTTAGTGACAGGGAACATTTTTCCAGTCTAACAAAAAAGTTAACACATGAGTAGGCTTACCATACGTCCGGGATTAGCCCGGACAGTCCAGTTTTTTAGTGCTGTCCGGGATTACAAAATGTCCGGGGTTTTCAGAATCTGAAAATGAAAATAGCTACCGGTATTGAATATTCACGACCAATTTTTAAGCTGTTTTAAAAGACTGATATTTCATGTACCAACATTTTTAAAATGGTTGAGTTCGCTGTCTTTGCCTGGAACATCTGCTCCAGTTGAGAGAGTATTTTCAATTATGGGGAATATTTGGTCTGCAGAAAGCGGTAGACTTCTAGTATCCACTGTTAAACATCTGCTGAATGTTAAAATTAATTCAGAACTTTCATGTTGTGAATTTTATGATGTTATTAAAACAAACTAGCCATTTCTGAAAAAAGTCATGTCTAGTGAAAAGTACAACTGAGTCAACTAACAGATAATGCTACCTAGAACAAAGAGGTTTCCTAAACATCAAAAAATGTATTATTCAATTAAACATTTGAAGATGGTTGGACCCCAAAAAATATGGTAAGCCTACACATGAGTTGTTATTGACTTATTTATTATAGTCGAAATATTACACTTGAGAAAATTTACTAAGTATGGACTTAAAAGAGAATTTAATCTTATGTGTTCGAAGCCGCTACCATTGGATTCGTTATCAGACGTGCCGATGCGACGAAAGGTTAAACCAATTTTTGGACTGGAAAAAACACGGTGCGACGATTATGCAGTGCCGACGATTATGTGGTGAAATGCGGTATTATCAGGTTTTTCTTTCTGCCACATTTATCCTTTTTTCTCACGAGTGAATTGACACCTAATAAATATTAAAAAAATGTACATCGCCTGCATTTATCACGCATTATTTTCACTACTTGTACATATACCAACAGTAAATAAACACATGAAGAGATTTTGTGTTTGGTCTTTCATGGTCACATGTATTACTGAGGGGAGGCGAGTGCAGATTTTGGCAGCTGGGGGGAGCCAGGACAGCAGAAAAGTTTGAAAACCCCTGAGCTAGCCCAGTTTGTGTCGCTTCATTCCAACGAGGTGAGAGAGGTCTTTCCAGAGTGACTCAAGCAGTTCCCCAACTACAGCAATCTGAATGAGTGTGCCTAACCACTTTCCGGGATGAAACCGGTTATTGGCACTGGATGGCAACAGAAAAAGATAGTTGGACTTCACATTCAATTTGTCTCGACAAAAACAATTTCTTGCTTCCCACCGCTCTACCAAGTCCTCTACCTCACTGTTTCATTCATACTGCAAAAATCTGACAAGATACCGTAATAATTTTCCAGCAAAATCTCACACAACAAGCAATTCAGTGAAAACAGTTGTTCAGCCAAGGTTACGCCGTGCGTGCCGACCTTGATTTGAACTGTCAAATCGTGTGCTCGCTATATTCTGTAACATTAAATACATAAGACTAAAAAAATCGTGCACTTCCTTTTAAGGAATGTATAAGGCCATGAAAAAGCTTCCATGCTCGAGGAAACAATATTTCAAGGAAAACGTGAATGCTGTCATTTAGGAACGATTCTGAGAATTAATCTAGGAAAATCTCAAAAGTAATCTGTACTGCTTCATCATGAATCTAAAAACAGACCCATTTATTTACAGTTAAAAGCACAATAATCTGAAATAAGAATTCAATGGAGTAAAAACTGAAGCCTTCATCGATTTCAATCAGTACATGAATGAGTGTTCAGAGACATTGCCTTCGATTTGGACAAAGGGACAAGGAAGTGCGATTGGTAAATTTCTCGTATCGGACAAACAGATTTCTTCAAATTTACAGGAGAAATTTCGTATCGGACAAACGGCTGAAATTTGCTAGTTCATTTAATTTGAATATTCGTACTTACGTATTCTGCATTGAGAAACATTGCTGAAAGTGGCATTTCGCTTATTTCACGGAAATAAGCTCTATTTGCGACATATCGAGTAGAGCTTATTTCCGTGAAATAAGCGAAATGCCACTTTCAGCAATGTTTCTCAATGCAGAATACTAACTAACTAACTAACTCCCTAGCCTTCTTAAACCCGAAGGTTCATGGCTGCAGCAACACAGGCCTTCCATCTTTCCCTATCTTGAGCAAGATCTATATACTCTTTTCCATCCCTACCGATTTCTCTTAGGTCCATCTCAATGTTGTCCCTCTATCTTCGTCTTGGCCTTCCTACAGGTCTCTTACCATCAGGTTTCCCAACAAGAATCCTGTAAACTCCTCTTTCCTCTCCCATTCGTGCCACATGGCCTGCCCACCTAAGTCTTCTTGATTTAATTATTCTAATATCTGGACATGAATACAAATTATGTAGTTCTAAATTATGTAACCTTCTCCACTCACCTGTCTCCTCATCCCTTTTAGGTCCAAATATTTTCCTAAGGATCTTATTTTCAAATACCCTCAATTTCTGTTCCTCTTTCAATGTAAGGGACCAAGTTTCACATCCATATAATACTACAGGCAAAATTACTGTTTTGTATATTTTAACTTTTAGTTTCTTAGATATTAAACGAGAAGACAAAAGTTTATGAAGAGAGTAGTAACATGCATTTCCTGAATTAAGCCTACTTTTTATTTCCTCTTTAATATAATTTTCATTTGTTAATATTACTCCTAAGTATTTGAATTTGGAGACTGGTTCAAACGAGTTGTTATCAATAATCAGATTTTGATTATTGCCTAACACTTGGTTTCGGCCTGTAAGCATATATTTAGTTTTGTCTTTGTTAACTTCCAAACCTATCTCTTTAGCAGTTTTGAAAAATATTTTAGCATTACTCTTAATTGTATTCACATCATCCCCCAGTAAGTCTACATCATCTGCATATGCTAACAACTGAGTCACACCATTTAATTTTAGTCCTTCTTTAGTCTCTTTTACCTTCCTAACAGCATATTCCAGGGCAAAATTAAAGAGCAATGGAGATAATGCATCTCCTTGTTTTAACCCATCATGAATTGTAAATTTGTCAGACATATTAATACCCACACGAATTTTACTTTCTGTTTCACTGGTGCATATTTTTATCATACTAACAAGCTTCTTAGGTATTCCAAACTCTACTAATATATTATATAATTTATCTCTTTTGACCGAATCATATGCTTTTTTGAAATCAATGAATAGCTGATGGACATTTTGATTATATTCCCATTTTTTTTCAAGTGTCTGTCTGATGTGAAAAATTTGATCTGTAGTTGATCTGTTACGTTTAAATCCACATTGATAATCACCTATAATGTCATTAGCATATGGGGTTAGTCTTGTTAAAAGAATGTTAGACAATATTTTATATGTTGTTGAGAGTAGAGAAATTCCACGGTAATTATTGCAGTTCATTTTATCACCTTTTTTTAAACACAGGAACAATTATGGATTCTTTCCACTGTTGAGGGATTTCTCCTTTATTCCATATTAAACAAATTAATGTATGAATTTGACATATTAATGAATTTCCACCATATTTAATTAACTCAGCTGGTATTAAATCAATGCCAGGTGCTTTGTTATTCTTTAGCCTTTTAATAGCATCTTTAACTTCAGTCAAGTTAGGTTCTGGAACTAAAGGTTCTGCTGTGTGGACTTCATTTACTTCTGATTTATCTCCTATATGAACATTTAAAAGGTCATTAAAGTAGTTCTTCCATCTATTTAGAATATCGTTTGGGTCAGCTAGAAGATCACCATCTTTATCTTTTATCAAGTTTACTTTAGGTTGCCACCCCTTTCTAAACTCATTTACACCTTTATATAAATCTCTGATATTTTTATTTTTGCTGTTTGTTTCAATTTCGTTAATTTTGCTTTTCAAGTAATCTCTTTTTTTACTTCTAAACGTGCGGTTAACTTCTCGCTTTATTCTATTATAATTGTTTAGATTTGTATCATCAGAGTTATTTAACCACCTAAGTCTAGCCTGATTTCTTATTTCTATTAGATTATGACATTCATTATCAAACCATGGCTTACTTTTTCTCGGTTTATGGTATCCTATACTTTCTTTAGCTGCTGATTCTATTGCATTACGTATGTGCTCCCAATTCTTATTTACGTCTGTTTCATTTATATTTTCATCATCATTTAAATCCTGCAAAACATCAAATCTATTTGACAGTTTAATTTGGTAATCTTTCTTAATTCTTTCATCAGTAAACTTTCCTGTATCAAATTTTAGAACTTTTAGATTTTGTTGCTTATGATTTAACACTGAGAGTCTTTCTCTTAATTTAGCAATTACTAAATAATGGTCACTGGCACAGTCAGCACCTCTATGTGTACGAACGTCAATTATACTAGTATGCCTTCTCTTATCAATGAGAATATGATCTATCTGATTATGAGTTTTACCATCTGGAGAAGACAAGGTATATTTATGGATATCTTTATGTTTAAAAGTGGTACTTTTCACAATTAAATTCTTTGAGGTTGCAAAAGTAATCAATCTTATACCATTATCATTACTTAATTCATGAAGACTTTCTTTACCAATCGTGGGTTTAAATGTCTCTTCTTTGCCAATCTGTGCATTACAGTCACCTAACAGAATTTTCATATCATACTGAGAAAATTTATCAAAGACCTGTTCTAACTCTGTATAAAAATCATCTTTAGTATTATCATCTTTATCTTCCGTTGGTGCATGTATGTTTATTAAAATAATTTTACACCACCTACCCTGTAAAACTGCATATGATATCCTATCATTAATAAATTCTACTGTTTTAAGAGCCGAGATAATTCTGTTATTTATGAAAAAGCCTGTTCCAAAATTATGATTTTCAGTACCACCATAGAAAAAGTATAATTTTTAGTTTTACAATTCCCTTCTCCTGGCCACCTAACTTCCTGGACAGCTACTACATCTAATTTATACTTAACTAGCTATCTCATTAACTGTACACTGAAATGCCCCAGGCCGGTAAAGGCTCTGAACATTCCAGGTGCCTAATTTAATATCCTTATTCCTAACGTAGATCTTATCCTTAGTCCAGGGACCTCCCAAAGTAGTCCCCACCCGGAGATCCGAACGGGGGACTATTTTACCTCCGGAATATTTTACCTTGGGAACATCCATGGCCTTATATTGCTGATTCTTGACATGTCTTTTTACAGTGCCGAGTTGTCAGCTCTACGCCTAACCCCCAATATGAATGGAGGAACTACTACACAAGACGAACACAAACACATTAGACAGCACAACTACTATACAAGACACACACAAACACATCACAACTATAGCACAATATAAACACAAACACACCACAACTACTACACAATATAAACATAAACAAACTACACACCACAACTACTACACAAGACAAACACAAACAAATTAGATAGCACAACTACTACGCAAGACAAAACAAACATACTAGACAGCACAACTACTACACAAACATACTAGACAGCACAACTACTACACAAACATACTAGACAGCAGCCCGACCCTGTGGCCGAGTGGTTAGCACATCGCGCTGCGACGCCAAGGGTCCCGGGTTCGAATCCCGGTCGGGCTTGGTTGTTTGTGAATGTCCCTTCATCAATTTCATCATTTCATCACTCATCCCCATCTTCGCAAATTAGCCAAGAGGCACAAAACGCGAAGTAAAATAAATTAAATCAATCAATACAAGACAGCACAACTACAACACAAGACACATCACCGATACTACACAAGACAAACAGAAATACATTAGACAGCATAACTACTACATAAGATAAACACAAACACACTAGACAGCAGAACTACTACACAAGACTCCCAACCACACTAGACAGCACACCTACTACGCAAGACAAACCCACATACAAGCACACCACAACTACTACGCTGAAATAAGTTAAATGGAATCGTTCAATAGATAATAATTTTAAAAAATACCAAGGGAGGATTGAATTACCATTTTTTAGTGTTGTGTACCCCAAAATCGCCCATGTGTTGGGATGTGGCTATGCAGAATACGTAAGTATGAATATTCAAATTAAATGAACTAGCAAATTTCAGCCGTTTGTCCGATACGAGAAATTTACCGTGCGATTAATCATCCATCGTTCTACATATACCTCCGCATTCTCTCGGTGAAACTTAGAAAAAACACGCTAAATTTGAACACCTTCCGAATACAAGTACCCCTCTACAAAATAACTCCAAATGGCCAACCAAAGAGCTCTTTGTGGCCAACTTCCTATTCACAGCACCTATAGGGTCACGCTGGACAGTACATTATCCAGCATGTTGCAGATTATAATGCTACCATAGAGATGATATCGAGATAAGACTTTCCGAACACAAGAAAGAGGTGGACAGGCCCACCTATATGAATTCCATCTTATACAATATTAAGTCAGTTGTTGGAACTATAGGGTAAATGTTCACTCACTGAGTCAACACGAGGAAGGGAATTTTCTACACGTTGGTTACAAGTCTCGGTCTCGTCTCGAGTTGTAAATGCTGTCTCGTTGGGCTTACAATTGCCACTAATGAATTGATTTTGTAATTGCTGCAAACAAAATACAGTTCATGACGTATCTCTTTCTGGCAGATATTCTCTTGCCCTGTCTGAAAAAATCACATGGTAAATATGATTCCTGTAATTTTTTCCATTATCATAGCTTCTCAGTCTCGTCTCGATTTTTTTACAGAGGTTTCTATCGTTCTCGGCAGTGGCGTGCGCTCAAGGGAGGTTGGTGGGGATCATAACCCCACCATTTGGTCCAGAAGGTCAAAGGCAGGAAAAGATGGCAAAATGAGGACTGGCAACTAAAAAAGTACACGCAACCACCTCTTTCGAAAATCCTGGGCACGCCACTGGTTCTCGGCACCGTTTCTCTCTCGTTCTCGTCTCGATTTAAGGCCGTCTCGTTTAGGTTTCATCTGCACATTGCCATGAAATAATTTCGATATAGAACAGCGATTGCCATGTGATGTGGATTGAACAAATGCGGAAATTTTGATTGTAAACACCTGGTGGATGGATTGAGACACAAAGTTTCTTTGCTATATTACGCCGAGGCGAAATATTCGTGCCGTTCCCTTGCAAAATGTCACAGACCGCCCGTGCCTTCCTGGCGCTTCAGATCGTGCGGTTTATCTTCGAGGCGCCTTTCTAATCACACTCGACCATGATGCAAGAAGTACTCTGGCGACGAAGGGGAGAGGCTCGGATGAAGGTTTCGCATTCCTGGTCTCTGCTATGCGTAACTATGTGGATCAAATTAAGTGCAGGGAAATTTGTAAGGTGGAAGTCATTAGGACGCCAGGAGAAAACAACTGATTTACTTCGAATTAATCAGATGGATTGTCAGAATTATACATTGAACAGTGCAATACGGAGAAATCTGAATCGTGGTATTTTGTACGGAATTTGGAGTGGCTGATTCGCTCAATCTTCCTGGTTTTGAACGGAAATAAACCAGTAATTTCCTTTTGTCTGATAATATTCCTTCCTTACACGTTCAGCGAAATTCACACACACTTAGGTGGGTGCAAATTGTCCACAACTATTTTCATTTACTTCTTTTTTTACATTCTATGTCCTTACAAGGATTGTTTTGTGATGGTTAGTATTTCAGAATCATCTGCTTTGTTAGCGATTATGTTCTAATGATTGATTTGATTTGCTTTATTTTACTTCGCTTTTTGTGCCACTTTTGGCTAATTTGCGAATATGGGAATGAGGGATGATATGATAAAATTGATGAATGGATACTCAGAAACATCCATGCCCAGGCTAGGATTCGAACCCGAGACCTAGCTCTAATCATTGAACTTGACGTTGTGTCCATCGATTCAAATATGTTGATCGACAATTTAGGTACGGTACACGCTTCTTCAAATTTTTCAGTATAGAGGTAGCCGCTAAGATTTTATCTGTTCAATATTCATGTGGAACTAAAGAGATAAATTGTCACAAAAATCTATATGCCGCAGAAACGGTATTCCGACAATTGCAACCACGGACAATTGCCATCAAATCAGTTTAAAATTAAAAGTTTCACAAGAATTTCAATCACATTGAGTAAGGACGTAAGGGGCTGAACCAGGGCATGTGGGGTGATCGTAACCACTAAAGGTATCTACAGTGGCGTGCCCAAAGGGTGGGGGGTCGGTGAGGGTCATAACGTCCCTAAAAAAAACGTCAATGGCAGAAAATGAGGACTGACTACGAAAAAATATATACTTAACTCCTCCCCTCCACCTTTCGAAAGTCCTGGACATCTACGGTTTGTAAGTTTTCAAAGAACTTCCAATACGGCTAAAAGTCAAAGTATCTAACTTATTTTTCTAAAGTAATACCAGCTGGTGCAATCTTTATGAATACATACGTGGATATTATGTATATGACAATCAAAACCACATAAAATTAATTTGAGGTTCATAACAACTGTTGATACTATAATTTTAAAAAAATGTTTCGAGGCTAAATTGAGCGATTCGGGAGTAAAACTTAATAATCCACAAAAGAATTAAACCGAGAAAAACACAAGTGAATTGTGGTTTATGTACTATTACCCAGATGTTCCTGTGTCTTTTTAGCAATTACCGCTACTGAATAGACCTTGTTCACTAATGTGTGAGTTATAGTACACTGTGCAGCAACCTTATAGTTACAGTTATATAGATATAGCCTATAACTCATTTTTTAATGGAGGTTGGGTTATATAAAGTTTTAATCCCGAGTCCCTCGATAATAACCCTTGCAAGTTCCTTTTTGGGTGAATTGGTACAATTAATAAAATTATTAAAGTGCTAGAATTCATCCAAGTGTCTTGGAAATGGATCGTACAGTCACGGACACTTCTGGGTTGTAACGATACCATTAGCTTTCAATGGAAAAGTTACAACCCAGAAGTGTCCGTGGCTGTACAATTGCATATGTAATTCCATACTCAAGCTGAATATTCTGTTTCAGGTGACACTGCAACGTTTCGTGAATGGTGTGGAAAGGACAGTCGAACTGGTCGCAGTTGTCCTACCTGCAACTTTTAAAAGAACATCTTCCCAATTTTGGCTTCGTCGCAAGTGTCCAATTGACCTTTGAACTTTCAAGCGCATGTTGAAATGATACTATACTGCGGGACACTAAAACGAGAGCCCCACCGTTCCGCTACAGCGCCTTAAATAACGTAGTGTGGAAAACGGCACGGTTCTGGGCTCTCTGGCTGGTTCCACTCGAAAATGATACCGCTAGAGGCGCTGGTCTCGGTACTTGGTATTCGTCTGCTTATAATGGAAGTAAATGGAGTTTTCGCTGCAACGTCTGATTCTTTTACATGAAGCATTTCTATGAATGTGATAATTGCTATGATATTTGGTACAGTGGTTGCGAAGATATTAACGAACATTCTATACAGTCGACCACGTCCTGTTATCGTTATCCTTTCATTAATAATACGGGAGAAAAAAAAAACGCGTGGAATGCTCTTGGTAACTAAATTTTTGTGTATGAATTAGGTTCATAATTATTATCATCATCATCATTTTTTAAAGATATACACACTGAAGCATTTGTATTTTTAGTCTATTTTCTTCCGCTTTAAACTAATCGCGGCGATGATGATAATGATGATTGCATAAGGTGACAAGGGGAAACCCACAAAACTTCCTTAGTGCCATCGACATGAGTGTAAGGAAACTTTCAGACCAATGGGACAAGCCACACGGGTTGTTCACACTGATGTGACTAGTGACACAGACACTTCCAGACTGTAAAATAGCATTCATTGCGCACGAGAGTCTAAGCAGCAAACGACACGTTCATATGCCGTATTCGCATGCTGCTTGTTACTTCGGTCTGAAAGCTCCTTAAAGGAAGAGTGCTCAGACCAAAGCGAACGCCACAGGGGGAGTTCCCAACTAAGTGACAAGCGGCGGTGCCTTCAGTCTATTAGCAAGCGTTTGCTGCTAATTATGGGAACAGCAGATCTAGGCGACACGATAAGCCACACGTGTCGCTTTGTCGCTTGTGTGTCGCTCAAACTGGGCCATTTCCTCAATAGCTTGCAACGTGTTGCCGTGGTTTGTTGTTCGGGCATGCGTGATGCAATGAGTGTCTTGCTTTAGGGATATTGCGCACCAAAGCCGCAAGCGACACTTATCGCTTAAGGATTTCACCAACCGAATGCTAGCCTGTGCTGCCCCTCATGCTTTTACAATGTGAAATGTTGCTCTTGATTAGCTCGTTTCCAAGCGACATGTGTCGCGTCTCGCTTCTGTATGAAAGTTGCCTTGGATCGAAGGACCCATGTCGCTTTGATGTGAAATCCTGGTATCGTTTGTCGCGTGTCGCTTTGGTCTAAAATCTACTTGAGGAAATGGTGCAGTCAGAGCTTGTGTCCCTGTGTTCCATCAATTCACGTACCGCCTTTCAAGACAGACAAATCTACATAATATATTCCAAAATCTAACAAAGCAGCATTACTTTTGTAAGAAAATTAGCACCGATTCTGATCGCACTGCCATCTATGTTTTTCATCCGTCTGGGGAACTAGTTTCTTGGGTCGTTTTCCACACTACGTTATTCAAGGCGCTGTAGTTCCGCGTAGTCAGGGCAGTGTTGCCATGTTGATCCTCTTTTTTATATTTTATTTTAAACTTTTCTATAAATTCTGCAGAATTTGTGACATGGATTTATTTGAACTCCGAAAGCTCATTTTTCTTACTGAATCAAAATTAAGCCTCACCTTTTTAGCCCTTGGATATTTCTTCAGTCATAAAAACTATATATAATATACAAAAACAGACTTAAGTAATACTTCTTTATCAAACTCATCTAATCCGGTTATATTATCTTTTGTAGTGTCTCCGTGGCGTATGGAAGTGAAATTCATTTCCTTCCGCATTATCAGTGGTCCTTGTACGTATTGTTTTGAACACTCGTTCTGACCACGTCACATGCTTTTGAACTTACTTGAAATTAATAGTGTTTGCCATTTCTGGGTTATCAGCTAACGTTTGAAAAACAATCCATCACTGCTGTGCCGTACGAGGCATATTTTCATTGTCATCAGCACTATTAGTGTCACTAACTGCCAACTTTGCAGAATCACTGACATCAAAAACTGCATCCGTTCATGTCGAAACGAAGCTGCAAATGCGACAACACCGCTGGACTAGGGGCGAAGAGAGGAGCGGGGAGACGATTGACCTTGACGCTCATATTTTCGTGTCCCACAGTATAGTTATAATTTTAAGGAGCCACAGAGAGGCGTCAGGTGTGTGGGTGGGGGGGGGGGGGGCAGTTGAGATAGTTTTGTGAATTCTTGAAAATATGTGGGTATTGTATTCTTTCAGTCACTTTATGCACAAATACTCTGTCAGTATACATGCCCATCAGTACAATAGTATCGCTACGATTTCTGTAAAATCTTTCGAAAAAGTCTTGTCAAATTCACATGATATAATTTATTTCGCTCTAATTTTCTAAATTTCAAAATAAAGAGTGTAGTGCAATTATACATTTTCCACCTTTTTAACCAATGAATGTTTGGTCTGATATAATGAACACCACAGGGATGTTTGTACTTCTGTAAATTCGAGACAATACTTAGTCTCCGAGACTTTAGTAAACTATAATTAAATAATTAATTATAATTTTAATAAGCCTGTAAATCTGGGGGAGGGGCGAGTGACCCCCCTCGCTCCTGACAAGTTATGTCTATGGCTATGTATGGTGAGACCGAGAAATAAGTCCTTACACATGGAAATGATTAAGTCTCGTCTCGATACAATCCATTGAACACCAGTTCAGCACTTAAAATCAAACGTCAAAGAGAATCTGTCCGCACGTAACAAACAACCTATAGTTTATTCCGTGACATAGGTACAGTGGGATCCATGAGTATTACCGTGCAAATTGTCCATCAGCATGTTCGTGCACTTCATTTGACCCAATAAGAGCTTCAAGAATTAAAAGAAAACTCAAAAGAAGCTGTTGACAACTACTGCACCAGCATACATAAAAATCCATCGCTTAAAAACACTTAGGTTGTAAGAGGAAAATTAATGAAAATAGTCATGGACAATTTGCACGGTAATACTCAAGGATCCCACTTTACACGACAAACACTGCCCCTAAAATATTTCCCAGCTTGTGATCCGAACAATTATGGCGTGCATTTAGCACTCACTATGCCGTGAAAATACGTTCACAAATAACGCTTCAGCTAGTCTACGTGGCGAATATGCACGCTGCGAAGCCAGAAATTCTGGGTTCGAATCCTGAGTAAGGCATGAATGTGCCATTGTGTTTCTCCTTCGTCTACTTTGTCGTGACTAACGCACGGGGCAAGTACGTCAACTGCAAAAACCAAAAATAGAATAGAACTGATAGAACTCGATTTCGGCATATCTACGCGTTCTCCTGGCAACCAGGCATGGGGAAATATTGGCGTTACAGGTAACTTTATGAAAAAGGCTTAACCGGTTCAGACACATTTTTTTCTGAGTTTCAAAGCATAAAATACGTGTCCTCAATATGAACCCAGGAACATCGGTTACCCAAAGGCTTTCCACTAGCGCAAGCAGTTGCAATCACACTGAAGTTTTACAATTCAAAAAATACATGGAATATTTGGGGTTCACACTCGGCAAATCATATCAGGCGATATTTACATAACTAATCTACAGATTCCTCCGCCAATATAAATTTTCCGTACAGTTCAATCCAGAATAAAGATGAAAGTTTGTGTAGATTTCTTAATCCACTGTAAATGGGCACAATCTTTCCACCACAGTGTGATATTTGATCATCCACACACAGCACACACATTAACTAATTTGTAAAGCCAACTACGACAATCTAACGGTTAAAAAAGATAGTGTAACCTAAACCAACTGAATCCACTGTTCTTAGTTATAATTTAAGGTACGGTATTATTACAATTAAGTTGCAATTGTGTGCGCATATTCTCACAAAGATGTGCAAAGATCCAGAGTAATTTTGTTCCTAAAATGAGCCATTTTAGTAATTAAAATGTAAAATAAGTATTTGCTATTACATCAAGTTACCTTTCCAACATACATAGCCAAAACTATCGAATGAATCACAGCATCTTAATGACGCTGAATAATTAAATAACCGAAGTACATTATACGAATCGCCAGAAAATTTAAAAATCTTACATACAACAGAATATGCACAATTGTAACTTTACTTCGCTATGTGGAAGCAATACAACCAATAGCAATTGTTAACATGATCATGACAGGAAACGCAAATTGTCAACGAACATGCAACTCACAGGAAACGCAAATTGTCAACGAACATGCAACTCGAGTTGCAAGTCAATGACAGGCCATTACTGTCTATCCTTGCACAGACAGACTAGATTGCTTACATTTGGATAACAATATCAAAGTGTATTTAATGCAATTACACAGTGAAATAATTTGATTTACAATCAGTAAATTTTAACTCGCAGACTGGTAACCATAAGGCAGGCAGGCACCTTTCACTTTACACGTATCTTGTCCACCTGTTGCCTGCGAAAAGTTAACCAACTTTTAGTGAACATGAATGAAAGTATATCAACTTACCATCGTTGGAAGCCAAAGTCCCTGAATTTGACCACAACACAGCAAAAATAACAAAAACAGACACTCTGTTCAACGGCATCACTTTTATCAACACTACACACGGCTCTAAACACACGCGGGTTATTTCTTCAGCTCCCCAAAGTAAAACAACTCGGCCATGCGATTTCTTGTAGGCCCTGCAACGAGCGTAAGCGATTTGTCTTAAGCCGCCGCTCAGATAATTTTATCGTGCCTTCTCTGGAAAAGCTTTTGCGGAAACGTTTGTCATACGTTGGCGCTTCTTCCTAGCTTCTACAGCACACGGAGTGCTCTCACCTCTGTCACAGACACAGATAACGAGGCGGAAATTCGACGGGGGTCCAAAACAGAAGGAACCAAACAGTGATACCAACTAAGATCTTTTGAACTGTGTACTGACATCAGTACCGTTATGTGAAAGCTGGATAACGGCTGTATAAGCACTCAAGCAATTCAGGGACAACACTTTACCTCTATGATTTTCTAGCGAGAAAGTAGCTACAACCAAGTACTAGGAAATCAGTTCTTCATTATAATCCTGCTACCAAATTACGTTTTCTAAATTCTCCACATTTCATTGCCGTTTTCATGATTTATTACATGCATTATGAAAGATACATTTATATTCATAAATTCATTTGCTTTTAATTTAATAATAGTCAATAGGCCTGCTTACAGTAGAATTAGCCTATTTTTGTTGACCTGATTAATGTAGAACTACATTGTAATCGGTGGAGTAGGGTAGTTTATTCTATATAATTTTAATTACGATAGTAGAAGTAATGAAATTATGTTTATATATATAGTACAGTGTTTGAAAAATTTCCTGTGGGGGGCAGCGTTTGAGGCCCAGGCGCGTGTCATGTTTTTGGGGTCCCTACATTTTGACCTAATGAGGACAATATTACAATTATGCATTCAGTTTCCTCTTATTTTCCTGTCAAATACCACCCTGTTCGTATCTAAGACATTGAATTGAATTATTACATAAAGAATGAAGTAGTTAAAACAATAAGTAATAAGGTTTAAACACTTCGATTTTAATAAGAAAGTGGCCATTAAGTTAAAAATTAATCTTATTCCCATAATTTTATGTGATGATTAAACTCTGATTCATTGTTAGGGTTCAAGTACCCATATATTTCAGTGTTGTACGTTTTGGTATTTCTTTAATATTCGAACAATTATGTAGCCAACTCGGTGGCTAGTCAACGAAGTTCTAGGGTTCGCGATTAGCCAAAAGTGGCAGAAGAGGGACGCTCAGAACAAACACCACTGAAACAAAACAATTGCATCCTACTTATTTTTAAATAGCTCATTGTTTATTTGTTCATTATCTTTGGATGCAGTGGATTTACAAAAAGCTCCCAGAGTAATCACGATTTTAAAATAAACTACGAAAGCCTACCGCCATGGCAAGAGCTGATTTCGTCAGCTTTATTCGTTGGAGGTACGTATACATTTCTCACCGCACGCCGTCATTGAGTTGAATCGCTAGATATTTGGTCAAGTTTGTTCGGTGTTACTAGAGTCGACGAGCCATATGAAAGCGGCTGACCTTGAACAAGCCTCGATGCGCAGTAGCAAAAGGAGGTGGTGGAGTCTGCCGTGCAAAACGCGCGATGTCGTTCTTTTGTTTTACGAGCGGCAAGAATCGGTTTGGTTTTCGTTGTGACTGTTCGTGTTTCTTCAGTGTGATCACAAAAATTTGTCAATATACGTGTGCAAGATGGCTACAGAAACACCTAAGCGTCGTATTCTACACAAACAAGCGCGAGATATGGTGTACAAAGTGTATCAGTTCATCCAAAGTGAATCTCGCAGTGCAGACAGTGCCTCGTGTTCGTCAGGGAGCAGTGTTGCCAAATGTCGTAGAGAGAGAGGAAAAGGAGAGAGAGGAGCGTACAGCGGCTGCATGTGGGATAGGTCTGCGTACAGTTCAGACGATTGCGAAGGAAGCCAGTTCGTCGATCGGCGATACAGAGTCGGTTTCTTTTCGCTCGCCTGGCAAACGTCGTAATCGGCGAAAGAATGTTACGCACTTGGACGATTTTGATAAAGGGGTATTGCGTAATATTATATTTGATATGTACGCAAATGGCGAATTTCCTACGGCAGTGAAACTTAGGGCTAAATTGAAGGAAGCTATCGGGTTTGCAGGCAGTACGTGGTCAGTGTTAAAAATTTTGAAGAACATGGGGTTCAGATATAGGAAAGGTAACGACGGGAAGAAATTTTTAATGGAGAGGGGTGATGTTGTAGCTGCGAGAGTGATCTTCCTCAGAACCATGCACGAAATCAGGAAAGCTGGTACTGCAAATATATAGTATTTAGATGAAACCTGGGTCAACCAGAATCACACGAAGACGAGCTGCTGGAGAATGAGTGATGGTTGTGGTGGGTTAAAGGTGCCATTAGGAAAAGGTGCTCGTCTTAAAGTGTGCCATGCTGGTTCAGCTGCTACAGGCTTTGTGCCCCAAAGTAAATTGGTTTTCCGCTCCAAAACAAACAGTACTGACTATCATTCAGAAATGACGTCTGCCGTGTTTCGAAAGTGGTTTTGCGAGCAGTTCTTGCCGTTTCTCGCTCCCGAATCCGTGATTGTAATGGACAACGCGAGCATACATTCCTTTCAAGTGGATAAAACGCCTTGTTCGAACACAAGGAAGGCGGATATTATGGCATGGCTCTGTAACAAGAGCATTCCCCACACAAGCACGCAAACCCGAGCAGAATTGTTGCAGTTGGTGAAACATCATACACCAACTCACAAAAGTTACGAAATCGATATAATAGCAAGAGAATATGGTCACAGAGTTGTTCGTCTCCCACCTTATCATTGTCAGTACAACCCGATTGAAATGATTTTGGCCCAGGTGAAGGGGTACGTAGCTGACAAGAACAAGACTTTCAAAATTGCCGACGTACAGAAACTGACTCACGAAGCAATAGACAGAATAGGTGTTTCCGAGTGGGCAGATTGTGTGGCTCACGCAGAAAAAATACAAGAAGATGACTTCCAGCGTGAAATAGTCAGAGATGATGTCATCGTGAAGGTAATTAAATTTGCAAGACACGGATTCCGAAGAACTTGAATCAAGTGACGAGGTTGACAGCAGTACGGAATGAGCGTTATGTAAGTAAATGGCATTTTATTTTTATTTTCAGTTCATGTTATGCATGCCAGACAGTTGTTTTGTTATTGCGAGTGGCACAAGACTGGCGCATGATATCTGCGGCAAACGAAGTTGCCTTTGCCGCGCCGCGAAAGAATGAATCAAGTTCTTCTCTCGTTTTCTCAGTAACCAAATAACATATCGCTGTAAATATTATACGAACTTAATATTTAGAGTTTTCTTTGTAACTTTCTCACTGGAAGTTATTTCAAATCTAATTTAATAAAAATCGGCTCGCAAGAGAACTTTGTCTCTATATAATAATGGTCAATAAAATATTTAATTTCTTTCACTTACTTTCAAGATTCTACACATTTAATTTACAGCACAATATGATTGTCTAAATCTTTCTGGTAATACTCGTGCAGGATTGGTATCGATTGTTGCAATAATAGCCGTGCAGCGGCAATTTACAATTGTTCGAATGTAAGCCATTGTTTTTTTATTTTGAAAGAATGGAGAGAAACTCGAACAGTGAGTAGGTGGCAACAGCGGAAATGTATCTCCCTCTCTCTCTGCGCGGACTTGTCAAGGTCAGCCGCTTTCATATGGCTCGTCGACTCTAGTTTAATAGCTGTTTTTGTGCATAGATTTGGGTTTTCTTAGAAAGTAAAAATACTACGTATTTATAAATTACGTGTAAATGTTATCATAAGATTTAATGTCCTAGGTACTTAGTACTGAAGGCAATAGTAGAGTTAGCTGATTGGTAACCAGGCCCGTAGCTAGAGGGGGGCAGGGGGGGCAACTGCCCCCCTGAGAGCCTGCTCTGCCCCCTCTGTGAAAAATACAAAAGCACATTCCTACCTGGAATTTACACTAATCTTTACAATTATATCATGTGTTACTCTAGCAACATTACAAATACACTTATTGATTTTGTGATTTATTAGGGTGTATGGGATTCCGTATAATGTCGTATCAGGATTGGGGCCCCTCTTTCCAGATTAGACTTCGGGAAATGATTTCACAATTTTCATTATCTAGAACAGTTATGACATTTTGAGTAGTATTGTATTAAAGGTGCCTAATGTGTTTGGATGTTTTTCTTGGATGTGTTGCTATGAACTTTGAATTGCTTAAATTTTTGTTTCCCAAGTCTATCTTTTGGTAATGGTGTGGTAGAGAGAGGGAGTGGATATATATTTTTTTTACTTTGCGTTGCTTTTCTGCCACTTCTAGCTGATCGCAACAATGAAGGATGACGTGAAATAGATGAAGAGACACTCATAAACAGTGCCGCAACTACAGGGGGCAGGGGGCATTGTCCCCTCCCCTTGACCATGGACAGAAATCCATTCTAGTGGAAGCAAACATTTAAGTAAAAAAACAAGACTAGCAGAATCTAAGAATAGCAGGACAATTAATTGGATACTCATGATGGAATTAGTTTTTACGTGTTCCTTGCTTTTTTCTACCATACTCCCAAGGGCACTTGCAAGGGGCACAGAGGGGCAATTGCCCCCCCTCGATTTCAAATTTTATACAAATAAAAAAAAACATTTCGTAAAATTTGCTTGCTCGCTTCGCTCGCAATCTCTGCTCTTCTTATAGTCCAGGTTCAGAGCCATAGCTATGGGGCGCCGGGAGTCGGCCCTGGGAGCCAAACGATCTATATGAAAAAAAGAAATGTTAAAGAGAATGCCATAGTGCCCCGTGAAATTATTGCACCCTATTAAAACAATTTCTTTCTATGAAACTTAATATGAAATATTAATGATGACACTGTAATCCAAGAAGTCATTGATCAATCAGGGGATTCCTATTTGTTTGTCAGGTGTCAAAAAATGTATTTCAACTATAATATAACACAATTCACACAATATTTTGCAAAATGGTTAACGTAACCAATAGGCAAACGTTGTCTGTAGTGATGCAAGAATCTCCCTTTGAAAGAAATAGAGTCCGTAATGGAATAAGGGACCCATGTTTTAATGTTTTAGCAAGTACAAAAAAAAATGTATTAGCTACAAATTTTTACACAATTCATCAAAATGTAGGTGATATGTAACCATTATTATTTAATTAATTCTATTTATCTTGCATAACATAACACAATGGTGTTGTTGGATTCTCGTTAGATTCCTTTGTACGTAAGAATCTTGCATACTGGAAACAAGAGGAAATCATTATGAAGCATCATTTATAAAGGGCTCCCTTAATCAGTTCTGCAGGGAGGCCCAAAGTTGTTGGTGCATATTAATCATCTATTAACATTATCGACCTATAAATATCAAGTAGATACAGTCCCTATTAGCCTACCTGAGTATTTATGTTAAACTTCATATTCTTTGGCAATCTGGAAAGGTCATTATCGAAATATTGCTATTTGATGTTGCTCGAAGTTCTTTTGTTCTTTGCAGTTTCAAGATATCATTCCTTTTCTGTTACTTATCTCGTTTGGGGGAGGGGGCAAGTGCTTCTGTGTACCCTGTTATATCTGCCAATGCGACACAATAAATTAAAAATTTGCCCCCTCTAGGATTGACTTCGCCCCCCCCCCTACAAAGAATTCCTGGCAACGGGCCTGTTGGTAACATATACAAATTTGCGTGCCTTAAATAATAATAATAATAATAATAATAAAAGCGGAAATGAAATCACGACACTGAGTAAGCACCCCCCCCCAAAAAAAAGCAAAAAGCTTAATTCTCACACTGGGGACACCAAGCAACAAAAATACACATACATTAAAACTTATTTAAGGTTATTGTATGTTGACTATTTACATACCACGTTTAAAACTCTCTAAGTTTGGTCGTAATGAATCATGAACCCATGAAATATGTAGATGAGAACAAGTGCGCAGCAAATTATTCATTCGAACCCAGGAATTATGGCTTCGTAGAAACGGTAACTTCTATATCACGAAGGATAGCTAAAAATGTCATTTTACTGTTCATTATATAAGGACCTCCCCGATGCCGCAGTGATAGCGTCGTCGCCTTGTAATCAAGGGGTCCCGGGTTCGATACCCGGTGGGGGAACATAGTGGTACGGATTCCACTTTAAACTGTAGGTCCAGTCCCGATTAGCCTTAATGTGCATAAAGTGGACTTAAAACATCAAATCAATCAATCATAAATTGACAGTGAATGGGGAAATGTCAACTGATTTCTTCGAACCATCGGATTGTTATATTGGGGAAAAATTTCAACATTCGCTCTGGTTCATATATACAATATACAATACGATCTAACATACTGGAAGATAAGACCAGTAGGGGGAGTTGTATCTAGTTGGAACTTCCTCTCAATGCCCCGTCATATACCACCCTGTTTATAATTCATATTTTTACCGTTGGCAGAATCGCTAAATATTTTTATCACGAGCCGCAACGTTGTGGGGTATTCCAGATGGGGTTCCATTTAAGCGGTTCGAATAACACTTTAATTTCTTCCCTGGAGACTTCTGCAGTTTTGAGATGGAAACACTGACCATACGTCAAGCTCCAGAGCTCGCGGTCAAACTTCACCGTTACCTTCTCGACGTTGTCATGTCTTTGTAATGCCTGAAGGAGTGAGTGACGTCACACTGGCAAAAGGAGGAATCCCTTCTTCGGTTTACGGGAAAGGAAGAGGGAAGTTGCAGGAAACGCGTCTTGACCTTCTGACAATGGGTGCACCTGTGCCAACGACTTTCACGAGGATCGTGAAAGTTCGGAAGCGCCTTACGTTATGTCATCTTCTGAGCAAACAAAGCATTCATTGTGATGTTTTAAATTGTGAATGAACGGCTGGTGGCCGCAAGAGTCTACATGTAAATAAACAAACCTAAAACTAAAGAAAATTGTACATCGAATCAGGACCGGATTTGAAGGGGAGGGGGGTTCTACAAGGGGCTCCACTTGGAAAGAGAGATGGTTTAGAAAAAAAATAATAAGTAACAGTTTACATCAGGGGTGCCACCAAAATTATGTCATCCGCCCCCCCCCCCCAAATCATATCATTCGCGCCCTCAAACTCTATCCTACTAATTCCTACAAAGCATTTAATTACGAAAGCGTGTCTACTGGAAGTAACTTTTTTCTTAGCTTTTGTTACAAATGAAGCACCTGCTTTAAATTAAGCAGTATACCAACACCAAGCATTATATTTTAAGAAGTGATGTTATTAATGAATATGGAGAATATCGCTTATGTCTTGTAATGCAGCTATAGTATAAAACTTCACATTGACCTTAGTAAAGAGCCAAACATGCATTATCGTAACACAATATTGCGAACAGGAAAATTTTTACATCTATTTCTTTGCAGGCTTTTAAGAACATTAATTTAATGGAGTGTCAATACTTCCTTAGGATCCCGAGATATTTAGTATTTTGCAGCTTCTCTTTTGGCACTTTCGGGGTCGAAAACGTGTGGATACCATATCGCTAAATACAGTCTTCAAATTTAATGTTCGAACTCTCTCTTCACTACAGAAATCCCTTGACAATCTAAGATTTAACACTTTATCAAGAGCTTCATATCTCCCCCTTTAAATTTAGTACTCAATCCTACCACCAAAATTTCCATGCCAATTTTAGACTTACTATTGATATTGAAGAGTGGATATTGTCTCTTCCAAAAAAAAAATAATTCTGTCCCCACACCAGATATTCCGCACCAGTCTAAGACAATAGTAATGCACAAGAATTGGATACCTCCCTCAATTTAATGCTCAATCCCCCCCTAACTAAAATACCCGCCATAATCTAAGACCTAGAGTTGGATACTGCCCCACCACCAACGTTTAATTCAGACATCCCCAGAACCAATGTGTCAATTAAGGCCTAATATATGAGAGTTGGATATTTCTCCCCATCCCCCCTTCGATAATGCCCTTAAACACTTTCTTTTCTTCATCTAATGGATTAAATATGGTGCATTTAAGGTGTAAAATTTTCACATATATTTTGGAAAAATATATGAATGTTGAATTTTAAATTATTTGAAGGGGAAAAATCCCCCCCAAAATCTCGATGGCGCAGCCTGCGCCATAATCCCCCCCTCCGGGCACCCCTGGTTTACGTGTCCAGCCAGTCGCAAGAACCCGAAACTGCTCCTCCCCCAGTGGCGAGCTGGAGGAAGAGAGGTCTGTGCGCTGAATCAGGCCTCCACCCAGGATTTTTTTTCACCGAGGGACCAGATCCGAAATGTTGTGTGGTTGATTGAATTAGGTTCTTTTACGTCGCTTTTCTGCCACGTTCGTCTAATCGCGACGATGAGGATGAGAAGAAATTGATGAAGGAACGCACTGACAAAAAATACCCATGACGGGATTCGAACTCAGGACCCTTGGCGTCGTGGCGTGCTGTGCTAACCGCTACACTACGGTGGGCAGAGAGATGCTGTTGGAGTATTAGATGTGACCGTCAATGCTATGGTAATATTACAGCTAGAGATAAACATACAATTATAGAATTGCAATATTATTGTAACTCAACTCCAAAGTAACGGGAAAAAATCGACTCACCAATATACCCCCACCCTCCGATACAACAATCATCAACACAATACAGTCGCTTACAAAGATTGTATTTAGGAAATAATAAAAAAATATGTCTAAATGTGAGTTAACAAAAAAAAAAATACATTTTCGCACCACGACTGCTTCGAAAAAAGTCGGGACAGGGATTAAAAGTAATGGACTGTCCCGACTAATTCGGGACGTCTGCTAGCCTTGCGTCAATGGTTATAAAACTAGAACTACCCCAATATTGCGGACTGGAGACTTCTGGGACCTGCCTCTCTCCACAACCCACCCACTATTTATGAAAGGAGAAAGTCGTAATTTTTTACAAATTTGAGAAATGGTCGATGTTATTTTCGTAGCTTTTAATAAGTTCACATTTAAAAAATTCATAGTTGGAGGGGGGCCATGTCCCCTCCCCTGGGTAGGCCCTGGATGGTTGTAGGAGGGGGGTAAAACTTAGCATTACGCTTATGAGAGTATTATTTTATTTCCACTTCCAATAGTGTAGAAAAATACACCAGCTCCAAGACAGGTTGATGATTTTGCTTGTGTTAGGAAAATTCGAAACTTCCATTTGATTACCCGTAACTGGAAGTTGAAGTTGTTTGCAGGCACGTATCCAGAGCGGGGGCTTAGGGGGCTCGAGCCCCCCCCGAAAGTTTTAGGTTTACATTAGATAAAATGAGGTTTTTGATTTCTTGTGGTGTGAAATAAAATAATGTGACAATAATTTAAGGAGAGAAATAATTATCGAGGCAAGACGGAGAATGTTCCGTAACCCTGTTATTGATAATAGAACGTATCCAAGATGGGGCACAGGGGGCTCGACCTTCTCCCCAGGAATTTTTTCAGTTTACGTTAGGTAAAATTAGGTTATTGGCTTCTTAAATAATGTGAAAATAATGTAAGGAGAGAAATAATTATCGAGGCAAGACAGAGCATGTTTTATACCCTGTTATTGTTAATGGCTCGAGGCCCCCCCCCCACCTCCCTCAGGAAATTTTTCAATTTACACTAGATAAAATTAGATTTTTGGCGTCTTGAATAATGTGAAGATAATAAATTTATAAATCTGAGAGAAATAATTATCAAGACAAAACGGAGAGTGTTCTATAACCCTATTATTGTCAATAGCACGTATCCAAGGTGGGAATCAGGAGGCTCGAGCTTCCCTTCAGGAATTTTTTCTGTTTACACTAGATGAAATTAGGATTTTGGCTTCTTGAATAATGTGATGATAATTTGGGAGAAATAATTATCGAGACAAGATGGAGAATGTTCTATAACCCTGTTATTGTTAATAGCACGTATCAAAACTGGGGTTGAGGTGGCTCGAGCCCCCCCCCCCAGGAATTTTTTTTATTTTACACTAGATAAAATCAGGTTTTTGGCTTTTTAAATAATGTGACGATGATTTAAGGAGATAGACAATTATCGAGACAAGACGGAGAATGTTCTATAACCCTGTTGTTGATAATATTGCACGTACACTTTTCTTACGCTTTCGGTTTTGTCGCAGCGCACTTGAGAAACTAATCACTGGAAGGCGGGAGAGGGTACGTTCTTGAATGAGAGAAGGAGTCAACTACTGGCGATATTAACGAATCGTTTTATCTGCGGAACGTTCTAGAATATAATGAGGATATAAATACGCGGATTCAATTTTTCGGTTGATCTGTACAAAGAATCGGTTAATGAGATTTCAGAGGTAAGTGTGACAATTCATACAGTCGATTGGTGATCAGATCAGTCAGCGTCCTCTGATTGCTTTATGAGATATAGTGATTCGAAAATGAAGACATTGACGACAGCAGAACTTCCGGCGCCTCAGTGTAGTGCTAGTTCCGTTCGAGGGCCGAAGAGATCAAAGGTCTCTCTCTAAAGTGAATATTTCAGCAGTACCGGATATTGGAATGGTTTATTAAAACAGAAATAAACTGCATAAATCAACTGAAAAGCAAAGTTTTGAGTGATGATTTAGTTTTACCAGAACTAAATTTCGTATATGCAGTCCGAGAATTTCATGATATAAAAAAAAATACTTTTCTTTAAGCCTACTGGGTTCGAAACAAATTCAAACACTTAACTACCATAAAGAGACAGCCGAAAATTTTAAGAATGCCGAGAAGAGAAAGCAAGAAGATGTTGCATATGTAAACATTTTAGACGGAAATTACAGGCTCTACCAGGACCCAAATCAGGGCTCTACCAACCGAACCACCTAGCCATCCTTGACTTCAACCGATTTTTCGTTAAAATGTCGACATAGTATTATACATGTCCTGTGTATATCAAATCGTAAGGTGTTGCCTGTATAGTGAACAAGCACAGAAAACTGAGGAGCATTATCACCGGTTGAGGATAATTTTTTCTGTGGTCAACAAGAGCTACTACTTCGAGGTGACAATGACAGTGGCCTAATAAGAGATATTTCACACCGTGTCGCCTGAACGTTAGGTTTGTGTCGCTACGGTGTGAAACGTTGCTGTTGATTGGCCCATTCCAATCGACATGTATCGCGTGTCCCTTCGGTCTGAAACCTTCCTAAGTCTTGAAAATCCAAGTCACAAGGATGAAAAATTAGGCCTTGTTAAGGTTAGGTGTGAAGGCAGGCAGACGACAGCACCCTAAAGGATCATATCCAAATCTGCAGGAAGAAATCATCTTACTTCAATCTCCAATACGATGATAAAAACTTCTGGTGAGTTGATTTTAAAAAATGTGTCCGAGATAAAGAGAGGCGTGTCTTTGACGTTCCTCTTTTTTTTAAAGGAATACTGGGTCAAATGGGGTTATAACCTCACCAAACCTCCCTTCGGCACGTCACTGGAGATAAATGAGTAAGCATTTGATCATACTGGGAGACGAAACATTAGATGTGTTGGGAACGGAAGGGTTTTCACTGTGCATGAATTGTTTCGTAATCCACCTGTATTCGAGAAGACTTCCTTTGTTTCGTGCCGATACATGACAAGACAGCGGAAGCTGTGACAGGCATTTTTGAACACTTGTGAGTGCTAAGGCCTGAATCTGAACAATTTGGTGGGTTTCGGCTTTTATAAGAGCTGCAAACATGGGTGGACAAGACACTTTAGTGGTGTTCAGGCTCGAATCAGAGAGAAATATTCGAGAGCTGTCTGCGTCCAGTCCAGTTCGCAGCCCACAATTTGAATCTCGTGTTGTCGTCGAGTGGATTGTCCATCCCGTGCATGTGTATCAGCTTCGTAAAAACACTCAAAGACACCATAGATGTTCTTATACCTGATGAGAAGAAATGGACAAACCCACATACTGAGATGGTTCCGGCACACAATATTAATGCATGGAAACAGAGAAGTCGAGTGGTATAAAATGTTCAGATTTCACGTTCTGATTAAAACGATAGCCTTACAGTGGCAACGATTTAAGGGATAGTTGCTCCCCATTTTTTTATTTTCTTTGCCTCAACATTATGACCTCTTAATATTAAGCCTTGGCTACCAAGAGAAAGTAAACTTTCCTTGCAACGCCCTCCGCACCCCCCCCCCCCCCGTTTTGGAACCCAATTGCCACCTCTTGTCTTAAACACACAGTTGTGAGGTTCTTACTATACCCCTTAAAAAATGGTGTTGAGCCCCCCCCGAGAGGAATTCCTGGATACGTGCCTGGTTGTTTGTATCATATAGCCATAGTGAGCCCTCATTTTGCTTTCTTTTCCTGCCTTTGGAGATGTTTTTTTTTTGTTGTTTTTTTTTTAAAAAAAATACTGGGCCAAATTATAGGTTATGAAATTCACCAACTCCCCTTGGGCACGCCACCGCAGTCACGGACACTTCTGGGATGTAATGATCCCACTGAAAGTCAATTTAGCTGTTACAACCCAGTGTCTGTGACTGTACGAGGGCATAAGTTATCTTTACATCGCTTTCAGTTTTCACATTGATCTCGAGCACAATGGCTGCTAATCGTTACGTTAAAACGTACACGCAAACACTGTGTGAAAACATGTGACGAAAGTAGAGGTAATTTGTCCAATGGCACGCTGTTCGTGTGTATTTTACCTTGACAACGAAGTCCGATCTTTAGCGTCTCATCAGAAAACAACCGGAATAGCTGTTTACATTGTTGCTAGTCCTCCACGCATGTGCTGCTATTTCAGACGAAGGACGAACGGTGTACAGAAGCTCGGTGCCTTATCTCTTCAGCACGGAAATCACACGCGTGCGTGCGTAAAAGTGTACTACTGGTATACTTCCTGCAATATGACGTAAACACGCACTGTAAAGTGAAACCAGCCGATATACATGTATATAGATATAGACCTGGTAGAGGTGTTGAAAGACATGCAAACACAGGGATGATACTTCCGTGTAAGACACGAAGGAATCGTAATTGTATTGTTAAAGAATATGTAGGAGTCCGCATCAGTGGCGGTCCCTTCATGCAACAGAGGGCACAGGTTGTTCCCTATTTGTCGCCCTTTTCAACCACTTACAAATTAGCTACCAGGGGCACCGACTTGTCAAAATTATTGGGGGGGGGGGGGGGCTCTGATCACTGAAAGAAATTAATGAATGACTCACTCTCTCTCTTTTTTAAGTTTTGATCTCAGTGTTCGGAATCACGTAAAAGCACATGAATTCCTCAACAATATCAAAAATTTTATTCACAGTTCTAATGCAGAATATTAATACTGTCCACGAATGGATAATTCACAAGTTTCGTCAACCATAATAGCAAAATATTCCCCACTTTTAATATCTGCTACCACGGAGCGCAAAACAGATCTCCCTAATATATCAATGGTCTCGTTCTGAATGTCATGTTAGAGCCATTTGTAGCCCAAAAGTCTCATCCACTACCCTAGTTCATGCACATCGTCTTTTGAAACTCTTTTTAGTAAAAATTTTAACAATACTCATAATTACATACTTAGTATATAGTAATAAGTCATGTGTTTTGCTGTCTCTGGTCATAGCCCCCACCCCAAAGTTGATGGTTTAGCGGTCTCAGCCCCCCCCCGAAGTTGATTTAGCGGTCTCAGCCCCCCCAAATTGATGGTCTAGAACATTTCAAATGTGTATTTAAAGTTAAGTTCATGTGGAACAATTCTGAGTAAACTTTACAAGAGAAGCAAAATAATACATTAGATCCTCTAAAGCAAAATTGTTTTGGGGTTCTGCCCCACATCGTTAACATTGGGAGGGGGGGCTCCCAAGCCCCATGGAGTCGGCCCCTTTGTTAGCTACATACGTATTAACATAATAAGAACGCTTCTTTCTCGCGAAATCAACGTTTCCAAAAGTAACAGTTGAGGAGAAGCTTTCACTCCTGGCCGGACCTTTGGAACAGCTCGTCAACTCTAACCCCGAAGTTCCAACGCGAGCAGCGGTAGGACAAGAAAGCAAGGGTCGCGAGTGTTGTGTGATAGACCAGCTGAAGGCGAAAGCTTTCAGTTCATTGAACTTTTCAGAAAAGACAGCGGTCCTTTTAAAAGGCAAACCGACACCTGATCTATGTGAAGTAAAAACTAAAACGAAATCACACACAAGGCATTTTCAAACGAGCTATTATAGCTCTGTATATCGGGTGTTCGTCCAGCGGTAAATTATATTGTTGGCCTTGATTGTTAGTGAGAAGGGAGTCTGGAACGGTACGGGGTTTTGTGGCATTAATAATTTCCACAAATCTAGCGGACGTCATGAAAAAAGTCAAGAGCCATCTGCATGCCATTACTGCATTAGAACATTTGGATTCACAAGAATTGATACGCAACTCGATGAGCAACGTCGTCATGATGTAGTCATCCATAATGAAAAGGTAAAAAAGAATAGGCAGGTGTTGGGCTTGACGGATGTGAGTGGAGATAGGTCTGCAGCGGCTTTAGCTGAACATGTGTTTGAATGTCTCTCAAATACGACATCCGTCCAAACAAACTGGTAGCCCAGACTTACGACGGAGCTGCAGTAATGTCTGGAGAATTAAGCGGCTTGCAATCGCGTGTGAGACAAAATTATCCAGATGCTCTCTTTGTATATTGTTTCGGGCACAGACTTAATCTGGTTCTTTCGCAAGCAATAAACAATTCCAAGGACTGTAACATATTTTTCAAAACAATAACTGGGTTCTCAGAATTTTTTTCAAAATCTTTGAAAAGATCGCATGCTTTAGATAGAGAAGTAAAAAAACGACTTCCCAAAGTTGCACCCACAAGATGGAATTTCAGTTCTAGAATCGTTCAAACAGTTTTCGAGCATCAATTATCATTGGAAAATTTCTTTCAAAACATTATTGACAATCCTGATGAATGGGACACTGAAACATATCTTATTTCTCGGGGGTTTCTGGCTTCACTTCAAGATATCTATTTCTTATTTCTCTTACAAAATTTCAATAAACTCTTCTTTATCACTGACACTCTCTTTGAGATTCTGCAAAAGAAAGCAATGGATATCAATTCAGGCCCGTAGCTAGAACTGACCTCCAGGGGGGGCTCATGGATTATCGGGGGGGGGCTTTGTAAACCAAGTCCATTTTTCAAAAGTTTAATAGTATTATGTGTGTTGGGGTCATTAAGTTAATTTAAAATTTAGAAATATCCACATACTACAGTTTTTTTCTACATCTTCTAAAACATCTCTTGAAGTGCTAATGTATCCCTTAATTCACACTTCATACTATTTTTGATGATCCAGATATTTGTATCATACATGTTAAAATCTACGAGGTAGTGCAAAAGTCATCACCTGATTAGGTTTTTTGTGTGTTAAACTTTTATTGATACTTGTAAGTTTTATGTCCTCAATTTTTAAAGATAACATCCAATAAATGACCACAATTCGAATTGATGAAAATTTGGGCTCTTTTTATTGCGATTTCCATGGTGTTGGAAAGAATCTGCGGGGAAATGTTTTCAATTTCATGCTGAATACTGTCCTTTAGTTGCTGTAACGTCTCTGGCATATTCACATAAACCAATGACTTCAAATATCCCCAAAGGAAAAATTTTGGAGCGGTCAAATCGTCGGACCTGGTCGGCCATGTCAAATCACCAAAGTGGGATATTACTCTGCCCGGAAAAGTGTCACGCAAAATTGTCACTATTTTTTCACGTTCTTGTGGGGTATACTTATTCATTTTTGCAAACAATAAATTTCGTGAGTATCTTCTATTTAACTGACAAAACACTACTGATATAAACAAGATTTCAAAATAAAGGTCAGTTCAAATAGGATAATGACTTTTGCATCACCTGTTACAGTATTCACTTCAATCATAGTGCCTACCGTACATTCCACCCCCAGGCGAAAGCAATAAAAAAAAAACTTGGGATCTGTTGACATTTGGCGCAGATGCGGAATGAATGTGGATAATGACATCAAAGTCACAAATTTCTGTCAAACTAGAGGCTGCAACAGGGGCAGGGAAGGTACAGATAAAGAAGGCTCCCTAATGAAAGAACTTTCTAAAAGTCTAGAGAATCTTCTAAAAATTTGCCGCTGCTTAGACTTCTGATCATAAACAAGATGAACGAACGAAGTTGTGAAGAAAATAATATATTCTGTCTACATTTTCACTTTTCACCTCAAACAAACTAGAATACAAAATAGTTTTACCTAATGTCAAGGGCGCTGGCGGCAGTGCCAGGGTGGGCTGAGCCCCCCCCCCCCCCCTGGCCCCTGCCCGGCTACGGGCCTGTATCAATTGCTGCTTGCACAAAATATCTGAATTTAAAGGTATTATTAATGGAAAGAGGGCAGATTTCAACATGTTTTGGGAGGAGATACCACCAAAAAGAAGAACAAGCGATCTTGATGTGAAAACAAGTTATGTAAGGCTTTATAAGGAAATAGTAGACAACATTGCACATAAATCTCTGAAAGATTTCGAGAACTGGGAAAACTTCAGTTTCTAGAACTTGTTGACCCAAGCAAATGGAGCGAACATAAAAAATGTTTTCCTGAAAGTGAATTCCATTCTTTAAAGGAGACATGGCCAGCATTTTGATTTTTCCAGGTTGCGTAGTGAGCTTATTGCATCCTAAAATATAGAAGACTTCAGTGGGAAAAGTGTGTCGGAAGCAACTACTTTCTTGATAAAAACTGAGCTGAGTGAAGATGGGTTTCCAGAAGTTTTCAAAATGTGTTGCCTCATTTTGACTATTCCCGCGTCTAGTGCTTGTGTTGAACGGTCCTTTTCCACTTTAAAAAGAGTGGGTATTCCTAGCGTAAATTTTCAAAGCGAAGCAAGACTATCAAATTTGTCCTTTATTTCGATAGAGAAAGACTTAATGAATCATCTCGAGAATTCACATGGCTTCTACGATGCAGTTATCGTCAAGTTCTTAACAAAGGAAAGAATAATGGACTTGATCTACAAATAAAAAGATGACACAGGTATGTTCGACAAAACATTTCTCTGATCAATAAGTTTTACATTATTTTTTTGCTTGTTGCTCATCAACAAAGTATTTTGTTTTGAATGTTTTCTTTACATTCATATATTTACTTTATTATTATTATGGCCATATGTAAAACAAATGTGTCTACTATGTGTCACTTCTAACAACATGTAATATATGCATCATACCTAGTCTTACCATAAATACTGTCACAAAGTTTTAAGTAAATTGACACAAAATGCTGAGAGATGTTGTAATATCCTAATAACATTACTGAAATGGATGCATGACAAATCAAAATCACAAATCATTATTCAAAATGGCCACGCTTAGCACACATTCCGTAAGTATTTGTGGCCACGCATCAATTGAATTATGCAACACATCGACTGGAAAATGAGCAACTGCCTTCTGAAGAGACCGCTTTAAACTTTCAATATTGGGATATCTCTTCCTCCAAGCCATCTCCTGAAGCTTGGACCACAATTTGTAGTCCAAAGGGTATAGGTCCGGACTTGCAGAAGGCCAATCTGAAGTGGAAATGAAGTCTGGAACATTTGCTATGAGAGCACGCTCTATTTCTGTGAAAAAGGGGTAAAAACATCAGCCAAAGTGCACCAGCAGACAGTGCTTGAGAGACTAGTCAAGAATCTCAACAACACCCTCTTCCATGGTCAGAACTGGAGCTTCTAGCAGGATTCAGCCCCAACATATGGGGCCCGAACAACACAGCAGTGGCTGGAGGCAAATGTACCAAACTTAATTTCCACTTCGGATTGGCCTTCTGCAAGTCCAGACCTATACCCTTTGGACTACAAATTGTGGTCAAAGCTTCAGGAGATGGCTTGCAAGAAGAGACATCCCAATATTGAAAGTTTAAAGCGGTCTCTTCAGAAGGCAGTTGCTCATTTTCCAGTCGATGTGTTGCATAATTCAATTGATGCGTGGCCACAAATACTTACGGAATGTATGCTAAGCGTGGCCATTTTGAATAATGATTTGTGATTTTGATTTGTCATGCATCTATTTCAGTAATGTTATTAGGATATTACAACATCTCTCAGCATTTTGTGTCAATTTACTTAAAACTTTGTGACAGTATTTATGGTAAGACTAGGTATATATTCGTTACTTGATTTATTTGCAATAATTGTCGAATTTTACAGGTTATGGTGCTTTATATTAACGGACACACATACCTATACATATATGGGGGGGGGGGGGTGCAAGTGAGGTGACCTGTTCCATGCCTGACCTAGCACCGTACGCAACTGGCACATACAAATACACACAAGTGTCGAAGAACGAGACAAACTTTCACAGCTAGATGCCATCTAGATGAACAACTTCTTTTAGAACCGTGTTTCTCCTTGAGGTATGGCTTTGATGTTACAAATCTTCGCAAAAACGGTAATTTTTATCCTGTACCTGTGCAGCATTCTTACCTCTTACCATGGCCGACCGCAAGGAGAGGGGCACTTGCCCTCCCCGAGATTATCTGAGAAAAGACAATGTAATTCGAGTAATGATGTTTTATTATAATTATAAATAATGCTGTTTTCTGTGGTTTGCACACTGTAAATTATAGCAATTGCTGCCATGTCGAACAAAATAAGGAAAGAATGTTTCCACCACAGTCATTAGAATCATCCTGATTGCTGTAACTAGCTAGGGGCGTGTAGGATGAACATTTTAGGTGGAGATGAGATTGAGAAGGGAATTTTTTATAATTTCGTCATTCAGGACGTGAAACTTTGGAAATTTATGGACGCGGTGAAAATCTTGAATTCTACACACTACCCCCCTTCTTAAGTGATTATTTTTGCACTTCTGGAATAAAATCAGTTAATTTTAATAAATTCTTGACACATTAAGAGCAAATATTACCAATAATTAACCACTTTCCTCGTTCTCTGAAATTTCTCGACTGATCGGGATCCCGAAAAGTCAGAAATCATTTCCCCAAGTCAGCATCTGAGTTTGATAATTCACATGCTGTCGTTTTGAATTCCTTTTTTACCGCGTATAAACATGGATCACAGGTGCCATGATAGAGAGCAGATAAAGTGGTCTGTTTGATATCTATGCATCTTGAAAAAGTACAAAAAGATAAAGAATTGTGTGATAGATGCTTATGAAAAGAAAGCAAGGCAAATCCAGTTTCTATTTAAATAGTGGATTCAAGTCGGAAATTGTCAACAGCGGCAACGTATTTTCAATCAATTTTATAATTTGAAAAATAATATTAATAATTAAATTATCTTATCAGTGAAATCTTACTCTGTCCCCCTGAAAAAATAATCCTTCAGGTAGCCTTCATTCTTACTTAGAAGGATAGCACGACGTGGATTTGATTAATTGAATTAGGGTTTTGACGACATTTTTCTGCCGCATTTGTCTAATCGCGACCATGAGTTATGATATAATAATAATACATTTTCTTTATTCAGTGGGGGAGGTTCAGCCAAGGGCTGCTCTGCCATCTAACCCTTGTCAATATGATAATACATATGAGATGATAAAAACTGCGTATGGAGCAGTAAGCTAATCGTAAAAAAAAAAAAATACACAGATACAAAAAAATGAAGAAAGAAAAAATACATAGGAATTAGTTGCATACAAAAAAAAAGTGCAACTAGAAATACAACAGACAATAGTAATAATAATACAATTCCATATAGTGAATGACTTGATACCTTCAGTATGTGCCCGGACTCTGCCATTGTTCCATTAACAGCAGATCTTTTACTTTACCTTTGAAATTCAATGGGTTGTTTACACTAGCGATATTTGCAGGCAATGCATTCCATGCTTTGGGAGCCAAAAAGGAGAAAGATGATTTGTAGGCCGTAGTAGAGTGATGGGGTAAATCGAAGTTGTTCCGCTTACGGGTAACATACTGATAGATTTCCCTACGGGAATGCATCTTCTCAAACAGGTACTGCGGTTTACCTTCTGTCAGTATGTGGCGTATAAAACAGAGATAGTGTAACTTCCTTCTGTTTGCCATGGTAAGAACCTGATTATTATTTAAGAATGGAAGAATATGATCAGATCTTTTTGCTTGAAAAATGTATCGGAAGCATGCATTTTGCACTGCTCAAAATTGATGAAATCAGTGTTGTAGTCCCCAAAATTTCACAGGGTATCGCTAATTTTTGTGAAACGTTAAATGGTGAGGATCCATTAACTTTTGATTGAGTTTCCAATATAGTGAAGAAAACATTTAACTTCTACAAAAAATGTCATTCATATTACGATAGAGATGGCTTTTTTTAAAAATAAAATATGAAAAGCGCATCACGTTAATGTATTTGATTTTCTTGTTAATATTGTTTTCCTGAATTATCAGCTTGTATACTTCTAATAAGTTTAGTAAGATTGCTAATTGCAATAAATATGAAAAACTTGAAACAAATACTTATATAAAAACAGAAAAATGAACAGAAAAGCAATAATTCTCTCTTTGTTTTTTTTCACCCATTCTGTGTTTAAAACTGTAATACAACATTACCTCAATTGTCGCGTTTAACGATTAGAGCGATTATAGTCAGTCGCCAATTGTTGCGGAAAAGAGAAACAAGAACATTGTTTAGACTTTCGCATGTACTCGATACTTCGAAATCTCCAGTCATGTAAAGTCAAACTTCCACATTGGTTTTGATAACAAAATGCTGTTCTCGATGAGATAAATCAGGGTGTCTAGCAAAAGCCCTGAGTAAAATTCCCTGACTTTGCCTGTTGACAAGAAATTTTCCCTGACTACCCTGGAAGATGAATGTATTCACATGTGATTAGCTAAAATAATGCTTACACTTAAGCTGCAATTATCAAAGTTCAGGGATTATATAGTTGCACTCGTTCACTCTAGGCTATCATCAATACACAATTCGTCACTATTTTCTATTTACAAATAAGCAGTCTGTCTAAACATATTCACATTATGTACACATAGCACAGCAGCATCTTTCTCACTTCTTAAGTTTCTGAATCTCTTCAGTAAGGAGCTCAGCCTCCTTCCCTGCTTCTTCAAGTAAGCGGGCCTTTTTTGCTTCCAGCTCCTTCACTTTCTTGTCATTCTCTCTCTTCATGGCTGCCTCAGCCCTCGCTGCATCCAGCTGCTGCTTCTTTTCTTCCTATCATTGTATATGCAAAAACAAAATTCTTCCGTTCTTACAGCAAAGTAAGAAATTGATGTGGCTATAAAAATTCTTGAAACATCGTAAGCAATTCATTCACCACGTATGATGATGGTAGTATAGGAGTTAGAGGAAAACCATATATTCAAAATAAATTGTTTCAATCTTTAGTGGGCATTATGAATATGCAAGTCTAAGGATCACAGTGTCCTTGACAACTGGAAAACCATCACACCTCTGGGAACAGCCTCATTCATCTTGTCTACTCAACTCAATTTGATTTTGGAATGGTGTTATTTGTATTTGGTCAATGGATATGTTGCACCTCTTCTTGTCACAGCATTTTGCTGTAAATTAAACACAAAAGTTGGCCAAAAATAGGTGTATGGCAAACTTGTTTCATTTAAACAAAAGTGACTGCTACTATTTCACATGAGTGTCAAAGTGCTGCATACATTAAACATGAAAACAACTCTCACTTTTTAGTTGTTCATGAGGACACCAATCAACCATTCTTGGAGCTACTGTGGAGTGGGCAAAAAAAGAGTAGCCAATCAGAAAAGTGTATTTGTGTATCATGCTCTATCTGGCAATAGTTTCACACTTTGTCATAGATGGGAGTAGTAAAAATTTATGCTTCGATATATAGGGCACACAAGAACTAGTATATGAAATTGATTTGGTTGACCTTACTTCACTTTTCCGCCATTTTTCGCTAATCGCAAAGAGAGGATAAGTGCTGATATGATAAATGGACACTCACAGGCTGGAATTTGAATCAGGGACCCCTGTGCCAACCACTCCACCTTAGAGGTTAACGTATGTGACATGTGTATCTGCTAAAGAAAGAGAGACATATTTACTGTATTTCTTTCAATATTTAACGTTCTTACCATGGACAAAACTATTATGTGTAGCACATTAGGAAAAACAAAACACAATCTTTCCAGAGTATTTTATTACTGATTCTTCCAGTGGCATACAGCAGGAATGATAAAAGAGATAAAATACGATGACATCCAATGTTTATTCGTTATGTGATGACTTGTAAAACTGCGTCAACTCTTTTAATAATTATACATGTATGTACAAGTATTGTTTTAGCATTCATTCACACTATTCCTTTACAGTTCAGTCATAGCTCTTAAAAACTACTTATTTTTAGAGCATTTGAATTGAATAAAAACATTATCACTGTTGTTATGTCGGAGATTCTCCTTTAATGTGGTCATCGTTATGGCAAAGATGAATGTCCATAGAAAAAAAACTGGAGCACAGCATATTTACCTATGTCCCAAGTAGGGATTTAATGTGTCATTTGGCGACATAGTATAACACCAGTGCTATTACCGTCCACCTGTTTGACTCGGACTCTCGTCACTATTTTCTTCAGAATTCGGTTTCCTGCACACAAAAAACACACTGTCATACTCGTACTTCAGCATAGACATCGGGTTCTGCGCATACGTTGTCTTCACATGAGTGTCTTCTTTCTGAAAGTAGAATTACACAGATGGGAGATTCTGGCCAATTCTATAGCAAAAACAATATATGAGATCAATTTTCCTGATATCACCTACCTACTTGATTGACACTTCTTCCTGAATTGCAACCATTAACCTTCAGCAGGTGAGAGAGCAGGTCTTCCCGCAGCATGTAACTCCTATCCGGGTGGCTGAAATAACTGTCTTCCCAGCACCAGGTAGGAGCAATTAACGTGACATTTCTTCAAAACTACACATGATATTTCAGTTCTGTCGTTTCTTTGTTCATTTGTATACAAACTAAGGTAGGACATAGTTGAATTACAAAACAATACATCCACTGTTACTATTACTAACAAGCTGAAATTGTAAACTCCTTTGTTTCCGGCGGCCGTGCGGTCTAAGGTGCTGTATTTTGGACTCCCAACTGTGGGACGGCATGGGTTCAAGTCTGCCTGGGACCAGTCTCTGTGTGAGGAAATTGGGGAGCTATGAGTAAGTAGCGTAATGGTCTCGGAAATTTCCTATAATGGCTGAGGATTCGACATGCTGACCCCATGTCACACCATTACCAGTTGAAGATCTCCACACCTCTAGGTAGGATTGTGGGAGGGAGATAGGCCAAGGCCCTTCCAGGGCTGTCGAGCGATGGATTATTATATATCTTATAAAATGGGCTATAACTAACTCATTAACCATGACTTCTTGCTGATATAATTCACTTTTACATACGAACAAGTGTTCTCGGGAGAAATCCCTAATTTTCAAAATTTCCTGGAAATTACGTCTTTCGAAAATGTTGCATAATTTCCTTCTTTTCCTTTTTAATCGGGGAATGGGTATTACATATCCTCAAAGAGTGTTCTTTTGTCCTGCATCTCCTCAATTTTGGTGCATAGGGCCGATTATGAATGTATCATTCATTTGGTCTATTGTGGTGGCCAATGGGCATGCTGAATGCATTTTTATTTTTTAAAAAATATATTTTATTTTTCTTTCTAAACTTTCATTATTGGGAGGTACACTGTGTAAATTTCACCTCTGCGAAAAGCCGTCATCCAGAAAAAAAATAAAAAAAACATTAAAAATTCATCTTTCAATGACAATTAATTCTTGAGCTATTATTTTTTTAATACACATCAGCAACTTAGAAACGTGTGTTTGAAAAGTCCCGTCCGGATTATGACGTAACCGTCATTGGCCTTGTCGCAGTAGTGCTAATGCTAGAGGCGAGTGCACATTTGTTGTGCTGGTAGGAGCACAGAAGTGGTGCGAGAGATATTATCCTCGTTCCGGGGGTTTTAATTAAGAAATCTCTATTTGTGCCAGAATTTAGAATTTTGTCGTATTTAATCTGTGCAGGATGCAGCGCTGTGCACTTTTGGCCATTGTTTGTATATTCTTCAAAATTGTACTTTTCTTGCGCTATGTGTTTCTAAATTTAAGCAAAAAGTTTAAACACAACAGAATCAGCTTACTCTTCCGGGCATTGTTTGCTGAACGAGGCTTGCTGCGGAAAGAAAAAAAAAGGGGGGGGAATAAAAAAAGAAGTTCGGCAGAAGGTTACAAAAATTAAGTGCATCCTAATTCGAAAAATAGTTTGTGTGCTTGTTTGCTTCAAGCAAAATTAGGGCATTCAGCAACGACACACACACACATTTTGTATGTAAGGAGTTAGTTTCATGACCGTTGGGTCAGTTGTGACAATTTTGTGAGTGATGCGTGTGGTGGAGGAGCATCAGGTGATGGTGTCAATATGGGGGGAAATGTAATGTTTTGGGTGAAAACATAATCTCAAAATTTAACCTGTTTTGGGCAGCCTTGGGAAGTATGTAACACATGCAGTAGCAGTTGTTGTAAGGTTACCTCTGAAAATGTTGCGATTAGGCACAACCTGGAAAAAAGTGCATCATCGAGGTAACAGACTGACCGTGACGTCCATGAGGAGGTAAGGAGTGTCGTACTGGTTTCAACAAGTCTTCCATTCAAGTTGTATGCAATTTTCGGCATATTGATAATAAGACTGGCAGGGGATAAATAACATGTAAGTGTTACTGACTTGAGTTATATTGAGTTTTATTGGTGAACGGAATGCAGAGAATGTCACATCGTCGTTGCATTTAACATTGAAGTACACTCTTTCATTCGTTCTTTAGTGGTGGAAACTACTGGCATATGAACAGCAAGAGGATCAAGGGTAGAAAGATGTAAATGTCCATTGACTTTTGGAAAAACTTAAGTGTGTGATTACCCAGGCAAGTTAAGCTGGATGAGTCTTGCATTTTTTATTCCTCATTATTTGTAACAAGCAAAGATATACAGCTTAGGGTAATACGAAATAGCATATGAAGGGAGTAGGCATGGTCACGGCATTATTTTCATTTGTTTGGATACTTTTTTCAGGAGAACACACACTCCTTTCATCAGACATTTATTTTCATTTTGACTAAAGATACAGTTATAACAATAGTAAAAAAAATCTGAAATAAAAATAAAACAGACTGCTTTTTTCACAGTTAAGTTGCTATATTACAACAATGTAACATTGACAACATCCATTATATAACAGATTCTTTTTGTTTAAAAAATTACTAACCATTGTTATAACTGTATCTTTAGTCAAAATGAAAATAAATGTCTGATGAAAGGAGCGTGTGTTCTCCTGAAACGTCACAAAGAAAAACTGTTTTCTTATGCTTGTAATAACCGTAAACTACAGGAAAATAATTCTATAATGCAAGCAATGCGCACATACAAGAAAAACAGAAGAAATTGGATTAAAATTCTAAGTGTAGAAAGCCACACAACAGAAGCAACTGAATTAAAATTCTGGTGAAGAAAGCTACACAACAGAAGCAACTGGATTAAAATTTTAAGTGTAGAAACCCAAAAATCAGAAGCAATGAATTAAAATTCTGGTGAAGAAAGCTACACAACAGAATCAATTCAATTAAAATTCATGTAAAAAGCCACACAACAGAAGCAATTGAATGAAAAGTTTAGGTGTAGAAAGCAAAAAAAAGAGAGAAGAAATTGGATTAAAATTCTGGTGAAAAAAGCTACAACAAAGAAGAAATTGAATTACAATTTCACTTGAAGAAAGCTACACAACAGATACAATTGAATTAAAATTCTGGTGAAGAAAGCTACAAAACAGAAGCAATTGAATTAAAATTCTGGTGTAGAATGCCACACAACAGAAGCAATTGAATTAAATCTGGTGTAGAAAGTCACACAAGAGCTCCAATGGAATTCAAATTCTGTTCTCCAGAAATCTATACACAGAAGCAATGGAACTTTAATTCTGGTATAGAAAGCCACATGACAGCTGCAATGAATCTCAAATTCTGGTCTCTAGAAAGCCAGACAATGGAGGAAATGCAGTTCTAGCCAAGGATTTTAAAATGTAAAGCTCTTTGACCGAACGTGGCCCTCAAAGGGCTGTTTCACAATAGATTTCTCTTTTAATATGTGATTATCTCATACGTGAATCTACCAATAATTTTAATCAAGGCTCTTGTATAGGGATCAGTCTCTTAATGTAATTATTATATTTTAGCATTGACTTAGTGGTAACGCTGTCACCTTCTAATTAAGAGGTCCCAGGTTCGATATCCGATGGAGGTACATAATGGTTCGGATCCCACTTTAAACTGTAGGGCCAGTCCCGATTAGCCTATCTCAGCATAAAGTGGGCTTAAAAAAATTCAAATTTAAATTCAAACATTTAGAAGGATGCCCTTCCTATTTACATAACAATGTTAGTATTCGGTCACTCCTACTTTTTACACTATCATTAATCAATGATCTGAGCAAATGTCATACAACACTGACGTTATACAAATATTAACAGATATCTTATAGACAGGGAGTTGGCAACACTTGGAAAACATTTTTTAAGACATGTACTAACCTTATAACAATGTGCACAGGCTGAGAAGAATTCATATCTTGATTAGCCACTTCAGGGCTTAAAGCATCAAAAAGAGCAGGTCTTGTATGAAAATCTTCAGTTTTGCAACTTTCATAGATTATTCTAAAATACAGAAAGCTTAGAGTATTATCTTAAAATGCTCATTCACACTAAAATGTTCCACCTTAGGATGATGTAAGTGAACCTACCAGTATATCTCAAGTGATAGTATGTTGATTAAAAAATTGAGGTTTGCATGACTTAAATTATAGTTTGCGAATTGTGCCATTGCATATTTTCCAATTTCCAGCACGAAGATGCTAATAATCATGTAAAAAGAGAGACACTCATAAACTATAAACAAAACACTATCATGGTTATGTCATACTCTAAATGGTAGATGAAAGTTGTTTGATGACTGAAGCTAGAATCAACAAAGTTTGTTTATGTCAATTCTATGCCTAGATACCTGACCTGGAGGAACAGAAAAAGGGACTTGGGACGGAATAAGCTGACCATACACCATCATATGTAAAAGCTATGATGTGTACACTTTTCTAAGTTGTACAATAATTAATGAATGGGCCCTCCCTCCAGTACACAGGGAAAAATAATATTAGTTTGCAATGAGTGAATGTTGATGAACTGACGATTGAGAATAAGAACAAACTCAAAAGTATGGACACACTATAAAGACTGAAGAGAATATGAAATCTGGAAAGTTGATGACCTCAAAATTTAAATACAAATGGAGGAGGATGGAAAAGAATGGAATTAAAGCAAAAGACCAGTCAAGACATCAAAGAGATGCTACGAAGTGAAAACCTGTGCACAACAACAAGGAAAGAGAAAATCCCAGGGAAACAAAGAAGAGATGGAAAAGATAAAACTTACAAGACTGGCAACTTTTTAAAGATGTGCCACTGTACAATTTAGTACATGAATACGACCAAAATGCATCAATAATTAACTATTCTTACCTCCAATGTGAATCCTACACCTTTCATAACCTCTCGGATGATTTCGTAGCTTGGTTCAATGGACTGTTCACCTGGAACGTCTGAGTAGTGGTAGAGCAATGGCCCAAGATTGATCCAAAGGCCACCTGAAAAAAATACATATGATCACATAAGCTCTACTTGCCACACAAGTTTCTTCTATCATGTCATTTCTCTTACACCAAACATAATTCTCATCTATCAACATGGTTGTTTTAAATACACAATATCTGCTTTGAAAGCAAAACAATCGAGGTGTTATATATATGGGCATTTAGGTTATTTTTTGTACTCTAATGGAACTGCAGTGTGTAATAGACCTTTGAAGGCCATAGTTGGTCAAATAACTTTATGTTGGGGACATGTCATCCCGTCAAGTTGCATCACTGTTTATACACGTGGCTTATAAGATACATCTCACTTGTCCTTACAATGTTGGATCAACAAAATTCTGGTAATTCAAACCAGGACTGCACTTCTATCATGATATTACTGTATATGAACTACTTTTTATATATCGTCAAATACCCACAAAAAAAAATTAAAAAAAAAAAAAAATTGACATTTGCCCACTGATTCTGATACCTCATGGATAATGGCACAATAAATGGAAGATGCATTCAGTTGGGTAGAATCGAATTTCTGTGAATATTCAACAAAGATCTTCAGGGTACATTTGCTGCATTAACAACAATGAAATCAATGCACATTTGAAGTTCTTTGCATCCTATGGAAGTTCTTGAAACAAAACATAACAAAATAGTACTTGACAAAATACACACATATGATTAAGAAGAGAAAATCCAAATATGATTCTACATTTTTCTGGACAAACTTTATTTAGAAAAATCCCACAAATGCATAATCCTGTGATATACTGCAACCGTTAAAGGATTCTATTTATTTACTTATTTAATTACTCTCTCAAGAGAGGTAAAATACAGCCAGTAAGGGCCATAGTCTATCTCCCGACTGCCAATCTTCCTCACACAATCATACCTAGATGTGTGGAGATCTTCAAACAGTAATGGGGTGATGTGGGGTCAGCACGTTGAACCCTCAGTCATTATAGGAAATATCTGTGACCGGGTTACGCTACTCACTCATAGCTCCACATTTTCCTCACGATAGTGGGTTGCCACTGGTCCTATACATGCCGAAAACCCAGAGACTGAACCCATGCCGTCCCGCAGTTGGAGTCCAAAGCACAGCATTTTAGACTGCACGGCCATGGAGGAGGACCTCAACAGAGGTAAATCCTCCAATTACGGAAGGCAGATAAGCAATCACACAAAAAACATAAAACAGAACCAATACAATTAACAAACATACACACAGGCCTCCTCGATAGTGCAATGGTAGCATAGTCGCCTTGTAATCAAGGGGTCGCAGGTTCGATACCTGGTGCAGGCACATAGTGGTTTGGATTCCACTTTACACTGTAGGTCCAGTTCTGATTAGCCTTACTGTGCATAAAGTGGACTTAAAACACCAAATCAACCACCCAACCAAACACACACAGACCAATAACGATTCCAATGATTACTTTGAGAATACACCATTCATACATTAATTAGAATGATATAATGAATGCAGTTCATGTGATCAAAATTCTAAACAGCAGAAATTAATTATATTATCAATAGAGCAAAGTGTTTTGGCAAAATGCCTTTTTATTTGTTTGTATCATGTACCAGTGGTTTCTTAATGGATAAACGTTTTTTTTTTTCCATTTGTGTTCAGTTGGCAAAGCTTTCTCTTTTTAACTATTTTGAACTCCCATTGTCAATTTTAAAATTTAATGTATTTTTTCATATTACGAGGTGCATTCAAGTTATAACACCTCCTATTTTTTTTTTTTTTTGCAGGACTGGAAGCAGATAGAAACATGCGGTTTGTTGTACAATACGCGGGCACTCGTTGTCCATGCGTGACACAGATGGCAACACTGTACAGCACATAGAACTCTAGCGGCAGCGGCCAGAGTGAGGACTGTTTTGGATACTTAAAATGGCGACGTTTTCATTACAAGAGCAGCGTGTAATCATTCGTTTTCTCCATTTGCATGGTGTGGTACCGATTGAAATTCATCGCCAGTTGAGTGAGACATGTGGTGATGGTGTCATGGATGTGTCTAATGTGTGTTCGTGGGTATGACAGTTCAAAGAAGCCAGAACGTCGTGTGACAACAAACCAAGACAATGTAGGCCAGTCTGACAACATAATCGAGTGAGTGGAGAAAGTTGTTTTGGAGGATCGCCGAATGAGTGTGGAACACATCGCCTCCAAAGTTGACATTTCCGTGGGATCTGTGCACACAATCCTGCATGAAAACCCGAAAATGGGAAAAGTGTCCTCCAAGTGGGTGCCACAAATGCTGACTGATGACCACAAGGCTGCGCACGTGACATGTTGCCAGGCAATGTTCACGCGTGATGACGGCATGAATGGGACTTTCTTATCATCGATTGTGACAATGGATGAGACATGGATGCCATTTTTCAATCCTGAAACGAAGCGCCAGTCTGCACAATGGAAGCACACAGATTCACCGCCACCAAAAACATTTCGGGTAAGTGCCAGTGCTGAAAAAATGATGGTGGCCTAGATTGTCTTGGTTTGTTGTCACACGACGTTCTGGCTTCTTTGAACTGTCACACACACGAACACACATTAGACACATCCATGACACCATCACCACATATCTCACTCAACTGGCGATGAATTTCAATCATTGATGGAATGATGGAATGATTACACGTTCGTAATGAAAACGTTGCCATTTTAAGTATCCAAAACAGTCCTCACTTTGGCCGCTGAAGCTCGAGTTCTATGTGCTGTACAGTGCTGCCATCTCTGTCACGCATGGACAACGAGTGCCCGCATATTGTACAACAAACCACATGTTTCTATCTGCTTCCAGTCCTGCAAAAAAAATAGGAGGTGTTATAACTTGAATGCACCTGGTAAATAACAAATGTTGTTTAAAAAAGGAAAGGGGAGGGGGTGGCTCCTGTGTATCCATATGGTTAGTGCTCTCACCTTCCGTGCAAGCAGTCTGGGATTGATTCAAGTGGGAGCTAAAACAATTTCAGTCTTGACCTGGCATTGGGAGGACAATTGGGAATCGAAGAAGTAGCGGGCTCCTGTCTCAAGGGCCAGAAAACAGCAGTGATAGAACTCAATGTGCTGACCACACATCATCCAATGGCTCTCAAAGGGATGCTGCACCATGGAATTTGGGTAGTGAAAAAATTGCTTACTACTCCAGGCTGTAAGGTTAATTTTAAGTGTTGAGCACAGTATAAAACCTAATGCAGCACTAAGTCGAATTAAAATGTGCAAAATTTGATAAAATAGGTAAGATGTAGAATAGTATGCTAAGAGCAACATATATTCTATCACAGTTCAAACTGTTCACTTAACCCCTTAACTGTGGATGGCTACATGTGTGGAGTTGCAGTGTGGAAAGCGCATATGCTTTGTTTGCTTTGACAAGATTCGACTGCATTAGGTGAGATTGTGCGGTAGTAAAAACAAAAACAGTAGCAGAAGAGGAAGAACATGAAAAAGAAGAAAGAAAATATACATTAGACGAAAAAAGTTGCAGCGTAGTACGTGCATAATAGAAAACCGAAATATGGATCAGAAACAAGAGTGACACAGACATTGAGTTGCACTTGTTTTTGTGAAGTTTAGAAGTCCACTTAATGCGCATATAGGCTAATCGGGACTGGATACATGGTTTAAAGTGGGATTCGAACCACAATGCAATGTGCCTCCACCAGGTATCAAACCCAAGTCCCCTTGATTACAAGCAACAAATGTTACCGCTATGCCTTAGGGAATCAAGAGTTGCACCTGTTGTTCACCTTTGAGCAGTGACTGTGAATAAAAATTGAAAAATGAAGATGATGCTGAAGGGAGCAATGAAATTGAATTATGCTAAAAAAGAACCCTCCATTTTATAATATTGACTTGTTCAGAAAATTCCACACTTTAAGGGTTTAAGCAAGATCTGCTACTAGACTTCTAACACTGCACAAATATATTAGAATTATTTTGTTTATCATGCTCCAATTGGGTATTTTATAAGCTATATTACATAAATTTAACTGTGTTAACTATTTATAAGCTAAACTCACTACCACATTCTAAAATTATATAAGTATGATGATTATAAAAAGCATGGTTGCTACACAATATTTCCTACTTGAGACTACACAGTTCCAATAAAGATTCCTCCAAATCAACAGTTTTCAATGGTTTTACAGTACAATAAATTTATTTTAGATTTGTCAGGGTTTTTTAAAACTTTTTATAAGACCATTTTATGCACAGATAGGCTAATTGGGACTGGGCCTACAGTTTAAAGTGGGATCCGAACAATTATGTGCCACCACTGGTTATCAAACCCAGGACCCTTTGCTTACAATATGAGAACATTACAGGAATATTCATGCAGAAGTCATATGTAATTCCTGGAGCCAGGAATTCCCATGGAATTCAGCACATGCAGTAACATTCTACAGTACATACTTGTGGCACACTCACCTGGCTTAAGAATTTTGTATATCGTTTCAATGAAAGAAACAACATTGTTGGCACAATCAATGAAGAAACATGTTGCTACACAGTCCCATTCCTCAGGTTCGGAATACACCTGTCACAACAAAGAGAAAATTGTTATTATACAGTTCTTTGGTATATTAAAAATGAAATATACAAAAATATAGGATGCTTAATTTTTTATAAATAGTTCAACTAAGACATTTGCTAACAGACAATCTGCAAAGACTTAATGCTTATCACTCTAGCATTTATAGAAGGGAGGGGTTCCTGATAATAGGTAGGTATGCAATATTAAACACAAAATAACAGAATTATTAACTTCTATATCTGACTTATGACAAACTTTGATAAAACCTTTTTATACATATAAACAAGGTGGCACATATTGCACCTACCAACTTCAAATGATAACGGAAAGGTGGTAAGTGCTTCTAGTAACTTTATATGGCTCTGAAATAAAAGCACAAGGCCTGTTCAAAAAGAAACCAAACTCCTTTTATAAAGTTTGTATATAAGTAGTGTAAGTGTATTGTTTCAAAGTAGTACTTGGTACGAGGCCTTTTTTAGCCTCTTTTTTATCAATTGAATATCATTTTTTGACATATTTTGACAATTTTTTGTCGACGTTTTAGCGCTTAGCGATGTTTTAGTAAAATTTCCCTTTTTTTCCCACTCGTACTTGGTACGAGTGCATTTGTAGCCTTTTTTTATCAATCGAATATCAGTTTTTGACATATTTTGATAATTTTTTGTCGATGTTTTAGCGTTTAGCGATGTTTTAGTAAAATTTCCCTTTTTTTCCCACCTCACACTTGTAGGTATACCACGCAAGATAGTGTAAATTGATTGTTTCAACGCAGCACTTTGTAGGTATCCTCTTTTTTATCAATTGAATATCAGTTTTTGACATATTTTGACAATTTTTTGTCGATGTTTTAGCGTTTAGCGATGTTCTAGTAAAATTTCCCTTTTTTTCCCACCTCACACTTGTAGGTATACCACGCAAGATAGTGTAAATTGATTGTTTCAACGCAGCACTTTGTAGGTATCCTCTTTTTTATCAATTGAATATCAGTTTTTGACATATTTTGACAATTTTTTGTCGATGTTTTAGCGTTTAGCGATGTTTTAGTAAAATTTCCCTTTTTTTCCCACTCGCACTTGGTAGGTATACCACGATCTTACGTGATATAACTTAACCTATCCTTTTTTTTTTCGTGCTAAACTGCCTCTACGTGCTTTGACCTACTTTAGAGTAGACCCAAATAGAGAATTCAACGCCCGAAAATGGGGCTCGGTGGGGCTCGAAAAAACTTCAAAAACTCATTTTCTCTCCACGTTCCGCGCCTCATTTATTGCGCTGACGATGTTTCACAGCGAAGAAAACAGCACCAAAACATGAAAAACTCACTTTACTCATTTGGGGTTCCGCCTCGAAGTGAGGCTCGGTGAGGCTCGCCTTAATGGTTTTACGTGATATAACTTAACCTATCTTACGATATTTTTTTTTTTACGATCTTCAGTGATATAACTTAACCTATCATTTTTTTTTTTATTTGCACACCGAACTAACTTACATTATATTTTATATAACCTTGTTGATTTTTTTTAGTATGTGGCAATTTTTTTACGAATTTTTTTTAAAACTGCTCCGTGACCCTCTCGTTCTTCACGTCGTGGACGAAGGACTTCTCTGCGACCAGGATGACGCTGCATAGAGTATCCTCGGGCAACGGACTGTTGAACTCGCAGACGACCTTGATGTTGGTGCGATTGTGCGAGAATTCTATGCGAATGTTGTTGCCCGGGACGAAATGGAGCAAGCAGCACGCTTCGTTCTCCTGGAGGTCTATCTGGTCGAGGATCAAGCTAAATCCTAACTTCGGGGAAACGATCACTTTAACGGTATTGTTGCTGTTTGCCTCGAATCGCCTGGCTCCGAAACTGCGATCATCTTTCATATGAAAATAAGAAAAGAGCGTTTGCACGACGTCGACCCACGGCGAGGGGATCTTTACCCAGTTCACGCGCTCGATGCGCTCCCGAACGAACGCGGAATCCTTTTTGGGGAAGTAGCGTTTTTTGCTTGCGTCTAGGTTGAGAGAATCGATGTACGTGGCCCAAGACCACACTTGGTGGTGCTGCTGCTCGCTGCCACAACCCTCAACAATCTGGTGGAAACGAAAATTATCGGGCAGGATCGTCCGTTCGAAGGTTTTGTACTGATTCGATATTCTTTTTTCAGTCCTCAGGAGGCGCAGAAATTGAGTTTTGAAGGCGTCAGTTTCAGTTACGTCCTGGTACAAATCTTTCAGGACGTTCAACTTGTTTTCCAGAACAGTATAATGCAACACCAAGTAATTGATGTTGCAGTGTATGATGAAGAACGTCGGGATGATGCAGCAGAATCGATAGATCAGACCCCAGCCGAGAAAGTAATGCGTGTGGAAACGATGTTGGGTCGTCCACGTGAATTCGTTCAGAACGTGGCCGTCGCAGACAGTGTTCGGAAAAATCGTCCGCAGGTACTTGGCCGGATCCTTTCCGAAAACTTTCTCGAAAACGTGTGACGTCAAGCCAGAGCGTTGATGCAATCGCTCTTGAAACTAGCCAGCTGGGAGCAGACAGATCGAGCTTCCTCCCCAGATCGAATTGAGTCGCGTGCCTTTCAACGAACTCCAAGTAAGCTTTCGCCGTGGGCCACACGATGCTCGTGACGATCTGTTCCCCCGAGAAATTCTATATAAAATAACATACCTGAAATTCTATTCACAGTATAGATTGAATTTTTTTTTTTTGAGTTTTGTAATCACCCCAAGAAATTCTATATAAAATAACATACTTGAAAATTGTATTCACAGTATAGATTGAATTTTTTTGAGTTTTGTAATCACCCCGAGAAATTCCATATAAAATAACATACCTGGAAATTATTTTTTTGGTTTGTGTGATCTGAGAAAGCATAATGGAATCCACCAGTTTGATCGAATGTGTTACTTGCGAAAAATTAATATCTAAAACTAATATTAGCAAACACAGGGCAAGATGTAGCGAAACAGGTTCGAGAATTAATCGTTCGTTACCTTCTAAGCCTTGTGCTCGATGCGGAAAGATGATCAGCATTACAAATTTAAGTAAACACCTGAAAATTTGCAAACCATCGACCGAACGAGGAACATTGAAAAGAAAAATCGATAATTCAGAAACGGAAGCTTCCACTTCCAAACAAGTTAAATTATCCGATGAACGAAAACCAATTAGATCTGCATTCAACCGTCATATTCAGGATTTCTTTTTTACTTCGGAACCAGGCTGCGACATTCTTAGTTTCTTGCGTGAAACGAAAACATCCGTGATAAATATTCTAAAAAATAAATTGAAAAATAATTCCATAAAAGTATACGTTGATCTATTTTCCGAATACGAAAAAGTCGACGGTACAACAAGAGTCTTTTATCATCGAACAAAAAACCAGGCTCTTCATTTGGCGGACGTCGATAATTTGGACGGATTTTATTCTGATTTTTCAAATGAACTGGTTAAGAAACATGACGATTTCGAGGCTAAAGGGTCGGGATGGTCTCTGTGTGGAAGTCCTCACACGTTAACCGTTTACGTGAACCGATTCTCGCCTCTTTGCGCTTCCAGCTACGTTCCTCTTCCACCGAACATTCAACACAAGAGGGCTGTGTTAAATATACAGAACAGCGATAACAAGTGTTTTCTTTGGTGTGTGTTGGCGGAACTTCACCCGATTCATTGGTCAAATAATCCAGAACAGGTTTATCATTACAAGCAGCATGAACCTGAACTGGAAAATGCAATGGCTGGCATCGAATAACCGGTGACCATTTCTGATATATCAAAATTCGAAACACGAGCACGAGATGCAGAAGAAAAATGCTTAATCATCAACGTGTATTCCTATACGTGGGATAAACATGTCGTGCATCCCGTCAGGATAAGCGATGTCGACGATGACGATGCTCGTGTGATTAATCTTCTTCTTATTTCAAACGACAGTGTTCATCACTACACACTCATTCGTTCACTATCACGCTTGGTCAGAAGTCAATCAACCAAGTATGCAAACAACATCGAAGTTTGCCCGAGATGTCTAACAACTTTCAACGATTGACAACAATCCGATTATCGAAAATACACCGGACGTCAGATTGCTATCGATAAACTTGCCGAACATAAAATATATTGCGGCAACAACAGACCGGTTCGAATGTTGATGCCCGAAAAGAACGAAGTGGAAGAATTCAAAATGCACAAGGCGTTGTTGGAACATCCGACCATCATCGTTGCTGATTTCGAGGCGTTCCTCAAACCACTCTCGTACTGCGATCCGGATCCCGAAGTTTCTTCCACCACACCTTACCAGCTACACGAACCAAACAGTTTCGGTTACGTTGTCGTGCGACGAGATAAAATAGATGAACCGTACGTATACCGAGGACCCGATGCAATCGAACTCTTCTTCGAAAAGATGGTCGAGGAGGTTGGGAAAATTGGATGCATGCTGCAAACATCGAAACCGATGCTTCCGTTATCTGCTATCGAACTTCAAAATTACTATGACACCGTCAAGTGTCCCGTGTGCGATAACCACTTCACGGACGACAATCGTAAAGTGTTTCACCATTCGCATACGGACGGTCGCTTCATAAGCGGAATCTGTAATGCGTGCAACCTCAAAATCCAAAAACCAAAATTCGTCCCCATATTCTTTCACAATGGTTCTAATTACGACTTTCATCCCTTAATTAGGAAACTTGGATACGACGCTCAAAAAATAGATATTCTTGCTCAAAACGAAGAACGATACATCTCCATAAGTAAGAAAGTTATGATTCCCGAGACTAAAAATACCATCGAGATGCGCTTCCTGGATTCGTACAGATTTCTCTCTGCCAGCCTGGACGCTCTTGCCAGCAAACTTCTAGATGAACAATTCAAAATTACAAAAGCTAGTTTTCCCAACGTAGACATAGAACTCGTTAGACGTAAAGGGGTTTATCCTTACGAGTACGTTAGTGATGGTTCTAAATTTAACGACGACGCTCTTCCACTTCCAAGAGAATTTTACAGCAGACTCAGAGAGAAAGGAATCACGGACGAAGAATACCAACACGCGCAACTCATGTGGGAGAAATTAGGATGTAGGACACTCGGAGACTACCACGACGCATACTTAAAATTAGACGTGACGATACTCGCGGATGTTTTTCAAGCGTTCAGGAAAACGGCAACGAATATTTATAAATTAGATCCAGCGTATTTCTACAGCCTACCGGGATTAGCGTGGTCGGCAATGTTATTCCAGACAAAGGTCAAGCTGGAACTGATATCGGACGTGGACATGTTACTTTTCATCGAGAGGGGGATTCGGGGCGGGATGGTACAATGCGTGCAGAGATATGCAAAAGCCAACAACGTGCACATGAAAGAAGATTATGATTCAAATCGAGCATCGAATTACATCTTCTACGCCGACGTCAATAATCTCTACGGACATGCCATGGTACAGAAACTTCCTTACGGGGGATTCGAATGGGCATCAATAGACGTAGAAAATTTCGACGATAGTGAGTATGGCTTCTTCGCAGAGGTGGATATCGAATTCCCCGACCGTTTACACGATCTGTTCAGCGATTTACCACCGGCATCCGAGTTCAAATCTTCGCCTCATTCTAATCAATGCAAGCTTTTATTGACTCTAGAGGGGAAAAAGAGATACGTTGTTCATTACTCGAATCTCCGATTCTTGATCGGGAAGGGTGCTAAGGTAGCGAATGTTAGAAGAGTCCTCAGGTTTAAACATTCCGAGTGGCTCAAACCGTACATTGAAACAAACACGCAACATAGGACGGTTGCCACTTCCGATTTAGACAAAGATTTTTTTAAATTGATGAATAACGCGGTGTACGGCAAGACGATGGAAAACGTGCGGAATCATGTAGACGTGAAATTGGTTTCGGATAAAAATAAATGCATGAAGTGGATAGCCGATCCTAGATTCAAGTCGAGAAAAATTTACAACGAGAATTTGGCACTTTTCAACCTAGATATAAAATTGATGAAATTCAGAAAACCAATTTACGTTGGCGCAACGGTTCTCGACTTGTCGAAACTTTACATGTTCGAATTTCATTACGACGTGATGAAACCCTTCTACAATGATAAAATATCATTTTTGTACACGGACACCGACAGCTTCATTTACAGCATACAAACACCTAACCTATACGAAGACATAAAAAATCCTTCCATGCTTGAGTATTTCGATACTTCTGCGTATCCTCAACCCAACAGATTTGGGATTCCTTCCCTCAACAAAAAAGTCCTAGGTAAACTGAAAGATGAATGTAACGGTGATATTATTGTCGAGTTCGCGGGTTTGCGTTCGAAAATGTATGCCATGAGAACAGAGAGTAGCGTCACGAAGAAAGCAAAAGGTGTGGGCAAAAATACGGTGGAGAACAAACTCACCTTCCACGATTACATCGATTGCCTTTACTCACAATCGACGATACTAAGTATAGAACAAAGAATCCAAAGTGTAGACCATGTGATTACAACAAACAAAGTTAGGAAAGTAGCATTAGATCCGCATGACGATAAAAGATGTATTTTGTCTTGAGGAATCCACACGTTGCCTTGGGGACACTATCGTTTAGAAATTAGTAAAAATTGTAGGCAATGCAAATGAAAAAAAAACTTTAACTGTCTCACATACACAATAAGTAACTAGCAAGGACAATGAATCTTTTTGGTTTCCGAAAGCAAACCAACATGGAGACTGTACACCGCACGACGACAGATCATGAATTTCTACCTTCCGTGTTAACTAAACTCAACGGTCTGTTGATCATTCACCTCAACAGCATTTGGACTAAATTGGACGAGGACGTGGGCAAGATTTTTTACGTCTTCAATAACAATTTACATTTCTACGAAATTCCGATCGACGGGAAACTTCGGATCACCGTGAATCCCGAGAACGTAGGCGAAATCAAAATATCTACCGGCAAGAACATTTTTCGAATGAAGCACGACAAGATGCTTTCTAACATAACGTACGATGTTTCAGCAGGAGATTGTCTATACGTGGAACTCCTAGGAGATTACGACAAACTCGTTCCTCTCTTCGTAGAATTACGAATCGTCTATCCTATTATAAATAACCGTTAACCAAAAATGCCTAACGATATTTTCGGCAACACCAAGCATGTGGACCACGCAGAAGAGATTCTCATGTTGGACGTTCGTGTTAAGAAGTTGAGGAGCGATTTGATCGCTTTGCAGGAGACCTTAAACAAAAGTTTAGAGTCGGAGATCGCTACGCTCCAAACGCAATGTCTCGACCCCATTCTGAAAATCGATTCCGAACTGAAAACGCTCATAAAAAATTATGTTGACGTACCTTCTTACGACAACGTTCAAAATATACAGTTGAGCGTGGATTCGCTTCAAAATGATTTGGCCAAATTACAGCAATTTCAATCGAAAAATGAAGATTTGGAAAAATTGAAACTCGAAATCGAAGAACGAACTTCCGCAATCGAAAAGAATTTCTCTGAACTTCAAACCGTCGTGAACGATATCGATGTGGAACGCTTGCACGTCGTCGTTTCCAAATTACAAGAAGATTTCACCGGCACGTTGGAAGAAATTAAATCCAAGTTGCAGACTTTGGAAGATACCATGACGAACCTACCATCGTCAGACGAACTGCAGGTCATCGGTAAAAGCGTCGCGAACATAAAAATTCAATTGGAGGCTTATCAAGATTTCGAACACATTCAAACCACCATCGCTACGCTTCAGGCATCTCTGGCGTTGATCAACGAAGAAATTAAAAATATTCACGCTGAAGCAAGAGCGTTGACGAGCATTCAAGACACGTTAAGCACGGTTCAGCAGAAGATCGAATATTTAGAAAATTTGAACGTCGAATCCAATCTTGCTCATTTTCGTCACGTCCTGGACAACATACAGGGTGACTTGGAATCGTTACGGACGAGCGTACCTTCGAGCGAAGATTTGGAAAAATTGAAAACGGCGGTGACGGCATTATCCGAATCGAGCGACATCAAAAGTTCGTTGAGCGATCTCGAGAGTAGGGTGGCCAATCTCCCCACCTCCAAAGAATTGCACGCTTTGAAAAGGAACATATCACGTATGCTGAAACGACTGGAAACGGAAACGGCGAACGTGGAACAGATTCGAGACGAAATCAGTTCGCTGGTGTCGACGCTGCCCACTTCGCAGAGCGTCGCCGACCTTCACACGCAGTTTACAGAGATGCGAAGCATCGTGAACGATCTTACCGAGAAGAGCTCGAAATTGAATCAAGTCGAGAACCTTCAGAACATCGTCGTCAACATCAGAGATCAAGTTGGAGTGTTGGAATCCACGCAGGAATCGACGCTGGCCTCTTTCGGTGCCAAGTTGCAAGAACTCAACGAAAACTACAAGCAGTTGAACGTGGAGGTGAAAATCAAACCGTCGTTTTCTACAGTAACGGATACCATAGTCGAGCATTTGCTGCCCATCGAAAATAAACTCGGACACGTTCACAGTAATCTGCTCGGCGTCGACACTAAATTCGCCAAATTGTTCACCTTGCAAGCCATCGAAATCAACAGCGTACCCAATCAACAGAGAATCTCCACGTTCGTCGAAGGTAACAAACTGTACATGTTACATCCTTATCATCCGTACCACAAGTTTCTCCTCGATGGCACGATTCAGGTAAACGAATTTTCGTACTGGTCTCACGGCAGAAAAGCTAGCGTTCCCACCATGACCTTGATATCGAATCGTGGCATCCAGAAAGCAGGAAACATTCCTCTGGCACGTTGGAACGAAACGCGCAACATATATGAAATACACGAAGACGAAGACCTTACCGTTTTCGACGTGAGTGCCGGCGATAAGCTGATCGTTCAAAACACAGGTGAAGTGCCACCCTCTTTGAATCCCATCACGCTGGTGCTTTTTTTGAAACGTAATCTCTAAAAAAAAAAAATGTCTAGGCAAGCCATCGTCGAAGAATTGCATAAACCTGCACGCCGCAACTACGAACGTTTGGCGGTGGTAACCAAGGGCATCGACGACCTCTGGGAAAGTGACCTCGTGGAGATGAGTAGCGGCAAGTTAAAAAACGTACATAAATCGAACAAGGGCAACAAGTACCTCCTCACCGTCATAGACACATTTTCGAAATTCGCGTGGGCTCTACCTTTGAAGGCGAAAACGGGAACATGCGTCACGGAAGCATTCAAGATAATTTTTCGCGAAAGCGGCGGCAGACGACCTCGGTTTCTGCACACGGACAAGGGGAAGGAATTTTACAACGCCGTATTCCAAAAGTTTATTCGGAAACACGACATTCGACATTATTCGACCTTCAGTGATGTCAAAGCCAGCATCGTGGAAAGATTTAATCGAACCTTGAAAACACACATGTGGAAACGATTCACGCTTAGGGGAAATTACAAATGGGTTGATATTCTGCCGGAACTCGTCGATACCTATAATGATACGGTACACAGAACGATAGGCATGAAGCCAGCTGACGTTACGAAATCTGACGAGCAGCGTTTAATTTCTAGCGTTTACTGTCCAATGTACACACCCACGACAAAAAAAGCTAAATCCCGAGAAGGGATTCACAAAAAATTGGAGCACGGAACTTTTTACGGTGGTTCGAGTTTTACCCGGAAACCGACACACGTATATAATAAAAGATAGTAGCGGCGAGATTTTGAAAGGGAGATTTTACGAAGAGGATCTCTCTAAAACGAAACACCCCGACACGTACCTCATCGAGAAAGTATTGCGTAGGAAAGGTGACAAACTGTTTGTCAAATGGCTGGGACTTCCGGAAAAGAGTTGGATCGACGCGAACGAGGTGATCTTGTGAGTACGTGGAACGTGGTGAAGCGTCTACCGGATTCGGAAAGTCAAACGAGAAAAAAAAAGAATGGCGAGTTGCTCCCCGACAGCATCCGCTGTCTGATCGTAGGTCCTTCGGGGTGTGGGAAAATGACACTGCTCGTGGACAATTTTCTCCTCGCACCCAATTGGTTAGATTGGAAGAACAGGCACCTGTACGTGTTCTCGAAAAGTTTGGAGCAAACCAAATACCAGCAACTGATGAAACTGTACGATGGTCTGGACATTGCAAAGTTCGCTTCGGAAATAAAACCACTCGACGATTGTCGTGAAAATTCAGTCGTTGTGTTCGACGACGTCATCCTGGAAAATCAAAATGAAATTCGCAACTTTTTCACGCAAGGTCGTCACAAAGGAATGGATTGCTTCTACCTAGCTCAAACGTTTTCCAAAATTCCAAAACAGTTACTACGCGACAACGCTAATTTCATATGTTTGTTTCGTCAAGATCACACCAACCTCAAGCACGCGTACGATGACTACGTAGGCGGAGACATGAACTACAATCAATTTTCGGAACGCTGCTCTTCTTGCTGGAACAGTGACGATTTCGGATTCGCGACGATCGACATGACGAGGAAACCCAACGACGGAAAATACAGAAACAAAATCAACGATTTTCTAAACGTTGCAACGTTGTGAGAAACGACGTGTATAAAATAACGTTATGACGAAACGAAAAATCGAAGACGAAAATCTTAAGCTTCGCGATTACCTCGCGAAACGCTTCAAAGGTTGGAAATCCGAGAATCGCGGATCCTACGAAGAGAAGAAACGTCAGGATCAACCCGTGATCGATGCCATCAGCGGTCTAGGTAAAGAAATTAAAAGTGTCACGGAACAAAATAAAAATTTGATCAACGAACTCGTACCGCTCGCAGCTAAAAGTTACGCCGTACCCACGCCCATTTCGAGCATTCCTTCGACGCCGTTCGAACTGAAGGAAGTACCGGCACGACGTCGAGCCATAGGTAGCACGTCGTCGTCTTCGGATAAAATCGAGTTGGGACCTTTGGCACGAGACTACCTGAGCACGGGGAAGTTCGACAAGGATGAAGTGTTCGGATTGTATCCGAGCATGGAAAGCAACGAAGGCGGCGGTGTGGTTTGGAAGATTGGGAAATCGAAAGTTACCTTCGAAGGCAACGACATTAAAGTCAATTTAGGCGAGAAGGATAGTTGGACCAGGTATCCGGGTACGGTGGGACTGTGGGAACTCGTCGCCAAAAAGCAGCCGAAAGATTACACCGACGATGATTACCAGAGTTACAAGGAAATTCTGATCATGACGGATGCCTTGTACCAGAACAACGATGCCTCGCAGAATAGGGTGAAATCGAGCAGCGGCGAGAAGTACAGGAATCTCATCAAACCGATTTGGAACCAGGTCAAAACAGGCAGCGGCGTCAAACGCTACAACACGTTACCCAAAGAATTTGTTTGGGTGGACGACGTGAGGAAGCTCGTGGACCGATTGTTGGTGATAGCCGGCGAAGAGAATGCAGGCAATCGTAATTTCTACAACGAGAAGGTTGGCATCGTGGACATGATCAGCACGAAACTTTCCAACTTCATCGTGAACGACGACAAGGGCATAGGTTACCTGATCAAAATCATCAACACGCTGCCTCCGAGATTCTGGAACGTGGCCGAAGGAAAGGGACTCGTGAACGACATCATCAACAAGTTACCTTTCGAGATGCATCTACCTGGCTACCAGTACTGCGGACAGGGTACCAAACTCGAGAAAAGATTGGAGAGAGGAGACAAGGGTGTGAATCCGTTGGACGCCGCATGCAAAGATCACGACATCGCCTACAACACCACTCGCACGGATCTGGATGCACGTCACGAAGCAGACAGAAAGTTAGAGCACGCAGCTTTCGAAAGGTTCGTGAGCAGAGACGCATCGTTGGGTGAAAGAGTTGCAGCACTGGGTACCACCATCGCCATGAACACGAAACAAAAATTGGGGTGGGGTATATAAATAACATAGAGTAAAAAAAATAATAAAAACAACATGTCTCGTATAACCAACTTGCCACCCGAGCTACTATCTAAAATATTCAAACATGCAGTAAACGGAGATTGTGAGGATGTACATAAACTTGTAATCATAGCAAGAACGACGCCGGAATTTCGCATCCCTTGTGAAATGGTTCTCAAGGACCATCTTCGGGAGATCAGCGACCTGAGGTGCGGTGATCTCGACACTCTTCTTTCGGCCGCAGCCAAAAAATTAAACGAAAGGATGGACACGGACGATTGGTGCAAGTCTGAACAGAAGGCGGCAGATATTGTAACGCACATCATCTCGTTTTCCGAAGCGCAAGCTTTCTTCCTCTTACACACACTGTGAAAAAAAAAATAATAATATACACGTCAAAAAAAATGTAGGTGTCAAAAAAAAATATGACAAAAAAATATACGTCAAAAAAAATGTACATGTCCAAAAAAAAAATTGCCATGGAAAAAATTTTTATCAAAAAAAAAAATTAGTCTCGTCAAAAAAAAAGTTGACGTGGACATCGTCAGAAAAAAAAAAGTTGCCTTATCGTAAAAATTTTTTATCGTCAAAAAAAATGTCTCGTCAAAAAAAAGTTGACTTGGAAAAATTATTACCGTCAGAAAAAAATTGCCTTATCGTAAAATTTTTTTATCGTTAAAAAAATTTGTCTCGTCAAAAAAAAGTTGACTTGGAAAAATTATTACCGTCAGAAAAAAGTTGCCTTATCGTAAAAATTTTTTATCGTCAAAAAAAAATTTGTCTCGTCAAAAAAAGTTGACGTGGAAAAGTTATTACCGTCAGAAAAAAATAAAGTTGTCAAAAAAAAATGTACAAGTAAAAAGAAAACTTGATATATAAATAACACACATCGTGAAAAAAAAATCTACGACATCTCAAAAAAAAATTCTTCGGTATATATAAATAACACACATTGTGAAAAATTAAAATTCTCTAACACCCTGAAAATTTTTGTCCTTCGATATGACGACTGAAAAAATGAGTGATCTCCAAGCATTAAAACAAATGCTAAATTTGTCAGTCGAGTATGTAAAAATTCAGGAATTGGAAGTCGACAAACCTTACACGATAACTTCCGGTTCAATCGTTTCTACGCAGTATGGTCCCAAGGTGCGTCTGTTGCTCAACGGACAATACAGTCTATTTTTACCAGATCGATACGCTATCATGTTATCCGACGAGAAGCTAGCTATCTTAATCGAGAACAAAACTCGAATCGTGTACAAGGGGACAAAGGAACTTCTTGGTAAGAAAACGAAGCACGTAATAGAATTTGTTTAATCACAGACACCCCAACCCCCGGAAAATATATATATATAAATAACATACCATGAAAAATATGTCAACTTGTATAACTCAACTTCCTCCCGAAGTGTTGCACAAAATATTTACGTTCACGTTCGACGGGGATGTAACAAAACTCATAGACTTGTGTAAAGTAACGCCAGAATTTCGTTCACCGTGCAAAATAATTTTCATGGATCACCTCCGAGAAATAAGCGGAATGAAAAAAATGTTCCGATCTTCAGAGACTCTCTTTCGAGCCGCAAACAAAAAAATTGACGATAAATTAGACGAGCTGCACGAGTGGAGGCAGGGGAGAAGAAGATTTACCGTAGACTGGTACGCGTCGAACATTGAAACTGACGATCTTGTAAAACACATGATAGCATTAGGCGAAGCAAAAACTTTTTTTCTTTCCCAGAATACATATATATAAATAACACATCGCCACAGTTTGTTTTGAGTGAGACGATATATAAATAACACACATCGTAAACCTAACAGAAAAAAAAAGTTGTTCTTTTTCTCAGATAACATATAGCATCAAAAAAAAATGAAGCCCAAGGGTGTCGTGTACCAGATACCATATTCGAATCTGAAAAATCTAGGTGCCCTCGATGGGTTACTCACCAAGAAACAACGCGAGAAGAAACGTTCTTGCTTGTCGAAAGGACACGGAATGAAATTACTTCTCAGCACACCTCAATTGAGACGCTTGCAGCGTTCGCGGAAACAGCAAAAGATCGGAGGTTTCATATTCAGCATCCCGGCCATCCTGGCAGCATTGGGGGCCGTTGGAAGTTCAGCCGGCGGAAGCGCCGCCATCGCGAAAACCGTCATCGACTCGAAGAAGAACAAGGCGGAATTGGAAGAACAGAAACGTCACAACCTGGCCATGGAGAAGAAAGGGGGGAAGGGCGTCATGAAAAAGTTTAAAAAAAAGAAACAGCAGCACTCACCAACCGAGACATTGAATCTCTGATCGAACCGTTACGAATCAAACACTTCAGAGGAGTTTTCATGTCCGACTCGTTACCTTCAACCGTTAAAAGAAGAGAATGCGGCATAGTCAACTTGGACAGTCAAGAAAATCCAGGCACGCATTGGATATGTTACCACAAAAACGACAATAACAAAGCATTCGTTTTCGATTCTTTCGGAGGTGTTCCACCTACAAATTTAGTCCAATACCTGAAAACGAACAAAACCTCTATATACTACAACGACGAACGCATTCAAAATTTCGGAGACGTGAACTGCGGTCATCTCTGCCTTTCCGTGCTCGCGTTTCTCTCTAAAATAAATAAGCCTACGATCGAAGATTTCCAGAAAGCATTGTGGAACCTCAAACAGCATTACTAGGATGGGCGTGTTCCATCTCACGAGCGAATCTTCGATCTTGAAACTCACGCTGCACGACGACATCGTCTATCCTAAATCCATAGCTCTGCGTGCATTCTACAGCATGTACCTCATACCTAACGTCACGCAGCACAACAACAAAATTAGCGTCGGAAGCGAACACATCGTCGTCACGCCAGGCCAATACAATCTTTCTACTTTGCAAGCTCAGTTACCCAAAGGCACGTACCTTTCTCAAAATTCGGTCACGCACAGAGTGGAAATCGTGTCGGCGACGGAGACCGTGGACCTGGGCACCATGGGAGAACTTTTAGGTTTCGAGAACGATCACCCGAAACTCGAAGCTGGCATCAAGCACGTAGCAACCAACATTCCTAAATTCTTGGCCATAGAGACTTTGAACGTTCACTGCAACGTAGCGGAAGGCATGATCACGAAATCCTCGGACGGGGGGTTGCTGGGAAGTCACAAGCAGACGGGAATCATAGCCACTTTCAAACCCAGTTCCGAGTTCATGGAACCGATCATCTACACGCCATCTTCGCCGATCTATTATCCAGTATGTCGCAACCGCATAGACGACATAGAGTTGGTGGTGACGAACGAGAAAGGAGACGTGGTGGATTTCGCAGGTGCAACGACCACTGCCATCGTGGAGATCAACGTATAATAAATAACACACATAGTGAAATGGAGCAAATCGAAAGTTACGAGTTGCAATCTTTTCCTCCCAACCGTCGCACATTCGCCAATCTCAACGAAGCGAACCGGGAGATCGAATACGACGTGGATGTAGGCGACGGGTTCGTTCATCCTCACAGAGCGGACCTCTACCTTCAATTCGACGTGGTGAAGAAGGAAAGCGGAGAAGCGTTTCCGCCCAATGCAAATTTAAAACTCGTGGACAACTTCGTGCCTCACCTGTTCTCGCAGGTGGAGGTGAGGAAACACAACACCGTCATCGACAGAATCGATTATCCAGGCATCACGTCGACGGCAGTGGGAACATTGAAATTATCCAAAACGGACGCGGCATACTACCAGGCGGGAGGATTCGAAGCGGGAACCAAAATATCGACGAGAAATCACACGGTGCTCTTTCCCATGCGTCTGCTTCCGGGATTCTTCTCCGACTACAAGGAGATCATGTGGAAGGGAGGACTGAGAGTCACGTTTCGAAGAGCGGCCAACGACAACGACGCACTGATGCGATACACCAACTTGAACGCCGACGGCACGCCGATAGCCAACACATTACCCGAAGCAGCCAAATGCGTCATCCGGAGCATGGAGTTGAGAATGCCGGTGGTGGAATACGAAACGAACTACGCCCTCAAGTACAAAGCGGAGATCTTGAAAAGTCCGCAGGTACAGATTCACTTTCACGGTTACCAGTGCGTGCAGAAGTTGGCGTCGGGAAGTCACATGGAATTCGACGTGACGACGCAGTTCAACAACATACAGTTCGACATGCCAGATTTCGTCGTGGTGCTCTTTCAGACCGGGCGCGATAACGATCAGGAAAAAGATTCCAGCAAGTTCGACGACTGCAAGATCAAAAACGTTTATCTGAAGAATGGTAGGAACGAAGTGTTCCCGCGCGAGAATTACAACCTCGACATGACCAAAGACGATTACCTCAAACTTTACGAAGCGTTCTCGGCTTACAAACGCGTGACCGAGGGAAGCGTGAACATGTATTACACGCCCAGCGAATTCAAAACCCACAGACCCATGACCGTCATCAACACATCTAAGAGGAAGCAGGTGGTGGTCAACGATCGCACCAACATCAAGGTCGTCTGCGAGTTCAACAGTCCGTTGCCCGAGGATACCCTGTGCAGCGTCATCCTGGTCGCAGAGAAGTCCTTTGTCCACAACGTGAAGAACGAGAGGGTCACGGAGCAGTTTTAAAAAAAATTCGTAAAAAAATTGCCACTTACTAAAAAAAATCAACAAGGTTATATAAAATATAATGTAAGTTAGTTCAGTGTGCAAATAAAAAAAAAATGATAGGTTAAGTTATATCACTGAAGATCGTAAAAAAAAAAATCGTAAGATAGGTTAAGTTATATCACGTAAAACCATTAAGGCGAGCCTCACCGAGCCTCACTTCGAGGCAGAACCCCAAATGAGTAAAGTGAGTTTTTGATGTTTTGGTGCTGTTTTCTTCGCTGTGAAACATCGTCAGCGCAATAAATGAGGCGCGGAACGTGGAGAGAAAATGAGTTTTTGAAGTTTTTTCGAGCCCCACCGAGCCCCATTTTCGGGCGTTGAATTCTCTATTTGGGTCTACTCTAAAGTAGGTCAAAGCACGTAGAGGCAGTTTAGCACGAAAAAAAAAAGGATAGGTTAAGTTATATCACGTAAGATCGTGGTATACCTACCAAGTGCGAGTGGGAAAAAAAGGGAAATTTTACTAAAACATCGCTAAACGCTAAAACATCGACAAAAAATTGTCAAAATATGTCAAAAACTGATATTCAATTGATAAAAAAGAGGATACCTACAAAGTGCTGCGTTGAAACAATCAATTTACACTATCTTGCGTGGTATACCTACAAGTGTGAGGTGGGAAAAAAAGGGAAATTTTACTAAAACATCGCTAAACGCTAAAACATCGACAAAAAATTATCAAAATATGTCAAAAACTGATATTCGATTGATAAAAAAAAGGCTACAAATGCACTCGTACCAAGTACGAGTGGGAAAAAAAGGGAAATTTTACTAAAACATCGCTAAGCGCTAAAACGTCGACAAAAAATTGTCAAAATATGTCAAAAAATGATATTCAATTGATAAAAAAGAGGCTAGAAAAGGCCTCGTACCAAGTACTACTTTGAAACAATACACTTACACTACTTATATACATTCATTGAAGAGAACGGACAATGTTGGTACATGGCGGTGTCCTTAGTTATTAACTTTGCCCAGTATCAAAGCCGTTGTTAGCAACAGTAACACAGGAGATCATGTTGAATGCAGGTGTTGACTCCCCACCGCGATTTTCAGTTACCCTACTATGAAGTAACTGGAAGGGAAGAGAAGCGAGTGTGGTGAAATTCTGTGTGAAATAGCAGAAAACTTTCAGACGTACGACATGCTACATGAAGCCTATGGTGAGAAATATTTCAGTTGAACACAGTGTTATGCATAGTTCAGACGTTTCAGATAGGGTCGAACCTTCATCGAGAATGACGAATGAGTAGGTCCCATGTTAAAGTGATGTTGATCATGTTCCTCGACTCGTAGAGGAGCATCAGAGTTTGGGCCGCATGGTTCCACAGTGAATGAAGCATTCTACGTTAACGTCATGCAACGATTACAAGAAAAGGTGCACGATAAGGGGTTGGACCCTGTATAATGTGATGGGTGCAAAATAGCCTTAGTGGTGACGAACCCAAAAATTTTAAATTCAAATCAAATCAAGAAAAGGTGCAGTACAATAGGCCACACATATGTGGTAGAACTAGTCCTGAATGGTTTGCCACGATAATGCATGTGAGGTTTTTGCCAAAGCACCGGGCACCTGTTGCCTCACAACCGGCCTACTCCACTGATTTGGCACCAGCATACTTCTTTCTCTTCCCAAAGTTGAAATCAACCCTAAAAGGTCACAGATTCCAGACAATATAAGAGATCAAGGGGAATTTGCTAAGAGCACTATAGGCCATTCCAAAACTGGAGTGCTGGCACTCCAGGACTGGAAGAAACTCTGGGAGCAATGTGTGCACAGTGGAGGTAAGTACTTTGAAGGAGACAGGTCGAAATAGCTGGTGAATATTACAATTTTCTCAATTTTGTAAAAGTTCGGTTTATTTTTTAACATCCCTTGCATACACATAGGCATTTAGCACAGTGCATACATAATATGGACAATGAACACATCAGTGCACCTTGAAAATAACATCCTCTAAATGTCCTCCTTCTGCTTGGATGCACTGTACAAGGCAATGTGGAAAGGTTTTCATGACACGCGACTCAACATGTCTGTGGAATAGCGCATATTTCACAGTGACTGACGGTTCACAACATTACCCGTGGCTCTCCACTATCCAATCCACCTCAGAATGATGTGTATCTCGGCAACAGGTGCATGGAGATCTTCATTGTTCCGCCGCAGTGTCCAGTGTCTGTTTGAATTAAGGCTTTCACCGCCACAATCCACGTCTATACCGGCCAATGCTCCATGGTATACTATAGTGGAACCACAAGCAAAAAAAACCTGCACAGACTCGCGACTCCTGTGCACCTTACTCCCACATGGAGGGGAGGGGCAGAGTGGAGCATGCTTTCTTATGGCCTGAGCTGAAAGGAAGAAGGGAAAGGTGCACGGAGACTTTTGGCAGAAGGTTCTTTTGTTTGCGGTCGCTCTATAATTGCCCGACTCCCAACTCTACACAGATGTAGGTATGCCACATATGCACACGTGCATTTTGGCAGGGTTGCCAAACAAATTGGTAGATACAATATGTACCACCCTGTATGTACAATTTTCTACTTTGTAATCAGAAACTTTCCTAATACCCTGATCTTGTTCGAAAATCACTATCAAACAAGTAATAAATACTTATTCAAACTAACAACTATGTAGGAAAAAAGGAAAGACAACACTAAATACCGTATTTACACGTGTATAATGCGCGTGCATGTATAATGTGCACCCTGGTTTTTGATGGGAAAAAGTGACAAACAATTATGTCTTATATATAATGCACAGTACAATTCAAGAAATTGCTTTCTTAGTTGTAAGTCGTACAGCTGTTGCTATGCCGAGCAAGAGTGAATGACATCATACCTATTCAGTGAGTCGCCTGTTGCTATGTGTGAACAAGAGGAGAATATCCTCTTGTGTGAAAAATGTCACCAACCCATGCCACCTCCCCCCTCTCCCACCACTGTGTTTAGCATCCCAAAGCTTTCAGTATTTAACCACCTTATTTATTCTGTAATAGTAGACAGCAAGATCAAAATTACGTACTGGATTTGCAGTGCTCAGGAAATTATTTTCTATTATTTCTTGCCCAATAAATACTGCTCATACACATCCAATGTGACGGGAGGTGCATGCCTGAATAATGCCAGAATGGCACTGCTTTTCTTGATGTAGCAGAAGACTACATTAAAAAGTGAAAAATCGTGAGAAATGACCTTCAAACTTTTATACATGGTTTTGCAAATTCCTTCTTTACTTTTTCTACAAAAACTTCAAAATATCTTTTCCATGACCTGTCCTCAAGGCACATTGAGGACCCTCAAACTAGCAGTTAGCAGCACAAGATTTCTTCCATTACGGCATTTAAACACTCCATATATAATATTATTTGGCCAGTAATATTAATTTTCTTTTTCCTTATCTTTTTTTCATCCAAAGAACCAATAAAATCAGAACGATCCTTCATTTTGTGATGAGCTAATTTCAACCTCATTTCACATTAGTGTACATTAGTGTCGTTAGTTTGAATGGAATACTGTTGCCATATTCAGAAACTGCAGGATTTAAGCTTTACAACAATATATAACATGAGAGGGTTCCGTAAACATGAAAAATCAATGCAAGTGTCCCAAAATCATGGAAAAAAACCATGTACGGGTTCAAGTTGGCTGTCCAAATTATTCCGTGCATAATACGCACCACAGTTTTTGGGTGCAAAAATTTTGAAAAAAAAGTGTGCATTATACATGAGTAAATACGGTAATTTTAATCCATTTCTGAGCCTGGTCTAAAACCACGAAACATCATAAAAAATTGCAGGGATTATAAAGAAAATGTAGGAATTTACTAATTTATCAATTATATTAAATACACTACATATAATACAGTTACAGAAAATATGTACACTACATTATGTAGGCACTCAGAGTATCTCGTTTATCGTTATTTCCACTTCTGACACTTTCATAGGTTTTTAGTGTATTTATAACAACAGTTGTTTACATGAATTATAGCCAGATTGCTGCTTGTATATAAAGTACAGTACCCTGTGTGTCTGTTCGTGTAAGATAATGAAGTATGCCTGCTGAGGGGTTAATAATTTGTGATGATATTCCTCTGTGGTTCATTTTGCGAGATATTTTCTGGCCTGTGCGCATGTTCGTTAAGCAGTATGTTCATTGTGCAATGCATTCCTTATGCAAGGAACCACTGCATATCATGATCTACCAGTTTTGCTTTAAAATATTCATAATTTCACAAAAGATATTACAAAAACAATGCTGCTGTCAAAAAAAATGAAAATTATGCATTTTGCATTATTTCCAGGATATTAGACTTGGCAAAAAGTGTTACGTGAAATTTTTATTGACTGTGAGACACCAGAACTCTGGCAAACCAGCGGCCAGTGTCAGCTCAGCCCTCGTATATATGTTGTGAAAAGTATTTCAAAGTCATACAAGAAAGAAATCACACGAAAATCACTTGCCTCCAAAAAGTCTCCTGCTGCCATGGAGAACTGAGTGCTGGCAGGAAGGACTGAGGGGTCAATGTCTGGGAAATACACAGACTTTGTCTGGTCCTCTGCATGCATATTGTTGACATACTGATGCACCCATGGATGGACCCTGTATAGCTTCACCCCTCTGCACCTGGAACAAACCATAGTGTTCATTACATTATGCATTTGTGCAAGATGGTTGCATATCTAAAGCCTATCACTGAATAATTATTACAGATCAAGATGTTTTGGGGAACTGCATAAAACCATACTAGCAGGAATAATTCTTAAAGCTTTCTTGGGGGTGAATGATGAAGAGGTTTTTCTCGGGATATCAAAAAGGTGATTTCTGGATAAGCTACCGAACTTTCGAGAACTAATGTTACTCAGGGATTGAAGATGAGTGTGACGTTAGCTCTCAAAAACTCAGAAGCCTATCTGGAAATCACCTGGTTGATATCCTGAGAAACTTCATCATCATATAAGCAGGAGTTTTTCACACTGAGGGATATTGTAGCAAAGAGTGAATTTTGATCTCTAGCCAAATTACTACCTTCTAATGCAAAATCAGTTGTAATGTAGGAAAAGCTAAAATCGCCCTTACTGCTAAATTCCAATACACTCTAGCCGACTTCCAAGGCACAATGGTTAGCATAGCATGCTACAATGCCAGGGATCCCAGGTTTGAATCCCCCAGCCTGAGCATGGGCATGGGTGTCTTTGTGGGTGTCCCTTCATTAATTTCAACATATCATCATTCATCCTCATGTTCGTGATTAGTCAAAAGTGGCAGAAAAGCAAAGTAAAATAAAATAAATCAATCAATCCAATACATTCTAAATTACCACCATCAAAATATTCTTTTCTTTAAATACACAAATGAAGTACAATTTCTTCCCCGAGGAATTTTTATCGCAAACCGTAGTGTATAAATACAAATATACATCACTAATGAACATGTTTCGGTGAATTTTTCAGGGTTACAGGGATAGGTGTAAATCAGTTCAGTTTTTACATTTTCAACTCTATACATATAAAATATGTTTAATCCACTTGCAAGAATTACAATCTTATGTGTGAAATTAACTCCATAATAATGAAAGGATAAATTTGTAAAAAAAAAAAAAGAAGTGAAACAGACAGAAAAATGCCACTTGTGAAAAACTATGTTGAACGTGTCTCTTAAAAATTTCAAACTCTAAAAATAATTATGCAGTACTCTTACCTGTTCAAGACAAAATTTGAGGCGAACAGCATGAACAGACTGAACTCATTTCCTTGGCAGCTGTATCCCCTCCGGGCTATCTCGTAGGCTAATCGTCCCAATCCTGCACCTGGCACCAGCACTTTAATGTTGTGCGGCACACTGCAAGGAAAGAGAACAAAAGTCAGCACCCACTTTTTGAGGACAACATAAAACATACCGTGTCAGTTTTAATTTAATAACTCATACTTTTGCAGTTATTCTATTAATTATGTAAAATGCACAATTTCACTATTTTCGTGTCAAATTTGTTTAGACGACAAATATTTTAATATTTTGATTGTCTTTTACATGCTAGAATGATATATAGTCAGTGTGCTATCTGACAAAGTTCCAGTTGCAATATTTAATATTAAACGTTACATTTCAAGAAAATATACTACACACACATAAAATCCTATGACTTACATCACCCTTTTGATACTTACTGATTTATGTTGCTATAGTTACAATAATTTGTTTTCTTCTCTTTTAGCAAAAAGTGTTTTACACAGCATAAGAATAATGTAACAATATATAACACACATGCATGGGTCAAAACATCATTAAGAGCATAACATTAACATTGAACATTGCAGTTTGAGAAATTACGACAGTCTCAGATTTTAGTGACTTTATGAAGCTACAGGATTTTAGAGTGGAACCTCAATTTTACATTTTTCAATGGGCCAAGGTGAAAAAACGTAAAAAGTGGAAAAGGTGCAAGAATGAATGTGCAATGCGGGAACATTTTAAATCTGAGAACTTAAAATTAGGGTGGCACTATATAAATTACAGGGCCCATCACACATGATTCACCTCAAAATGTTTCATATTTATGCAAATCTAAGCACAAAGTTACTAAATGTAATGCACTATTTATGACAAAGTACATGGGCTATTGTTTCTATCCAGTCGCTCTGAGGTTGTTATAGCTCTTTTCAGTTCTTACGTCGTCCGCTCTAGAAGCTGGCAGGGGAAGTGGGGAGCGGGGAACGTGCCGCTGACCAACCAGAGAACAGACCACCTAGCGGTGGAGCCGAGAGTTACGCAGTTGCGGGAGGAAGCTGCAGCGCTAACTTCGTTCTGCACGTTGCTGTGTTGCCAATTCACCGCGTTGCTGATGATATTTTGCCCCAGTGTTGATTCCTATTTGTTATGAGCGGGATGTAGGAATAACATACGTGGGAGTAATTGTTATCGCGTCGTGTATTACCTAACTGCATTGTTTCTTCGATAAACGTGTATGTGGCATGTGATGTGACGTTTATTTGTACTCTCGTTGTTCCATAGGGAGCTTTGTGCTTATTAACGCAGAAAGCATAGGCGCCGACTCTATGGTGCTTTGGGGGCTAGAGACCCCCCAATGTTAACGATGGGGAAGAGTTCTAATGTATTATTTTGCTTCTCTTGTCAAGTTTACTCTGAATTGTGCCACATGAACTTAACTTTAAATACACATTTGAAATGTTCTAGACTAGACCATCACCTTTGGGGGACTGAGACTGCTAAACCATCAACTTAGGGAGGGCTGTGACCAGAGAAAACAAAACACATGACTTATTACTATATACTAAGTACATAATTATGAGTATTGTTAAAATTTTTACTAAAAAAGAGTTTCAGAAGACGATGTGCATGAACTAGGGTAGTGGATGGGACGTTCGGGCTACATGACATTCAGAACGAGATCATTGATACTATATTAGGAAGATCTGTTTTGCGCTCCTTGGTAGCAGATATTAAAAGTCGAGAATATTTTGCTATTATGGTTGACGAAACTTGTGGCATATCCATCCATTGACAATCAATATTCTGCATTCGAACTGTGAATAAAAATTTTGATATTTTTGAGGAATTCATGGGCTTTTATGAGATTCAGAACACTGAGGCCAAAACTTAAAAAAGGGAGAGAGTGAGTCATTGATTAATTTATTTCAGATATCAGAGCCCCCCCCTAATAATTTTGACAAGTCGGCACCCCTGGCAGTAAGTATCGTACGATGGCGAACAGGAAAGAGGGTAGTTTATAGCCAAGGCAGGAAAATAATCAGTAGGGTTCATGGATATTATCAAAAGGAAGCAGAAAACAGTGGTCCCTTGGTAAGTGTGCTCAAAGTGCAACAGAGTGTGTTGGAAGCTTTTGGAGTGAGTACGCGAACTGTGCAGCGTATTGTTAGGGAAGGCAAAGACAGTCTTGAGGCGTCGGGTTCCACGTCATTTGAATCACCGCGCAAACGAATCAAAAGGAACAGTATCACAAAGACAATCGACGGTTGCGATAAAGATATAACAAGAAGAATTATCCTCGGGTATTATATAAAGGGCGAATATCCAACACTGAACAAGTTTTCGTTGATTTGCATACACAAATAAGCTTTCAGTGGAGAGTTTCGTCGTTGTGGAGGATACTGAAATATATGGGGTTAAAGTACAAAAAGAGCAATGACGGTAGACGATTTCTGATGGAGAGAGCCGATATAGTTACAGCCAGAGTAACGTTTTTGCGAAAAATGGATCTTCTAAAAAATAAGGAACCTTTGCCCTATATAGAGGTATTTCATTTAGATGAAACGTACATACATCAGAATTACGCTCCAACGAAAAACTGGCAAAATAAAGAGGGTACATGGGGTTTAAAAGTGCCCGTGGGTAAAGGTGGGCGCATTATTGTTTGTCACGTAGGTTCCAGTCACACTGGTTTTCTACAGTAATGTAAATTAGTTTTCAGTGGTTTTTGCAGTTTTTAGATCCGCTTGACGAAAGGAACATCAAAGACGCAGTGATTGTAATGGACAATGCTATAGATACCATTCGGTACAGTTGGAAAGAATTCCTACAACGTATACACTTGATATCGTACACTTATCGGTATTCTACTGACCACAAGGGGATAATATGCATTCTCAGGCCATACGCGAACAATGGGACGTCTGTATTTCATGGTTCTTTCGATTTCAAATCCCCTTTCCCGCTACTCTGGCAACGCTGCAGTCTCTTCTCTCTAACCGGCCTGTCTCGTTGCGCTGGATAGGTCGTTTCCCCGCTCTCCACTTCCCCTGCCAGCTTCTAGAGCGCACGTCGTAACAACTGAAAAGAGCTATAGTACATCTCATTACAGTGCCAGAACAGAAATACATTCATTATAGAATTTCAAGTCCATAAACTGAATGATACAGAATGGTGGTTTACATGACCAACAAAATGGGTAAGATCACTGATTCGTTGATTTGGTTGCTTTTCTGCCACCTTCATCTAAAGCACGAAGCTAAGGATGAGAGATATGATGAAATTGATGAAGGGACATTCACAAAGAAAACCCATGCCCCGACCGGGATTCGAACCAGAGACTCCAGGCATCGTAGCATGCTATGTAATTGTAATTGTAATTTATTCTTGTTCTGTTGACTACATTGTAGATATTTCTATCTGCAGCAGTATAGAGCACGTCATTTGTTACATATAACATTAGCATGATTTCAGTACAAATACATCCACTTGATTACTTATTTTGGATGCAGTATAATTAAAGTTACAAGTATATATTATTACATATCTGTTTGATTACATACATGGCATATAGCAGTTATGGTTACAAATATATATTACATACCCTTGATAACATATTTGGGATGTAGATCAGCATAATTGAGTTACAAATGTATATTACATCCACTACATTACATATATGGGATGCAGGTAAACATAATTGAGTTACAAATATATATTACATACCCTTGATTACACATTTGGGATATAGATCAGCTAACCACTCTGCCATGGAAGACTATTTTTCACCTTCAAATAGCCTCTTATTAAAGATCGTTTTGAAGGTAGAAAGACCTCAAATATCCTTGAGTTTTAATTTCTCTGCGATTGCTTCCCCAAGAATAAATGTCACAACATGCCACTGCTTGGTACAAAAATCTCACCCCTCAAGTCGTTAGCCGTTTGCAGTGTATCCAAAAACTATGATACAATATTGTTAACACTTTATAAATGTATAATTTAAGGTGCAGAAAATACATGTATTAGACAAGAAACTCTATTTAATTAAAATAAAAGTTTCAAATTAAGGTTGCAGCTGTCATGCTTACAAAAATATTACGTACCATCAAATGCAAAAACACACACTTGAAACTTAATTTGCATTAATTTTTGATTCCTGTAATTAAACAAATTCCCATTAAGGACACACTTTGTACAGATGTAACGCAATACTGATGACTTCATTTAATAATATTTCAAACAGCCAGAGGTCCCAGGTTCAAACCCATGGCAGGGGACCTTCATAACAGAGTGGTTAGCACAGTAACAGGGATTCCGATGTTCTTTGCAGGATTCCTTCATCAATTTCATATGATCACACATCCTCATCTTTGCAATTAGCCAAAAGTGGCAGAAAAACTATGCTAAATAATAATAATGAATCTGGTCAGTCAAGGAGGTAGCACTGTGTATGTCCCATCACTATTTCATCACAATTAACCCAAGAAGTACAAAGGTGACGTAAAAGCACATTCGGTTGGTACAGGCATTGGTTAAGGTGAATTTGTGTCTCGCAAATATGAAGTTATATAGATACTGATCAAGTTCTGAAAAATTATATTAACAACAAAACTGACATATGACATTGACCTTGCTGAAACTTTTGTCTACTGTTTTCAGTAGATCTATAGGTGTTTTGAAACATCTACCATTTTCAGATTTTCAAAGAGATATAAATAAAAATTGTTAATAAGGATGAATGAAATGTAATACTTACAGCCGCCATTTTAAGCTAAAAACACTACATATATATATTAAATATAATATTGAAGAAGTAATTTTCACTTTTAGTTTCTCTACTGTATTGTTTTCAGTAGTTCTATAGGTGTTTTGAAACATCTACTGTGTTTAGATTTTCAAATAGATATAAAAATAAATTGAAAATCAGGAGGAATGAAAAGTTATATTTACAGCCAACATGTTGAGTTACATACACTGTATACAATATTACATGTATTACTGAAGAGAATATATTTCACTTGTATTTCTTCTACTGTACATGTACAGTAGGCTTACTGAACTTGTTCAGTAGGAAACCATTGAGTTTCAGTAAATTTCCAAGACACACAGTAGAATACAGTTGACTACAATAGATTCTGTCTACTGAAAACAGTAGAAATTTCCAGCAGGGCAACTCACCATATATCTGTAGGATAGTTCTTTTCAATCTCCTGTATGATAGGCTGGTAACACAATTGCCTCTCTTCAGCACCTTCTTCACTCCAGTCCCTTACGAACTGCTTTAGTGTGGCCTGGACTTTTTCCATATCCGATCCACTAGGCCTGGTTGAAGATTTAATCTGAAAAAAAAAAAAGTAATTATTTTAATTCAAAAACAAGCTGAGGCTCTCATCTTCAGTTATGGTACAGAAAGGTACCCCTACATTATGAAATGGAAAGTGCCTCTACAAAGTTAAGACTGGCGGTACTGGGAAAGTGCTATCTTGTGGTCAAATTTAGAAGTTTTTTTAAAGTCCTCTTTATGCACAGATGGTCTAATGGGATTGGACCTACAGTTTAAAGTGGGATCCATACCATCCTCCAGCAGATATTGAACCAAGAACCCCTTGATTAGAAGGCAATTATGTTACTACTATGCCATTGGAGAGGCCCTCAAATTTGGAAGTCATCACTTCCATATGCAAACTTGTGCAGGTAGTCACATGGGGCCACAAATGCAGACATGTTTTTGTTTAAAAATTTGTAATATTGCAACACCAAACCTGTTGAAAAGATGCAACAAGGTTGATGAGAAGCACCAATCAGTATTTGTTGGAATTGGCTTCAGCATCACTACCAGTTCAAAGTAATATTTACAGTTTGACCAAAATAATTGAATATTGAATTGTCGTTTTAAGTCCACTTTATGCACAGAAAAACTAATCGGGACTGGACCTACAGTTTAAAGTAGGATCTGAACCACTGTGCAATGTGCCTCAACTGGGTATTGAACCTGGGACCCCTTGATTACAAGGCGACAACTTTACCACTATGCCATTAGGGAGGTCCTTTGACCAAAATAAGAATGCCCCAGTGGCACTGCTGCCGAATTTCAATTCTAAGCAAACAGAGGAAGCATGGATGATGCAATCAGCTGCTTGCATTGTTTTGTTGCCCTGTTCCTGTGTTGCCAAACTGTGCAGCACTGTCTACAGCTCGTTCAGTGCCAAGTGCTTGTTATCATCACGAAGGAGAAAACTGTACACAGTGAAGGTGACGTCTTAATGTTTAACACTAGAAGCGCCAAGCCGGTCATTTTGACTGTTTTTCAAACTGCAGTTTCTGCTTTGTACAGAAACCTTTTCTTCGTGCATTGAAATTTTGTGACTTTTCCTAAAATTTGCAGTACATTATTACTGCAATGCGTTATTTACAAAAAAAAAAAAATAATAATAATACTAATGGAAATATTTGTGTTTCTACCTAGAAGCGCCGTTGCCAGTCATTTTGGTTCAAATGTTGCCAGTGCATGGAGACTTCTTGTAGATGATTCCATGCTTCAACACATACAGAAGTGTATGGAAGAAGAAGCAGCGCGAAACCAGCAACCCAACTGGCGTTTGTCATTACAAGAACTTGATGCTTTCCTGGCTATTTAATATGCTAGAGGAGCGTATGGATGCAGTTCTATAGACTACGATTTTTTATGGAAAACTACTTGGGGCCACCTATCTTTCAACAAACAATTTCAAGAAAAAGATTCGAGGAAATAATGAAATATCTTAGATTCGATTCAAAATCATCCAGATCTGAACGATTACAAACTGATAAATTTGCACTGTGCTCTGAAATTTGGGACAAATTTATAGCTAATTGTAGGAGTTGCTACACTCCAGGGGAAAATCTGACAGTTGAAGAACAATTGTTTCCTTCGAAAGTGAGATGTAGATTTACACTGTACATACCAAACAAACCAGACAAATTTTATATAAAATTTTGGATGCTAGTGGACGTACATTCCAAATACATGTGCAATGCCTTTCCATACCTTGGGAAAGATGAATCAAGGAATGATAATGTTACTGTACCTGAAAATGTATTGAGAATTACTTCACCTTATCTAAATGCGGGTAGAAATGTAACTACTGACAATTATTTCACATCGCTAAAACTCGCTGAGAAGCTAAAGGAGAAGAAGACACGGCTAATTGGCACTATGAAGAAAAATGGAAAGGAGATTCCTAATGAAATTGTGGACATTAGAACGCAAGTGTATGAAACATGTTTGCTAAAAAAGGGGGACATTGCATTTTGTGCATACCAAGCTAAAACAAACAAACATTTTCTACTCCTAAGCTCCATGCATTCAGATGTAGAAGTAGATTTGCAAAGCCAGAAGAAATTCCCAGAAACATTCAAGTATTACAACAAAACTAAATGCGGTGTTGATGTTGTTGATCAAATGGCACACAAATATTCAGTCCGTGCTTCATCAAGTAGATGGCCGGTACATGTGTTTTACAATATCTTAGATCTGGCAGCAATAAATGCATGGATAGTTTACAAGGCAGTCACGGGGAGGAACGTTACGAGACATAACTTTTTTGATAGAATTAGCTGAGGAACTGAGAGAAGGACATTTGAATGCAAAGCCCAATAAAATATTGTCAACATCAATATCACATGCACGGAATGTAAGTGGCTTTGTTTCCAGAATGAGGCGCCAATGCCAGGTGGCATTGTGCAATGAAAACAAAACAAGTGACATTTGTTCAATGTGCAACAAATATGTTTGTGGAAAATGTGTTTCTGGTGTAGAAAAGGTACTGAAATGCAAAAATGTAATATGTGAAATTTCATGACGGAAACTTATTTTCTTGAAGAAAATGAATATTTATTGTTGTAATTAGTTCATGGAAAAATAAAAATCGCTGGGTTTCATGATATTTTTGTATTTTTTTACAAAATATTTTGTTTTATTAGTAATAAGATGATTATTGGCAATATCCATTTTGAGAAATGGTCAAATTTTAAATACCGGTAATTTTGACCGGAGGTGGCACTTCTAGGTAGTAAAAAATCCTGGCGCTTCTAGTGTTAATGATGTTAATTTTTTTGACAACAAAGCAAGGACATGAAGTTACAAATATTCTATAAAGTAAGCTGCAAAGCATGCAAGGGCCGGAGTTAAATATTTATTATTCTCTTGATATAGCTTGTTTCTGTTGTTTGGTTTGGTTAGTTGGTCATTAAAAATTAACAACTGCTTGATTGATTGATTCAGTTGGGGTTTTAAGTCCATTTTATGGGGACTGGACCTACAGTTTAAAGTGGGATCCAAACCACTATGTGCCTCCACAAGGATCACATTCAGTACCTCTTGATTACAAGGTGACAACGCTACCACTGCGCCATCGGGGAGGCCACAATAGCAACTGCTTGAGATAGATTTCAACTGATTTCCTGCATGTGGTAGTTGGATCGGCTTCTTTTCTTTGCTGTATGCAAATTTTATTATGCTCCTTGTTCACTATTAGCAATGGAGATAGTGACACAGTATTTACTAAATATTTTGCAAAATGGCAATAACATTGTTATAATAGATCACCAATTTCATGGGTTGTTGATTCTGTAATCTTATCCAATTTTTTTCATATTACCTATTCAGTGCCTTATGTCAGCATAAGGCTTGTGTTATAGGTACAAGAAATATCAATGATGTTGAATACCTTAGTGGAGAAATTTTACAGACACCGCCTGTCAAACTGGTACATACGGTGGTTGTTGTATCTTCTTTAATATCAAAGCAAAGAATCTAAGTTACATCACGTAAAACAAGCTCAAAGCATGCATACATTTGGAGTGCAAAAATTGGAAAGTTTTATCAAGAAGAATAATAAACAGCGGAAGAGTAAACAGTAAATACAGATCCCTTGAAAAATGTAAATTGTCCAAATGAGACATTGGTAGGTATGTAATTAAAAGAACTGTTGCTAATTTCTACGCAGATGAACCTGAGGTGTCACAAGATAAAAACCATATTCAGATGAATGTACAAGTGAGTTAGATTTAGTCTGCTCAACTCTGTATATACCTGTATGTACAAATAAATAAATCACATGTTACAGTTGCATGCAAAGCATCCTTCCAGTACAATGGATGTGGCAAGACAGAGCTCACTGGCACGAGAGAAGAGAATGCAAGAGGAGAAAACAAATGACTGTGCACCTTAGTTTAAGAGTTTGCCAGGGGCATTCATGGTTAAGCTGTACTCAACTGTAAAAATAAGTACACATCTACTGAAAACTAGATTTTTTGACAATAAGTTACTTCTAGATTCCTTAAGTAATGTTTTAAAGTTATGCAAATTTTCTTTTTTGCTACAGGATGTGGGTAGTCCACTATATCGAGTTGTCTTCCAGAAAAAAGCTACGAGGTGTATTTAACCTTTAGTCCCCCGCCGTTCCATATGTGGAACAAAAAAAAGTATGTCCCTGTCAGCCACGGTTCCATATATGGAACAAACAGTTTTAGATACAATTATCGAGGGTTTGCCACACTTATATTTGTATATTGAGGTTGAAACACTGACAGTTCGTTCGGGAACATGTTTTGCAATCCTGTTTTCCAAATCGCCCCCCTCCTTTCTCAGAATATGTCACGTGTTTGGGCCCACCCAAACACGTGTTCGTAACTTGACAGACACAATGAATGCTTCGTATTTACAATGCTGTTTTCCTCCAAGCTTCCAACGCTGTGATTTAGTACTGATAAGGCACACATTCTTCTTTGTGTTTAGACCTGGTGATCCAGCCGAAAGTAGTGGCAGAGGGCGGGGGTCAAGGAGAGAGGGGATTGGATGAGGTTTGGCGGTGTCAGCTTTCTGTCGCCTCTATGTTAGAAATGCAATGAAGCTTGACGATAGCCAGAGGACAGAAGCATGAGTCTAAAGCGTGCGTCTATCCAGAAGTATAGACAAAACAAACGATTGCAAAGGCCTCTGTTAGGAAAGGCGTCACCATAAACAGTTCGTATCATATAACAGCTCATCGATTTCCCTAACGCACAATCGTTTCCTTCCGGACATATTTCCACAAAGAGCCGACTCAACAGGGAAGAAATAGATCCACAGTAGCTACACAAGATGCAAGTGTGAACGAAAAAAGCAAAAGTTTGGGTTTTCTCCCCAAACTTGCTGGAGAAGAGGGGGCAAACTCCACATTTTTATGTTTTTTTATTAAAATTCGGGAGATGTAGTAACCCACCATGGTTGGGGCATCCAAATTTTACATGGTTGCATACACCAATGTTTTGCCTGCAAAACAAAAGTAGATTGGTACCATAGTGTCAGTTATAACAATTTTATGAATAATATACAAATTGGCTAAAATTCGCTAGAGTTTTACGTTTTGCCTTATTATTCAAATTGTATTGCACCCACGAACATGAATCAAGTTTCATTCTGTTGCGAAAGGTCCATTCTTTAAAAAAAAAAAGCAAAAGTTCCGGTTTTCTCCCCAAAGTAGCTGGAGAAGAGGGGGCAAACTCCACATTTTTATGTTTTTTCATTGAAATTCGGGTGATTTGGCCTCGCTCGTAACCACCCCCCCCCACGGTTGGGGCATCCAAATTTTACATAGTTGCATGCACCGATGTATTACCTGCAAAACAAAAGTTATCCGAAGTAGATAGGTCCCATAGTGCCAGAGTTATTACAATTTTTCTTCATTATGTATACGAATTCAAATTTCACGCTCAAAGCCTCCGCGACACTGGGCTTACTTTCGTCAGATCACGCGGCGTACTAAAGGTTAAAAAAAAAAAAGGCTCATTATTTATTAAAAATGGCTGGCAACAGTGATTGTATCACACCTGCGCAATAACATCAACTGGTCCATTGGAGACCCAGTGTTCATATTTTCACTAGTGAGCTATTGGTTATTGTGAGAGAACTTTTTAAAATGGCTGCATGAATACACTATTCCGTCAGTTGAAAAAGTGCCACCTGTGATTTGATTTCTTAAGGGGGTTCTAAAGCCATGCTAAAGCATAGACCCAACTTTCTAAGGGTAACCGAACAACTAATATAGATTCGGTAAGGAAGAAATTTTCCGATATAAAAGATTGTTTTATTCCCTAGAACATGTGAACCTTATAATTTTGTTACGATTGAAGGGATTTAAATAAATAACAGAAAATATAAGGTCTCCGTCATGTTCAAACTGCTGCGTACAGATGGTGCTCAAGTGGTAGTTTTGTTAATACCGGTGCATTTTCTTTCTTTTATGACTAGTTTGGAAGATTTTGTGTTGAAACAAAGATCACATGTTCTTCCCGCAAACATCTTAAATATTTTGTGAAAAAATTAAAACATTTCGTACCTTCAGAGAGTAGTGCTTATCATTAAAACTTTTGAAGTAGCGTTTCGTCGCAATATACTCCGTGGTGCAGATTTAGCATACACTGTTGCCAATATTTCATTCCATGTTGTCTAACGATATGATCAATGCAAGTTCTTGAAAGAGTGAAAATCAAACTAAGCTCCCAGAGGATATCGAATTCCGTACAGATACGAGAACAAGGGAGCAAATATTCCACGGAGGATGTTAAAAATCTGAACAAGCTCGAAGGTAAGTCTTAATATTTAATTGCTTGTTGCTTAATATTATCCATCAAAGACAAAATGTTTGAAATATAGGCAAAATGTATAATTTATTTACATGTTGAAGAAATATCTTCTGATGTAATATCGGTGAGAATATCGCTTGACACTGCATGACTTTTTTAACTTCCAAACGAAGTTGTTAATTCTTTGTAAATGTAAAATCAGAATAGAATGTTATATTTTACGTTAGGCATAATCCTAATAACTACCGTTTTGAGATCATTGCTACAGCATAAAATATACATAGCTTAATATAGATTATATCTGATATCATTAAATCAATATTGCATATTGCTCTATTTTCATTCCTGTAAGTTAATTTCCAAACCTACGAAACTCATGCTATTCACATGTACAACATCGGAATGTTTATTACAAATCAGTAGTTTGTTTAAATGTTTTTTACTTTGCTCTTGTACATGGTTGAAACGAGTACTTGCTGACTTATTTTATACAAGAGTTTTTCTCTTTTTATTTTTGAAGCAGCTCGCAAATATTCATATGTATTAAGTAGGTCAGGCTAAGTTAGGTTTGATTCGAATAGATCTAATGTGAGATCCCTGAATGTTGCAAGTTTCGGACACAGTTCTGTTATCTTCCTTTACAGAAACATGTCAGAAAACCGGTTTGTAAACTGTATGAAGCTCTTCTGTTTTCTTGTACTTTTATAATTTAGGACGGCTCATAATGAGAGTGCATTTCGTCCAATAACTTGATGCTGTATATATTTAAAGTGTAAAAGTACACCCTAACAGTTATGAGACTAAAATCTTACCGTCTATCGAACACAAGTCTGTATGTTTACTGAGAATTTCCAAATGAGTACCGGTATAGATAAATGTTCAAATACTTGCAAGTACAAGGGCAATAATTTAATTGTGGATGACACAGAGCTTCATAGAAATCATAATTTGTCCTGATTATGCTACGTATATTTGGTTCAATATCAGATTGGATTTCAGTAGCTGTTTGTACTAAATAGTTTACTTCGAATACCAGTGAGTTTGAAGCTTGACTAGTTTTTCTCTCAGACCTATGACTGATTGATTTTGCATGGATGCCTATTATTAACATTCCATGAAGATAAAAGTTTTTTTTAAGTTTTTTTGCTTCTTGGCTGGTTTACTATAATAATTCAAATAAAAATATAGTAGGAACTGAATTTCCATTTCATAATGTATTTCTGTTAGTTTACCTCCAACTTCTGCTCCTTGGAACAATGATGATGAATAATGATTTGATAAAATGGATGATTGGAACAAAGATAATGATTAAATACATACATGAAACCAGGATTCGAACCTGGAGGAACCTCACTCCATATAGCATTGCAATCATCACTCTACTATGAAAATATTTCTAACAATTATTTTGCCAATTTCTGTTTTAGGCTCATCACATTTAAAATTCATTATAAAGTTAGATCATTGAAGTGAGCTCATATCGTGAACCAAACTGCCCTTTAATAACAGGACGATATCGTTAAGCATTATAGTGCCAATTGGATCCATTATTTTCAAATCCATTTACTCAACATCTGTAAGTTCCATTATTAACTCAACTTGTCTAAGGTTGTAACAATGTAATATCAATATTTTTTAAACATGTTTTGTAAGTTCATAGTCTCATATACGATGTTAAAACTATTTTTATTTGTTCCTTTTGTAGATGAGCATTTGAGAAACTAATCGAAGTATCTTCTACCAATAGTAAAGAGCACTATTGAAATTTGTACAAAAGGACAATAGGTTTGACCTACAATGGCAGTTGCGTACCATGGCAGTTGGTCTATAAGCTTCTACAGAATATACTGTAAATCAACAAAGTGGACTGTTTGAACTTTACGTGGAAGAGTACATACATTTTTGCTTGCTAGCGTAGACACTTGATTGAATGGTGATGAATTATGTTTCAAGCCTTAATAATATCTGATAGCAAGTGGTCATCAATTGTAAATTAGGGGAAACAGGAGAAAAAAAAAAAACAGTGCCAGGGGTGTGACTTACTTGCCTTGTCTGTCAAGCATTGGTACGCATTCATTGATATTCTTGCAAGTTTAAATTTTTAGAGGTATTTTCAAAAATCCTAAGGAAATAAATTTCTTCCTGAATATGATGATGATTTGCAAAAAGCATATCTCTCAAACAGTGGCAGCAATTTGGGGGAGGGGCAGATGGCCTCCACTTTTACCCCAATATTATACAAAACCTCATCTACCAATGGAAATTAAAGTGTCCCTGTCCCCTCCCAGTTTTGGAACCCAATCGCCAACACTGCTCTCAGAGAATGCAATAATGTTTTGCAGGGTATGATAAAGAAAAATAATAAATATGCATTGAAACAACAACGTAAATATGATTTTATATATCCCGAAAATCTAGTTTTAGTAGTCTCTGTAAACAATTATTTTCTAAGCTATTGAACTTCTATTCTAATGGTATTTATTACTGTACTGTATCTTCCCTCGAAATAAGTTTTCTTAATCTTCTTTATACACAGAAAGGCTAATTGGGACTGGACCTACAGTTTAAAGTGGGATCCAAGCCACTATATACAGTCGCTGTAGATTTAGACAACACACAAGATGCATTGCAGAGAAGGGAGACTTTCAGGATCTAGTTGTCCAATTTTTATTTGACGATCACTGTACACTCACCGTCTATCGAACCTGTTACTCCTGTATTACAAGGCGATTACGTTACCACTTTGCCAAGGTAGAGGCTCAACTTCCTTCGCAATTCATACAATATGTTGCTGAACTCGATGATATATCAGCATTCAGCAGTGTTTGAATAGTTTCTCTTTAAAAGTAACTCCGAGTGAATCACTTGAGAAAGTAATTCGCATATAATTACTGTTATTACGGTTCTTTAGAAAGTACTTGACATAGTATTATTACAGTTACTTTACTCTAGATATGTTTCATCTCGTAAGACGTTGTTCGGATCATGAGTTGCAAGCGCGATGTCCTTTTCACCACCGATGACCACTAAATGCTAAGCATTAAGTTTCATGAAATTATAACTCATTTCTTACATTTCATGTACAAACATTGAGGCAATAAAATTTACAGTAAACTTCTGTTACAAAGCAATGACGATTAACATTTCATTTCATTTTGTTGAACAAACCAAATATTTTTTAGAATTTTTTGTTGAACTATAAAATTACTGTGTCCATGAGGATTGTTGGAGATTATGTATGTAGTCTTATATGGTAAGTGTTCTAATACAAATAAACTTGGGATACATCCTGGCTCTTGACGAAAAAAATACAAAATTGTCCTCATGGTCTCGAGATTTTAATAATCATCAATTGATTGATTTGCTTTATTTTACTTCGCTTTCTGTGCCACTTTTGGCTAGTTTACGATGATGGAGATGAGTGGATATGATGAAATTGATGAATGGACACTCACGAACATCCATGCCCAGGCCAGGATTCGAACCCAGGACCCCTGGCGTCGTAGCGCAATGTGCTAACCACTCTGCCACGGGGGCCGGCTTTAATAATCGTCAATTTACCCATTCTTTGAGGAGAACATTTGGTTCAAGATAATATTTCTTTCCATGCAGTAAAGTAATTGTACAACTTACTATTTAGGTGGAAAAATAACTGAGTCACAATTACTAATTTCATAACGTAAGTAGTTTACAGTTACTGTTACTTGAAAATGTTACTGATACTTCCAAAGATTCTACATCAGCTGCAGAACTGAAACCCAGAATAGACCAAATCCGTAAAGAACTATGAAACAGGACATTGTGTGGTGACATGACATGCAAATAAATTAGATGCACTACAAAACTGTATTTAATATTGAACTATTATAAAAAAACAAATATGTCTTCTATTGTGTATCTAGGATTCTTCTGACATTTTTCTTTCAAAATCGCGATATTAAAACTCATTAAAAATAAGGGTGCAGAATTACATGTTTATTCACTTGAAGGATAAAAGATTGAGGATCGTCAGAGAGCGCTAATATTTATAAATATTTACAAGATGATCACTGAAATTCTGCAAATTTATGAAGAAAATCTGCTAACGTCACCGATAAAAGATATAAATATGTTCAAGTACTGTCATATAAAGTGCATTCTACAGTCAATGCAGCATTGGCTTCAAACGTAATTGCAAAATGTTTTCAATTATTTCAATTACTCTTCTTACTTTATGCATTTCGTGTTTGAATTAACTACATCTATATTTGTATGTTCTCTTCTGCTTTCGAAATATTAAAAGAAATACATAATACAATACAAGGGATTTTATATTACTATTACGACTATTACTATCTTGCATTGCTGATAAATTGTTGTATTTTTTCAATAAGAACATACAACTAAAATTTCATGATAAACAATTACGTTGCTCCACATCTACTTAGATTTTTCAATAAAATCTGCTAGCCAACGTGACATCATATCCCATCAAGGAGTACCCTAATTGACCAACCTGTATGTATCTACCTTGATTACGTGGAGATCTGGCAACATGGCCCTCGGTTGCCATGGCAAACGGTGCTGCAATCTGTTATCGAAAAATTACCACAACATTGCCTTTAGTATGGCCTTAATGCCAAAGGTCATAATGCTGCCAGAATTGCATAAAGAGTAATATGTGAAGGAGAAGTACCGTAATGGTGTCGTGCATTCACAGAAGGTCACACAAATGTTCATGATGAAGAGAGGAGTGGAAGATCTAGCGTTTCTAGGATAAGCAAGGTTTGCTTTCGGTGGATTTCATGGAGCCGAGAAAAACAACACAACTCATACATCGCAGGCGTACTGTGAAACACTATTTAATCTAGGACATGCCATACAAAACCGATGACATGGAATGCTGTATTCTTATCTTCTTATCCATGACAATGATAGGCCCCAGACAATTCAGACGTTCGGATGGAAACGTTATTATATCCCCCTATATAATCCAGACCTTGCACTTAGATACTATCACATATTCCTGCATCTCAAAAATTGGTTGTGCTTCAACAATTTGAAGAAACTGAGGTGTTGAAACAATGTGTTTGATTGGTCAGTCTCTCTGGCAGTAGACTTACGTGCAGATGGTAAAAAAAGCTTGTTCCACAGTACCATGGGTACTTGGAGAAATAATGGTAACTATGTTGAAAAATCAAGTGCTTGTAACTACTAGTATAGTGGAATCACGAGCAAAACAACCTGCGCAGACCCGCAACTCCTGTTCACCGTACTCCAGCAAGTAGGGGAGGGGGAGAGTGGACCATGCTTCCTTATAGCCCGAGGTGGAGGGAAGAAGGGAAAGCTGCACGGGGAATTTTCGTCCCAAGGTTTTTTTTTCCTTGTGGTCGATCTATACAATGTTGCTATACTTCTTTTCTTGTTTGATGTGATCAATCGGCCATTTCTTTTGAAATGCACCTCGTAAATTAACAGTGTTAGAATTCATAAACCTATTTCATCTATTTGCACTGCACACCAACGAATGGAACAATGCAAATCAGAAAATTATGCACAGCTTCCTCCAGAGCTATCCCAATATGCACTTTATTCATGATATTTGGACTTACCCTTGCTGCACCAACATGCAACTCATACGTATTACCATGCAAAAGCTCTCTAGAATAGATCACCAAAAAGTATTCTAAGCAGAGACATTCCACGCCAGTCCACAGGAACGCCACAAATACATTCAAAATTTGTCTTAATAACCAAAACTTACTGAATCTGGATTGTGTCGTACATTTTCAAACAGATATGCCACATCTTTGATGACCAACTTGATTATCTCTTCGTTGTTATTGATGCAAATCTTAATCTTGGCGAGATGCTCTTTGTAGTTATCCAAGAGCTTCTGGTGATGTGGTGGCAGGGTTGAGAGGTACATCTCGGTGCACCCCAGTCGTTGCAATGAATGGGTCCTGTGAAGGAAATATCTATGAATTCAGAAAAAATAAATGATTTTTATACAACTATAATTAATTTAAAGATTTAGTATTTTCTTTCTGGGTATTCATTTTCATCAAAGGGGCTCCCACTGTACCCCTCGAGAATTTTGTTCTTTTTTTTAAACAACAGATTTCAATGTTTTATGTAATATAAAATTGGTTCCAGCAAGTGGAAAACACAAGTAATTGATGCAAAAGTAAGGCACATGTAAGTAAAAACCTGTCATCTCAGAGCATTTTTGCTGCTTTTTATTATTAAAAACAGGTTGTATACACACTAAAATTGCAAAAGAACATATTGGAATTTGCTATCAAATTCCAAACCTAACGATGTAAAATTGTAGCTGCTGTTGTGGAATGTCATTCTGGGTGCCATATTCACTTGCGTGAAACCTTCGGGTTGTTCTGTTTCACGGTAAGATAACATATTGAGGTAACAGGCATACTTTATATCACAATAACACATCTCCGTGAGATTTAAACAACGGAAAACATTCATAAATAACATAATCTTCGTAAACCATACAAAATATTTCACTTTCTTGAGGGGGTACAGAGGATCAAAGGCACCTCATCAAAATTAAAAGATTTACTTATGTAAGGCACAATCCAATCAAAAAATAGAACTTGGTGTAAATATAACTTACAATTTCACTGGCTAGACACATTGTAAAGTGGTGATACATGCTGGCTAATTGCAACAATGTGAATGAGTGATGATATGATGAGACACTTGCAAAGAACACCCATGCACAAGCCAAGATTTGATCCTGCGACCCCTAGCGTCATAATATGCTGTGCTAGTCACTCTGCCATGGAGGTTGGTTGTTTGAGTAAATCCTACCTACACACAAACATGCTAAGTGGCTTTGATGCTGTCTGGAACATCATGTTCACAGTTTAGAATATTAGAAACAATCCCCTCCTCAAGAAGAATCCATTAATTACATTAATAATAATAACTGAACACTCCCCCCACTTAAATGAAACTTGAGGCATGCATATTTTCAATATTATCATTCTATTCATATACCCAAAAATCAGTACATAATTGAAATTTGCTACACACACACGAAATAAAACCACAAACAGCAATTTAGAAACACATTTGTTACTGCTAAACCATTGATTGATTGACTGAGTTGGTGTTTTAAGTCCACTTTATGTACAATAGGGCTAATCGGGACTGGACCTACAGACCTACTACTTACGGAAATCAGTTTCTATAGCATTATCGAAGTTCGTCAATGTATTTTCTTTCATCGTGTAACCTCTTTTAGCGTGAATGCATTCTTTTTTTTCTAGGAAAATTAATTTTTAACTAGGTTTGCTTAACATAATGGAACCTAACCTTACCGTGAATGGTTTTGGGGGCTATCCGTGAATGGTTTGTGGGTCTAATCGCTATTATTCTCGTGAGAAAAGCATAATTCCACCCTAAAGAATGTTCCGCAATGCAGAATACATAAGTAGGAATGTAAAAAAGGATGAAATAAATGAGTTATAGGTGTTTTCACAAGATCGAAGTTGGTAACAGTTCGTTATATCGGAGACCCATTAAAATCGGATATTTTGTGTTTTGCATGGTTCGTACTTACCTGGTTATTGCTTTCAGTTACTAATTTGTTTTTGTCTCCGTGTGTACGTGTGCGTGCCTACCTAATGGCGTAGTGGTTTGAAATCCATTATAAATTTGTAGGCCCAGTCCTAATTAGCCTACCTAAACATAAAGTGAAATAAAAACATTTTTTTTCTCAAAAGAAGCCCGATTAAAAAAATATATATGTATATATTTTGCACTTCGCCGCCATCCTATTTCAGCATCTGCCTGAGTTTTAAGGTCATTATACAGGTTGTACATTATACCAGGTTGCGAGAGATTTCAAATTAATTCAAACCTAATTTCATATATGTAAACAAGCCTAGACATATTACTATGCTGGGAATATATTTATTAAAATTTATTTTTAGGTTGCATATTAATGTATCAAGTTAAAAAATTAGAAAGTAAATATGTTGGGATCTGGTAGTCTACGTACAAAAATAATAATAATAATTTACCGGGCAGTGGTGACACAAAGGTTGAGAACCACTTCACTAGGAGACCAAATGTGCTTTACTCCACAATAACGCATTTCCACTAGCTAAAAACAACTGAAAATGTTCGTAAACAACATAATCTTCATAAACCATGGTACCAGTTTCATAGATCAGAGACAAAAAAATCGGATATTTTGTGTTTCGCATGGTTCGTACTTACCAATTATGTATTGCAGAACATAGTTCAAGGTGCCATTATGCTTTTTACACGAAAACACACACTTTTCTACTAAAATAACGCATTTTTCTAAGTGCTACCGAACGCACGTAACGGTGCGATATCACTTCTTTTGTTTTCGAATATCAGTGTTTCCAACCATCTTCACCGAAAAATACCTACTATCGTGTTCGTCACGTGTGCAAATTGTGCATTATGCACAGGTAGCTGACTGATAGCCCCACAAACCATTCTGATAAGGTTAGGTTACATTAGGCAAGCATAGTTAAAAAAGGGGGGTTGGAAACACTGACATGTGTCTACAATATAACGAACTATTACCGAAAATAGTCCAACTATAATAACTCCTCAAAAATTCCTAAGCAGATACCAACCTACTATCATAAGTATGGTCTGGCCTGTTACCTTGGCAACCACAATGAAATGGTTACTAAAATGTGTTTACACACACACAAATTATTATGTACATCATACACTATGTAGAACTTGAGCTAACACAAGAAATCCAACTGAATGTTATAATGTGATTTTTTTTTTAAAATTAAATTGTAATGTATTTTTTGACTGTCATTACATGATACTATATATTTTACAATAGGTCTCTTCCTTGCTGGTATGTAGAGTAACTGTTCCTGGGATTTTAAAATTATTTCTACTCCCCTATCTTTAGTACAACAACAATAATGAAGGAAATATATATGTACCTAATGGGGGTAAAAATGAATATGGTATATTATTTACCGAGAATCTTAGGATACTTGATCCAAAATATGTTTCATGGCGAGAGAATCATCTGTTTACACTGTAAGAATGTTGGCATCTTGCGTAATTTCTGTAAATTGTTATGCACAAACTCTATAAACGAATGATCACTCTTATATTTTAAAGCAGCAAAGAATGTACAGCATGAACATAAAATATTGGAACGAGTTTACAATATTGTACCACTCTACAATTGCTATGAAATTTCGCCTACTCACTAATTGAGACCTCCTAATCACTAATCTGCATGTAATAATTGGCAGTCAAGTATGGAAATGTAGAGAAAAATGAAATAAACTATGTTTTCCTAACGTAACGTAACCCTACCGTAAGAACAGCAGGTCCACGGAAGATGCCATTTTCAAAACATGAAAAAATCAGAGTGCAATACGCCACTGCCAAACGTACCTAATCAAACGAGTCCACATTCCTAAATAATAATTTTTCGGTAAAAGTTCGGTATATCGGAGACACATTAAAATCGGATATTTTGGGTTTCGCATGGTTCGTACTTACCAATTGTGTATTGCGGAACATAGTTCAAGGTGCCATTATGCATTTTGCACGAAAACAAACACAATTCTTCACATACAGTGATTTTTTTTTATTCCTTTCTTCGCTTCCGTAACACACGTTATGGCACGCACATTTTGACTCATGTTGTGGGTATGAAGTGTTTCCAACCTTCTTCACCGAAAAATACCTACTATCGTGTTCGTCATGTGTGAAAATTTTACATTATGCTTGGGTAGCTGACAGATAGCCCCACGAACCATTCACGGATAGCCCCACGAACCATTATGCACGGTAGCTGACAGATAGCCCCATTAACCATTTCCGATAAGGTTAGGTTAGGTTTGGTTCGGTTAGGCAAGCATGTAGTGAGAAAAAAAGGGGGGGTTTGAAAAACTGAAAGGGGATTACATCTTCAAACGTATGCAGCATGCAGTTCACGTAGCGAAAGCAATGGCAATTGTGCATCGGTGAGTTATTTCTCTTGAAAAATAAATGATTTCCAGGTCAAATATATTCCACGATGAAAGAAAATACCTCGACGAATGTTGGGAAGCTTGCAGACTCATTTCCCTAAGTAGTTTCTTGTGTAAAAATGAAGAAATGTGTCTCCGATATACCGAACTTTTACCAATTTTTCATCGTATTTATGCTAATGGAACATAACCTAACCTTGTAGGCATTCCTCGTCTGACGTCGGAACACAAGGTAGGAAAACTGTTGTGCGACAAGAAATGCAAAAGAAACATGGTTGTCAATTGCTTTGTATGGAGAATCATCGCAGTATTTAACAAGGTTATTCTAGAACTTCTACGCGTTATTTTACAATTTCAATGCTTCACCGCCAATTATTATATGCAGATTCGTGATTAGGTCGTCTCAATTAGAGAGTATGCGAAATTTGGAGAGTGGTCCCATGCCATAATATTTAGTCAAGACTGTTACAAATTGAACAAATGAACAGAATTTAATTCAATTTCAAGAATTGTACCTGTACGCGGACAAAAGTAAGGGACCCAATGAATTTTCAAGACGATTTCATTTTGTAATAAAAGTACGATTAATTACATAATTCATAACACGTATCCAGTATATTAGTTATGCTTTCTCATATATATATATCTTATACAACAACGTCTGCAATGCAATACAAGATAAAATAAGGGATAGTATTGTGCTTGCATCGTATATTACTTCTTATGTGTTTTTCTTTATTGTCCTATGCTAGACCAAATGGATTCTCTGTGCATAAGTACCTGTAATATTTGAATGCCCTAACGATTCTACAAAAATGTTGCTTCTCCTCTTCATCATCCTGTGGATTCCCCATCGCGAATATCGTGAATCTGATGTAATATCCCCCTTCCTCCCTTATATCGTGTATATCTTTATTGTTTTCCGCCAACTCTAGTACAAAATATTCCAGTAGATGGCAGACACATTGATACTATTAATTGTCCATTCTGGATTTGCCAAGTTCCTAGGAAGAGTAAACTACAATAATATTGTAATATTCTTCTTATTTTGTGTGTTACGAAGGCGTAATAAAATAATACAATGTATGCAATGTATACAATCGTTGTCCACCACACATATAGGAAAATACATTCCATTCTTGTTGTATGATTCTAATAGAGGATATATCGTAAGAACTGATAAGAACCAGTGACGAGGTATGATAATAATTCCTGGCAAAATATGAGCTACCATTCTCCATTCTCTGTGATAAACTGATAATATGCAACACAAAACATTTATTCGCCTCACTGGATTGTGAGAGATTAATCTGCGTAAATAAAAATTCAATTGTACACAGTGGCGGCGATTAGGGGAGGCGAGATGGGCAGTCGCACCCCAAGTTTCGCCACTTTTGCCCCCGCACTATGCTAAATCTTATCTACAAAGGGAAATATACTCCCCCCCAGTTTTGGGACCCAATCGCCACCACATATTGTACATATAGACCGTGTTAAAAATGTAAACATAAACATTGGTGAGGTCTTGCCCGGTCTCCCGATACCGACTTTACGGGATTCCGAATGGCCATTTTAAAAAGTCGTTAATTCTCCACGATTTTTGCATTGTAAATGTCTGGAACTTATCTGAAATTGTTAGTTTTGTACCAGAAATGCAAAGACAATCATTTAAAGTGAAAATGACGTGTAGAATTTGAGATTTCCAGCTTCGGGAAAATTTCCCGTCCCGAAAATTTCCCTACTTTTTCGCTGTTCATGACGTTAATTAGCAATAGTTCGACCTGGCCATACTGTGTGTTTACAACATGGGCCGCGTCCGAATCGGCAACAGATGTCACCTAGAGCACCGTTCCATCCGGGGACTCAGCCAACCTCCGTTGTCCGAATTCGCGGCAGACGTGGAGTCGGAGGGGAGAGCAGAGAGGCGCGACAGATGCACGCTTGAACTCGCTGTGACGCTGCGCTTGGCAGCCATGTTCTAACTTTCACTTTGTACAGACAACATTTACTGATTAGAGGATGTAAAACTCAGTTATACTTTAACATTTTATCGATAATACTGAATGTAGAAAAATTGTAAATGATGAAATAGCGTGTTACATTTTTAATATGAGTAGTAAATAGGTGGAAATCATTGTGATGTTTGTTTGGCGTCTGCCTTCTGCTTCCGTGCGATGCGCCTGCGCCCCAGAGCGCGGTGGGTGAAGTTCGAGCTGACACCTGGCGGGAAAAGTGACAACCGTACTACAAGGGGACATGTAGATTCGGACGACTTGGACGTGACTTCGACGGCACGCGAGAGCAACGGGGGAGAACGGGAGGGAGCGCTTGTCAATCCGGACACGGCCATGGATTCCGATATGCTAGCTATGCTAAGTAGGAGCAAGGAATATAGAGATTAGGTAAAGCCATCCGAAGATTGCCGATCTTGCACGAACGCGTGACGTCACCGGAGAAGCAGTGAGCTCGGCTGAAGCAGACGGTCCCTAGCATTTATATGGGAGATTCAGAGAGCGAAAGTATATTATTACTTTTAGGAGGGGGAAAATAATAATTGTCATCCTCCAAGATGGTATTGAGGCATCCTTTTAATGATTAGTAACATAATTGAAAACGCACTACTTTTAAAAGGGGGCAAAGTACATGTGAAAAAATGTATTTTGAAAATCCATATTCCTGAAACTTTCTGACCGATGCGCTACAAAGAAAGTTGCGTGTTCTCCTTTAGAATCTCGTCATTTTACAAATCGTAATATAATTTTAACAAAAACGTGGCATGCTAAAGAAGAATTAAAGAGTTTAAAAAATAATTGATTAATAGACTTAGTTTATTTTACTTCGCTACCTGTCACATATGGCTAATCGCAAAGATGAGGATGCGTGATGATATGATGAAATTGAAGAAAGGAAAGTAGACCCATGCCCGGGCGGGGATTCGAACCTGGGGGCCCTTGGCATCGTAAAGCGTTGTGCTAACCACTTCGCCACGGAGATCAGCATTACAAGGAAATAAACAGAAAATGACAATCATATGGCATCTATGTTTTAATATGCGAGAAACATTTGCGAGGAGGTTATTGAAGTAACAAATAATTATTACAAAACGTTGTGATGAAAATTATTAATATATCTGAAATATCGAGAGTTGACCTTGCAGTCTCTAAATGTACTTTTAGGGTTACGCAAAACCTTTACTCAAAATTGATAGTGTAAATTTATAAGCTATTAAAATTTAAAACTTATTCCTGTTCGAAAAGAGAAACCGCCAAGTCAAATTAATATTTCGTAGAAATACATATATTTGTCTTTCATGAGGCCAAGAGAGTATTTGGAGGGGACGCTGGCTTGGGAAGGCTATAGCCTGGGATCTCTATCTGCAAAGGGGCTTCCAGTGGGAAAACATTCCTATGAAATAGTCCAGAAGAAGGGGCGAAATGATTTTTTTTAAATGGCTCAAGAATACAAAGATATAAGTGGATATTTGACAAGCTTAGTCTAAAACTTACAACTGAAGTCGTACGTGTGTGGGGGGGAGGGGGGTGGCTACGTGAGGTAACACAGTGCAATATGATTCACAATACTAAAATTAAAATAAATATGTGGGAACAATAGAAATCAAAATATGTTGTAGCTAGTGACGGCGCAATAGTAAAGATGGAGGGGTAAATCATATTTTCCCGGGGCAATCATTTTTATTATTCCGTTACATACGACACAAAAATGCACATTTTGGCTAAAAGAGCATTCATTCATTTATTTATTTATTTTGTCGTTTTACTGGGGGCAGATAAGACAGAGAGAGAAATTGTCGAACGAGAATTGGGAGGCGTTCCTGCCTCCCCCCCCCCCCCTCCGTAGTGTGGTCACTGCCTATGGCTATGCTGGAGAAGAATGCACCAATTAATACGCTATTAAATAAAACAGATACTTTTAAAACTTTTAATCAAATTATTTGTGAACTATGATTTAAATTTAGAGAGAGCACATACCTGTTTAATTTAATTTGGATGAGTTAACTACTGAAGCCTGCCATTTCCGAGCCTTCTTCCGGTGTAACTACACTGCCCTTTGAGCCGTAGCTGCTGCGTTCAGGTGGCGGAACGAGCTGAATACTAATTAAAACAAATATGTGACAAATATATATAAAAAATACAACGTGTTGAAGCTATTGACGGAGCCAAAGAAAAGACAGAAGAAGAACGTGGAGAGTGCAGTGATATTTTACGGGAAGCAGCAGGCACGTATCCAGGGATTCCTTGCGGGGGGAGGCTGAACACCATTTTTTAAAGCGGTATCACAATTGTATGTTTAAGGCCAGTGGTGGCAATTGGGTTCCAAAATGTGGGGGGAGGGGGGTGGACAAGGAGACAAGCATTAAGAGGTCATAGTGTGATAGTGTGGAGGCAAAAGAATGGGGAGCAACTATCTCCTAAATCGTCGCCACTGTTTAAGGCTGTCATTTTAATCAGAACGTGAAATCGGGACATTTTCTACCACTCAACTCCTCTGTTCCCATGCATTAATATTGTGTGCCGGAACCATCTCAGTATGTATGTTTGTCCATTCCTTCTCATCATGCATCAAAACATCTATGTACCAGAAGTGTTTTTACGAAGGTGTTACACATGCACGGAATGCACAATCCACTCGACAACGCAAGATTCAAACTGTGTGCAGGGAACTGGAATCAGACAGTTCACGAATATTTCTCTCTCATTCGAGCCTGAACATCACTAATGTGTCTTGTCCTCCCATGTTTGCAGCTCTTATAAAAGCCGAAATCCACCAAATTGTTCATATTCATGCCTAAGCACTCGCACGCAAGTGTCCAAAATTGTCTGTTGAGTGTGTGTCGAACCCAGTAGCCTTAAACAAAAGTATTTTTTTATGCCATGAAATTCTCGGACTGCATACACAAAAGTTGGTCCTGGCACAACGAAATCATCACTCAAAACTTTGATTTTCAGTTGATCTGTGCAGCTTATTTCTTTTTTAATAAATCGCTCCAATGCCCAGCCCGATACTGCCGAAATATTTACTTTAGAGAGAGAGACCTTCGATCTCTTCGTCTTTCCACCCGAACTACTCGTAGCACTACTCGAAGTTCCGCTGTCGTCAATGTTTTTAGCTTTGGGACCGAACTGGAACTAGTGGTAGACTTCGTTACTTTATGGTATTTAGTCCATTTCATTTTCGAATCACTAGATCTTATAAAGCAACCAATGGACACTGACTGATCACTAATCGACTGTATGAATTGTCACACTTACCTCTGAAGTCTCCACCTATTCTGTTGTACAGATCAACCGGGAAATTGAAGCCGCGTATTAATATCCTCATTATATTCTAGAACGTTTCGCAGATATCACGATTCGTAAATATTGTAGTTCGACTCCTTCTCTTTTTCAAGAACGTTCCCTCTCGCGCTTTCCAGAGATTAAAAAATTACAATGAATCCGAATCGCCCTACCTGCGGCGCTACCTTTGTTGCGCAGCTTCCAAATGCTGACAAGTCTCTTCTACATAGTGTTCAAGTTCGCTACGACAACACCGAAAGCGTAAGAAAAGTTTACGTGCAATATTATCAACAACAGGGTTATAGAACATTCTCCGTCTTGCCTTGATAAGTATTTCTCTCCTAAAATTATCGTCACATTATTCAAGAAGACAAAAACCTAATTTTATCTAGTGTAAAATGAAAACTTTCCTGGTGGGGGGAGTCCACGAGTTACGATCCCTACCTTGGATACGCGCTATAAATAATAACAGGGTCCGTAGAACATTCTCCGCCTTGCCTCGATAATTATTTATCTCCTTAAATTATCGTCACATTATTGAAGAAGACAAAAACCTAATTTTATCTCGTGTAAACTGAAAAATTTCCTGAGGGAGGGGGCTCGAGACACCTGATGCCCACCTTGGATACGCTCTATTAACAATAACAGGGTTATAGAACATTCTCAGTCTTGTCTCGATAATTATTCCTCTCCTTAAATTATCGTCACATTATTCAAGAAGTCAAAAACCTAATTTTATCAGTGTAAACTGAAAAATTTCCTTGGGGAGCGGGGGGGGGGGGGCTCGAACCACCTGATCCCTACCTTGGATACGCGCTATTAACAATAACAGGCTTATAGAACATTCTCCGTCTTGCCTAGATAATTATCTCTCTCAAATTATCACCATATTATTCAAGAAGCCAAAAACCTAATTTTATCTAGCGTAAACTGAAAATTTTCTGAAGGGGTGCTTGAGCCCCCTGATTCCCACCTTGGATACGAGCTGTTACCAATAACAGGGTTATAGAATATTCTCCGTCTTGCCTCGATAATTATTTCTCTCCTTAAATTAACGTCACATTATTTTATTTGACACCACAAGAAACAAAAAATCTCATTTTATCTAGTGTAAACCGAAAACTTTCGAGGGGGCTTGAGCCCCCTAAGCCCCCCCCCTTGGATACGTGCCTGGGAAGCAGTCACGTATATTACACCCTTACATTTAAATACAATATTATAAAGTTCTGCTTTTAGATCTCGCACAATAACTTTTTCACAAAAATGGGCAATCTCGCATTTTTTTATATCAATCAAGCTGTGATATTTTAGTTTTCTTCCGTTAGTTTTCTGATAATAGTTTTCACAGCTTTCCATAGCATTTAGGCATGATTTCAGTTGACAAGAACAAAATAATCATATTTCAAAACATACAGCAAAAAGAAATCCAACGCGCTTAAGTTAAAACTCCCTTACATTGGAAGCCTGGAGAGAACAAAACAGGGGTTCCTTCGTAACACGATTTCTTGAAAACCATTTTACACATTTGAATCAACTTTGTGATAAATTGATTAGAAAGGATGAATCTTAACAGTAAAAGTTGTAACTTTTCCATTGCTACTATATTTTAGAAGATATTCGTCGTCAAATTTCTCAATATTTGCATAAGGAACCAGCCTTTTCCGTGCCGAGTGTTTCGATGGTGACGTCATGCATCCACGGACAACTGCGCATACGATCTGCGCCGCCGAACGAGCACCCCCTGAAGTAGGAGTTCTTGCCAGGAAGTGATAGGATCAAGACCTGTAGTTAAAGCGGTCCTGAGTACCTACCACTGTATACCTGTTCGAGCTGTATCTGTATCCTTTTCCTGTACGGGAAATAATTTGTGAACTAGTGATAGTGTTGTGAAGTGATCTTGTGCTTGTGTATCGAATTAAATTTACGGGACCGTGAAATAGGCCCGTTATACCATGGCCGGGAATCATACTCCGGACTCCCAATCCGACATGGACGCTGAGAAAGGTTCTAATAAACGTTCTCGCGAAGAAGTGGACGATGTTCACCCCGATAAAATCTCCAGAAGTGATACAATTACTGTGTCCCCCCAGATTCCACCTACATATTGGTCAGCCCTGGCCCAAAACCATGGTAACGGATGAAGTTTTTGCGTGCGATGACGTGTAACCGGCCAAGTGAATGCATCACTTCAATGTGAAGTCACGTGAAATGACAAAACGACAGTGTTGCAGTATGCAGATATTAGACACCAGAACAAGAACAATGTCTAGATGAGGATGTGTACTACAGGCTATGGAAAAGGAGATGCGATAACCACTAACGCCGTCAAACGGTTGGGCGGGAACTTTACGTCACATACCATGAAGAAGTAACAGGATCTGAGCTGATTATGTCCTTTGCGATTAGTCCACTCAGAATTAGTTCACTTCATCAAATGATATACTAAATCTCATCAATTTACATTGTCGAATTCATTATTTGAGGTTTTTTTGGTTTAGGTACATCTTCACCAAAGAGAAAATTATGCTCATTTCTTTGTTTTCCTTGACCCTCTACATCCAGGGTCAAGGAAGTCAGTAATAAGGTGTGTTATATAAAGTGTACGTACAACTATAGATTGAATTGTATCTTCTCCAAATATGATATATAAAGAAACAAACTGCCAGAGAACTAAGTGAGGTGAGTGTACAATTTTATATTACTATTATAGTGGAACCACAAGCAAAGAAACCTGCGCAGACTCGCGACTCCTGTGCACCGTACTCCAGTGTGGAGGGGAGGGGGAGAGTGGAGCATGCTCTCTTATAGTCCGAGTTCAACGGAAGAAAAGGAAGGTTCTTTTTCTTGTGGTCGCTCTTGTAAGTAAGGGGAACTGTGATTGGCCATTCATCTATTTTATCACTTCTTCATAATCTCAATTGCCTTAAATGGCCGGAAGAGCAAAGTAAATTTATGAAATATAAATACAAACACGTACCGTTTAATAAATAACCAAAATGGAATGAAAAGTTAGCAGTTTGTATTTTTATTGCTTTATGTGAATATGTAGGGAAAAAGCGAGAGAGAATTGTACACCAATGGCAAAGAAATGGTAGGTGAAGTATTTACCAGGATTATACTCCCTACATTCCTGCTCATAATAAGGAGTCGAAGGTATCTTGCTTAAGGATCTTTCTTCGATGTAAACCTAAAAGTTGACTTTTCAGATTACGTACATAATCTTCTGGGCAGAAATGCGCACTGCAGATTCTAGCATTAGCATGATTCACGTTAGCGTTTCCACACGAATCCAAAGCTCGGTGACCGAAGAATCCTTTTGAAAAACGTATATATTATGTTCAACGTACTTGGAAGATGTATCTTGTGCTGAACTAAATTAAATAATATTAACAAGTGGTGTGCGGTATCACGACTTCAGCAAATGACTTCCCTAAATTTCTGGATCCCGAGCAGTCGAATGGTCATTTTAAAACGGTATTAACTCTCAGTGATAAATCATAAACAACAAAATCTAAAAGTTCTAAAATTTGATACAGGAAAGTTTACTGATGAAAGAATTAAGAAAGATTACCAAATTAAACTGTCAAATAGATTTGATGTTTTGCAGGATTTAAATGATAATGAAAATATAAATGAAACAGACGTAAATAAGAAATGGGAGCACATACGTAATGCAATAGAATCAGCAGCTAAAGAAAGTATAGGATACCATAAACCGAGAAAAAGTAAGCCATGGTTTGATAATGAATGTCATAATCTAATAGAAATAAGAAATCAGGCTAGACTTAGGTGGTTAAATAACTCTGATTATACAAATCTAAACAATTATAATAGAGTAAAGCGAGAAGTTAACCGCACGTTTAGAAGTAAAAAAAGAGATTACTTGAAAAGCAAAATTAACGAAATTGAAACAAACAGCAAAAATAAAAATATCAGAGATTTATATAAAGGTGTAAATGAGTTTCGAAAGGGGTGGCAACCTAAAGTAAACTTGATAAAAGATAAAGACGGTGATTTTCTAGCTGACCCAAGCGATATTCTAAATAGATGGAAGAACTACTTTAATGACCTTTTAAATAGTCCATGTAGGAGATAAATCAGAAGTAAATGAAGTCCACACAGCAGAACCTTTAGTTCCAGAACCTAAGTTGACTGAAGTTAAAGATGCTATTAAAAGGCTAAAGAATAACAAAGCACCTGGCATTGATTTAATACCAGCTGAGTTAATTAAATATGGTGGAAATTCATTAATATGTCAAATTCATAAATTAATTTGTTTAATATGGAATAAAGAAGAAATCCCTCAACAGTGGAAAGAATCCATAATTGTTCCTGTGTTTAAAAAAGGTGATAAAATGAACTGCAATAATTACCGTGGAATTTCTCTACTCTCAACAACATATAAAATATTATCAAACATTCTTTTAACAAGACTAACCCCATATGCTAATGAAATTATAGGTGATTATCAATGTGGATTTAAACGTAACAGATCAAATTTTTCACATCAGACAGACACTTGAGAAAAAGTGGGAATATAATCAAAATGTCCATCAGCTATTCATTGATTTCAAAAAAGCATATGATTCTGTCAAAAGAGATAAATTATATAATATATTAGTAGAGTTTGGAATACCTAAGAAGCTTGTTAGTATGATAAAAATATGCACCATTGAAACAGAAAGTAAAATTCGTGTGGGTATTAATATGTCTGACAAATTTACAATTCATGATGGGTTAAAACAAGGAGATGCATTATCTCCATTGCTCTTTAATTTTGCCCTGGAATATGCTGTTAGGAAGGTAAAAGAAACTAAAGAAGGACTAAAATTAAATGGTGTGACTCAGTTGTTAGCATATGCAGATGATGTAGACTTACTGGGGGATGATGTGAATACAATAAAGAATAATGCTAAAATATTTTTCAAAACTGCTAAAGAGATAGGTTTGGAAGTTAACAAAGAGAAAACTAAATATATGCTTACAGGCCGAAACCAAGTGTTAGGTAATAATCAAAATCTAATTATTGATAACAACTTGTTTGAACCAGTTTCCAAATTCAAATACTTAGGAGTAATATTAACAAATGAAAATTATATTAAAGAGGAAATAAAAAGTAGGCTTAATTCAGGAAATGCATGTTACTTCTCTCTTCATAAACTTTTGTCTTCTCGTTTAATATCTAAGAAACTAAAAGTTAAAATATACAAAACAGTAATTTTGCCTGTAGTATTATATGGGTGTGAAACTTGGTCCCTTACATTGAAAGAGGAACATAAATTGAGAGTATTTGAAAATAAGATCCTTAGGAAAATATTTGGACCTAAAAGGGATGAGGGGACAGGTGAGTGGAGAAGGTTACATAATTTAGAACTACATAATTTGTATGCATGTCCAGATATTATTAGAATAATTAAATCAAGAAGACTTAGATGGGCAGGCCATGTGGCACGAATGGGAGAGGAAAGAGGAGTTTACAGGATTCTTGTTGGGAAACCTGATGGTAAGAGACCTGTAGGAAGGCCAAGACGAAGATGGAGGGACAACGTTGAGATGGACCTAAGGGAAATCGGTAGGGATGGAAAAGAGTATATAGAACTTGCTCAAGATAGGGAAAGATGGAAGACCTGTGTTGCTGCAGCCATGAACCTTCGGGTTTAAGAAGGCTAGGGAGTTAGTTAGTTTATTAATTCTTGACGTTTTCTACTTTGCAAGTGTCTGGAACTTATTGGAAATTGTTAGTTTTCATTCCAGAAATGCAAAGAAAATCACTTAAGTTGAAAATGAGAATTTGATATTTCCCGACTAGTCGAGAAATTGCGAATATTTCCCGTCCCGAATGTCGGGATTTTAAAAAAATTCCCGTTCCGATCAAAAATATTCTGTCCCGCATAACAATAAGTACCTATCTACAAGTATATTTATTTTCAATTTGTCTGAAGCCACAAAATGTAAATGGGTGGAAATGCTCATTTGTGTACTCGATTTCGTGTGTTCAGTTTCTGGCATGGTTTCCTATCTGCATAGTGCAACACTAGCGCATAGATTTGGAATTCATTTCATGGATAAATTCACCTCTTACCGTCGTTTCGTCATTACGAGTAAACAACGGATTGGCCCAACCTATACTTCTAATAACCTTGCATATTGGTATGGCACGGATATGCCGGGTCCCTACATTATCCTATTTGACGGTATAGACACTAACGAGAAATTTCTTGCCGCTGGAAGTGTTGGTAACTATCTCCGCAAGAAAGAAGTCCGAGTACATTTAGTGGAACAATGCGGTCGTAATCGCGTCCGGGTGACTTTCCCCACCGCTAAAGCTGCGAATGAGTTTCTCACGCGTAGTGCAATGCATCATGATATGGGAGTCAAAACGAGAATTCCATTATCGTTAATTCAACGGGAAGGACTCATATTCGGCATAGCTCATGACGTGTCAGAACAGGACGTACTCGATGGTTTCGAGTGTCCTATCCCGGCCCTTTCGGCCAAGCGCATGAACAAAAAACTGTGGAAAGAGGATGGATCTTTCCAGTTAGTTCCCACTAAACTCTTTTGCATCACATTTCGCGGTAATATTTTGCCGGAGAAAGTTCTCATTAATAGTGAAATATTCGCGGTTCGACCGCGTATACGATCAGTCCAGCAATGCTCCAAATGTTTCCGGTACGGCCATTTACATTTAGTTTGTAAATCAAAACCCAAGTGTGCCAAGTGTGGTTTGGACTCCCACCCAGAAGACTGTGACAGTCCTTTGTGTTGCATCAATTGCAAGCTACCACATTCAGCCTTAGACCGTACCTGTGCGAGCTGGCGGTTGGAATCAGCTGTCCAAACCAGCATGGCTGAAAACAATTTATCATATCGGGAGGCGAAACTCAAGCTGCAAGGCATATTCCTCCCCACTCCCACTTGCGAGGATGTTTATCGACCCCGAGTGACAAAAGAGGCATTCCCTGACTTGCAGACCTCCCGCACAAAACCTTTCTTTACTAATCATACAAGGACATATGCCAATATATTTTCCCCGCTACGTAATCAACCTGACAGAGACTTTCCTGAAAATAAGGATTCTCAAACATCAATTGCTTCTTCTCGTTTTAAGGTGCCATCCTTTAAGACTACTTCACAACCACGAAACACTAAGAAATCCAAAATCCGCCCTTCTCCAAGGACAGAAATACATCGCCGTCCGCGATGGGAAGACGATGACGTCGCAATAGTGTCCGCTGCTAGTTCATCGACCCTTACCGACCCAGAGGAAGCGACATCCCAACCCATAGGAAACAACGCATACCCGATAAATAACACCCCTTCCCATTCTAAGCATTACCAACGCCAATCATATGTGCACCCGATCAAGAGGCAGCATAATCCACATTCGCATATTACTGAACGCCCTACCGAACACAGCGAGGTGTACCAGGCTCTGCTAGACATGATTCCCAGCATGTGGGAAACTGTTCGACAAATACGGGACAAAGCCCATCGAATTCGCCTCATCCACCACATTCAATTTTTGACAGACAAACTTTTGACGTTACTCGAAGACGATGCCTAAGGTGATGTCGGAAATGGGTACCATCTTACAATGGAACGTGAATAGCTTATCCGCACGGAAACTCGAACTCTTAGATTTAATTGCTGAACACCACCCGCTTATTCTTTGCTTGCAGGAGGTTAAAGGCACGAAGCACGAGAAATATAGACTCGCCCATTTTCACATGTACGGAAACCCTGCGCATCAGCGTGGTAATGTCATCTATGTGCATGAAACCCTTTCCCATACCGAAATACCAATTCCACATAACCTTTCCCTCGTTCAGACCTTCCAACTCGAGATAGTGGCTATCAGAGTCAACCTTAATGGCCGCAATATAGTTATCTTTTCCTTATACATTCCCTCCTCAAATACCTCCCAAAGAATCCGTTTTCACGAGTTACAAGAGATCATAACCCTTGCTCCGGGCCCCTACCTCATTCTCGGAGACTTTAATGGCCATCACCCCTCTTGGGGACATACGTACGCGGACCGTTTGGGGAAAACTTTAGATGCATGGATTACACACAACCGGTTTATACTTTTTAATGACGGCAGCCCCACTCATTATCCCTTAAATGGTAACCGACCCTCCTGTATTGACCTCACAATCAGCCCTGGCCCAAAACCATGGTAACGGTTGAAGTTTTTGCTTGCGATGACGTGTGACCGGCCAAGTGAATCCATCACTTCAATGTAAAGTCACGTGAAATGACAAAACGACAGTGTTGCAGTATGCAGATATTAAACACCAGAACAAGAACAATGTCTAGATGAGGATGTGTACTACAGGCTGTGGAAAGGAGATGTGATAGCCACTAACGCCGTCTAACGGTTGGGCGGGAACTTTACGTCACATACCATGAAGAACTAATAGGATCTGAGCTGATTATGTCCTTTGTGATTAGTCACTTCATTAAATGATTTACTAAATCTCATCAATTTACATTGTCGAGTTTATTATTTGTGTTCTTTTTGGTTTAGGTTCAATATCTTCTCCGTAGAGAAAATTATGCTCATTTCTTTGTTTTCCTTGACCCTGTACATCCAGGGTCAAGGAAGTCAGTAATAAGGTGTGTTACATACAGTGTACACCAGGGCCGGCGCTAGTAATTTTGCCGCCCTGGGAGGTGGCGGCAGATGCCTCTCCCTCTCGAACCCCCCCTCCCGTCATTACGTAGCAACGGTAAATTGAAAATTAATATATTCCTAAGTAATACATCAAACTATAAAATAAATAATTTTATTATACTATTAACCAAAAAAGGATATCTCGCTCGACCACAGTTAAACACTAATTTTATATTAGACTTATTATTATACTTTATGAAAACTCTCTCTTTCTTTTAAATGTATCTTAAATGTAACAAGTATTAGGAAAGAAATGAAGGCTTGACTTTATATGTTTAACGTTGTAGGTCTGTGATACATGATTGGATTTTTGAAATGTGGGTGATCTAAGGTCTTAATTCTTTCCATAAAGCGGCTCTGGGGTTCACCCAGCCTCAAATGAATGGGTGTACCATGGGGGCAACCCTGGGAGGTAAAGGCGGCCGGAGAGTGGTGCTGATCACATCACCTCTAAAATGGCTGAGATCGAGAATGTGTGTGGGCCTACTCCCACATCCCCTAAACGTGCCTTCATGACATGGTGCTATGTGCACAGGGAACTTTACCTTTGCATTTAGTATTCTTCTTCGTATAAAGCTATCTTACATAAAATAGAAACAAGGGTGTTTCAGACATGATTGATAGGAGATAGTATTTTTATTAGCCTTAATTTCCAAGAAGAACTTTGTTCGCCACTTGCCACGTTTACCGACAAAGTTAATAAATCCGAAGTTCTACACTCACATTAGGTGCAAAATCATGACTCTTTATCAGTTTAAGGTCTCCTTTCGTGTAATTGTTTTCTTATAGCCAAAAACGCTTTTCGTTCATCTTTTAATTCAGTAGCTTTCATGTGTTAACATTCCGGCAGTTTTCTACAATTTTCAAATAAAGATAAGATTGCATGTCTTTAAGCTTACTAATATCATAAAAAAAATGGAAAATTCACTATGATGTTTAAGCTGCTCAAATCTTTCTCTTAGAGCTAAAATAATCGTCTACGGCCTGGTAATAAATATCAACTTTGTACCGCTTTAGTGGATCTTCAACAGTTTCATCATACTGAAACTGCTTCTCCTTTCGATTTCGGCCCTGTACAGTGTTGCCTATCTTTGGATCATCTATATCTAAATTCGATGCCAATTCTTTCTCATCAACCTGGACTCAAAGGTCGCCCCCCCCCCCCCCCCCGAGTGGAGGGAGGGAAGTCCTACCAGGCTGCCAAGTGGCTTCTAAGAAACTTTGAAATTTTCATCACTCCTGCTTTTTTCAAAACGCCGATATGCTTGCAAGAAATCATCAAACACATCGTAGATTAATATTTTGAAGGCATTTGCTCATTACATTACGTGGAATAAGAAGTCATACGTACCATATAACTAGTGAGCAAAGAAATGTAAAGCCACACAACTAGTTTGCAATACACCGAGCCTCATGTGCGACCTTTTGGACAGTTTTATTGTCGCCAATTATTTGAAGGAGCGCATCATAGACCTCTCGCATTTGACATCTCAACAAAGTTAAGGCATATAGTGCTGATTAAACAATATAAAATAGTCAAGACAGCGTTTGTAATTCTTCTCCTTCGTGACCCTCACCGCCGGGTATATGGCAGTCTTGGTCAAGAAGGTGTACAACACTCGGAATTGTGGAGGAGTACCATAGAATTGAATTCGTAGTAGTAGCTGTGGTCATATAGATATCGCAATACTATACTTCACTTCACTGACCTGTAACACTGATCACAAACTTGCATATACACACAAATTTTAAAATTAAATACCAATCTGGCGGGCAAAACTATATAGTATCCACATTGTACGAGGGGGTGGGGAGACGATAACAGGGAGTGTATGATACAGGAAATGGTATCTTGGCTCTGTGTAGTCTGTGTTTGTTCCTTAACGTGCAATGGAAGAATAGATAATTTGGCGTTTGTTTGATTACTCTGCAATCACATGCAGAGATTCATATCGTGATGTTCTTTTGATTGTATGAAAAAAATACTGGTGACATTTTGAAGGATTCTATAGAGCAGCAGTTTAAAATGTATTATACAAATTAGTAATACTATTTTAAATATTTGTGGCAACGTGTTCAATTCACTGAAGTATTCTTAAAAATGTATACTACTATGTAAGACCATTACAGACACATTAACATTTATTTCATAGAACGTATAAGCGATATTAAAAAAATACAATACTTCTGCAACTCAATTCTGCTTTATGGCCAAGTTACAAAGCAAAAATTAAACCATTAAGCTAAACTCCTACAGCTGATCAAAATCTAATTACGGCTTCGCAGTAACGCAACTTAGCTTTGAACAAAACTTCGTGTATATGTTGTGCTTATAAAATACCGACACGAAAGTTGTATTAATCATTTTACACATCGGTAAGAAGCCACACGTGGTTTCTACTGCAGAAATTAAAGACTACACATCGAAAGGTGGAAAAAATAAAAAATCTGCCCTTGCATGTTGACCTGAGACTGCAGTGGCGTTCCCAGGATTTTCGAAAGGGAGGGGTTACGTACACTATTTTTGGTAGTCATCCCTCATTTTGCCATCTTTTCCTACATTTGGCGTTCTTTCTTTTAGCGAATACTGGGCCAACGGGAAGGGTTATAAGCCCCACCAACTCCCCCTTGGACACGCCACTGCCTGTGAGAATGAAATATTACTATGCCAAGTTTGCGTGAAAGCAAAGTTGTACAATATTACATTTCATGTTAGGCAGACTTTGATATATTCGATGGTGGATTGATGGATTTAGTTTATTTTACTTCGCGTTTTGTGCCTCTTGGCTAATTTGCGAAGATGGGGATGAGTGATGAAATGATGAAATGGAGGAAATGGACATTCACAAACAACCATACCCGACCGGGATTCGAACCCGGGACCCTTGGCGTCGCAGCGCGATGTGCTAACCACTCGGCCACAGGGTCGGGCTTGATATATTCGAGGAAACATGTTGTGCACTGAAGAAAAACATACAAGTGCATAGCCTAGTGTAAATATAGCGTACATAAATGTTCATTTGAAATTTTCTTTTCTGGTATACACAGTACATTATGTTCAACGTACTTGGAAGATGCATCTTGTAATAAATAATAATAACAAGTGGTGTGTGTTATCTAGAAAAGTCGGGACCGGGATCGGAAAGAAAAATTCTGTCCCGATCCCGACTTCAGCAAATGACTTCCCTACTTTTCTGGATCCCGAGCAGTCGGGAAATACCGAATGGTCATTTCAAAACGGTATTAATTCTTTTATTTTCTACATTGCAAGTGCCTGGAACTTATCGGAAATTGTTAGTTTTCATTCCAGAAATACAAAGACAATCATTTAAGGTGAAAATGACGTGTAGAATTTGAAATTTCCAGAGCGTCGGAAAATTTCGGAAATTTCCCGTCCCGAGAATTTCCCGACTAGTCGAGAAATTGCGAATATTTCCCGTCCCGAATGACGGGATTTAAAAAAAAATCGCGTTCCGATCAATAATATTCTGTCCCGCATAACAATAAGTACCTATCGATATTTATTTTCAATTTGTCTAAAGCCACAAAATGTAAATGGGTGGAAATGCTCATTTGTGTACTCGATTTCGTGTGTTCAGTTTCTGGTATGGTTTTCCTATCTGCATAGTGCAACACTAGCGCATAGATTTGGAATTCATTTCATTGATAAATTCACTTCTTACCGTCGTTTCGTCATCACGAGTAAACAACGGATTGGCCCAACCTATACTTCTAATAACCTTGCTCACAATTACTTCTCCCCGATTATATCACCGTTTTCATTGGGTAAAGGAACAAGATCTCCGTGGCAGTGATCATTCCCCCATTTTACTTATAGCCCGTCGATCGTTTTCCACATACTTGTTGCGAGACAATAGGGGGTCGGTTCCGGTGAAACGTTGGACCAAAGCTTCCATAAAATGGGACGCATTTAAAACACAATTTACAAGCATTTATGATCAAACAACTCCCCACAATGACGGAAACATACCATATCACAATTTCCTCCGTATGATTACCATTGCAATAGACAATAGTGCCCATCGAAGCCAATATAGTAGCCCAATTAAATTTCCTTCCCAAAGTTGGTGGACCCGCGACTGTGCTTCAATAAAATGTCAAAAAAAATCAATTAAAACGATACGAACGAAACCCCTCGCCGGGGAAGAAAATCGAACTGCAAGCTAAGGCGAAGAAAATATATTTACAATCAAAAAGAGAAGCGTGGCATTCATTCTGTAATTCACTCGATTGCACAGATAGTCTTAGTTCCATATGGCATAAATTTCATTCTATTAGGAACCCGGCCCCCCCAAAACGGAAAAATCTTGATAGACAGTGGGAAGCAGAATTTATGCAACTCCTCACGCCACCCTCTGTATGCGCAAGAGCGGCAATATCCTTTGCACAGAATTTCGATTTCACTGCCGATTTCCCGGCTGTTAATGCCACCGAAATACAACAAATTTTAGAAATCGTGCCGAACACTTCCCCGGGATATGACGGTATCACCTATGACATGCTCAAACATCTGCCACAGCAAGGTATACAATTACTTGTTCACATATTCAACACCGTTTATCGCACAGGACGAATCCCTATCGAGTGGCGTCATCACATAGTCCTCCCCATATTAAAACCTAACAAACCTCCCGCGGAGGTAAAGTCATACCGACCAATAGTATTAATACCAGTAGTTGCCAAACTTTTCGAACGAACATTTCAACATCGCATTAATTGGGTGTTGGAAAAGAATAAATTCTTTTCGCCAACACAAATGGGTTTCCGCATGCAACATGGAAGCCAAGATGCCATAGCTACCCTAACAGTTGAAATCCAAAATAGCCAGATTACTCATGATTATTGCTTTGGCCTATTCACTGACATAGAACATGCTTATGATGCAGTTCACATCCCGATCTTATATAAAATGATGGTACAACTAAACATACACCCCATAGTAGGGACCATAATCTGGAATTTATATCACGAACGAAATTTACAATTCTGGTTTGAAGATAGGTTGGAAGGCCCCCGTATAGCTCGCACGGGAATCCCTCAGGGTTCGCCCCTTAGCCCCCTACTCTTTAATATCTATACCCACCAAATACATCACCTAAATATGCACGGCTTTAAATTGTTACAATACGCCGACGATTTGTGCTGCTATAAATGCACCCCTGACGCCACGCAAGGCTTACTCGCTCTAAAGAAAACAGTTCCAATTCTTACGGATCACTTAGATACCTTAGGACTCACTATATCCATTCCGAAATCCAAAATCATAATTTTTAACTCGAGAAAAATGAGCAGTTACCCAAACAATATCACAGAAATTCAGCACATTCCAGTAGTCGACAATGTCAAATACCTGGGTGTATACTTTGATAGGAAACTGAATTGGACAAGGCATATACAATATCTCAAGGAAAAGGGTTTAAAAATTGTTAATTTACTCCGCTGCATTTCCACGACCAAGTGGGGAGGACACCCCCATACAATGCTATTATTTTATAAAAATTGTTTTCGTGCATTATTTGATTATGCAGCACCAGCTTATGGTGGAGCCAATCCAAAACTTCTTACGTCTATCGACGTATTACAACGACGAGCCTTACGTACATGTCTAGGCCTCATGCCGTCTAGTCCCAATGTTAGTGTATATTTAGAAAGCAATGAATCTTCTTTGTCACACAGACGCATCAAACTCACTGTGCAATATTTGTTTAAATCGTGGGCGCGACACGCTCATCCGTTTAATAAAACATTTGCGATTCAACGACAATGGTTTGGCCTCCCGACCCCCCCCCCCCACAAAACGTTTTTTTTTCTTACAATGTTATAACATTGACCCTGACGCTTACCACCAAACTTTTACCCATCCGGACCCGCTTGTATATCAACTGAATATTCCCACAGAACCCCGAGTAGAGATACAATATGAAGATCATGGCAGACATGAAAATTATCGAGAATTGTGGCCCACATCAACCTTTATTTATACTGACGGATCGAAGTCTGCAGACGGTGTGGGCTGTGCTTTTTACGTACCATCTCATAACATCACCCGACAATATTCCCTCCCATCCGATATGTCGATATTCTCGGCGGAATGTTATGCTATCTATAAAGCATTACAATTCGCCCTGCAGTTACGAATCGATCATTCGTTAATTCTTACGGACGCATTGAGCGTACTTCAAACTTTAGCACGAACAGGTCGGGCAGCATATAAATTAACGGTATTTCCTTATCTTATTCTCCGAATCATGTTAGAACTTCAACAGCAGGGTCTGTCAGCGACCTTCACATATATTCGCGCTCACAGTGACCTCAATAAATATCAAGATCGCGTTGATGTAATGGCCAAACAAGCAAGAACGAAAGAAAATGTTACCCCGATGCGCCTGCCGTACACTGACCTCCTCCCACGGGTAAAAATCAAAGTAGAACAACAATGGGACGATTGGTGTACCCAGCAACTCCTCAATACCAATACATATAGATGGCATGCACAAGTCGGCAATAAACGTCCTTGGTTTCAACACATTAACCTACCCCGTGCAGTTTTAGTGTTTACCATGCGAATGCGTACAGGTCACGTCGTTATATATCCCAGTTCATATACCGTGCCTGCAACTTCCTGTCCGTGTGGAGAACCTATTCAATCACTCACACATTTGTTCTTACAATGCCCAATTCGACAACAACATCATCGCAATACACTTTACAAACAGTTACACCGTGTGGGTATTCCATTTCCGATGTCCCTTTCGACTCTACTCTACGAGCCACGGTCTGATGTCATGTGGATACTGTACAGCTTTGCACGAAAGAACAACATTGTAACATAAACAAACAGACACAGACACTTGGAATGTAAACAAACTTTCTCATAACAAATCAAATAGGACCCCTGGCAAGAAATCGCTCATAGGCGGTGTGTGCCAAACAACGAAGAAGGAAGGAAGGCTATGCTAAGTAACTCAAGAAGAATATATATTTTCTTACAGAACAGGAGCACTAAGTGAGAAATGCACAATGCCAACTTGAAGTATGAATTGAGTACTATTAACGCTAGAAAGGTATGGTTCTCTGCATGTACATTGTAGGCTATAATGAAGGAAAAATCATGACATTGTAATGCCCATTTGTTGTTTTAGGGTACATTTTTTTTGTTCATTGGTATATTGAAGAATAGTCTCAAGAATTCGTCACAAAAAAGCAGTTCAAAACATTCCTGACAAGAGTACCTACCGTGACGGTAAATATGCGATATCGCCCGGACGGATTTCTTCAAATTTACAGGAGAAAGTACTTACTGAAATGAGTTTCTTTAACATTCTGGACGTTCTTGGAGGTATTTTCTTTCACGGAAAGTAAAAACTTAGTAGTTTAATGCTGCCGAACAAGAATTAATCACTTTTTACGTAAGAAATTGGCATTGCCTGCCACATTATGCCGTTGTTTCCATTGTGTGCCTGCAGATGGCGAGAGCGTTGAAAGTCACGCGATCTCTGCAGTGTTTCCAAACGTGCCTTCTTTTTACGAAAATTTCTATTTTTAACTATGTTCGCCGCGCTTTCTTTTTTCGATGAATTTAGGGGTGAAATGAGTGCTAATGGAACCTAACCTAACCTTGTGTGAATGGTTTGTGGGGCTATCCATGGATGGTTTTTGGGGCTAACGTCAATGGTTTGTGGCGCTACCCATGGATGGATTTTGGGGCTAACGTCATTGGTTTGTGGGGCTACCCGTGGATGGTTTTTGGGGCTAACGTGCATGGTTTGTGGAGGTAAACATAAAAAAAAAAAAAAATCAAAATAGTGCGTAATTTTCTGAAAATCGACAAAACAGAAGCTGGCGCATCATGACGCGTGATGATCCATTACGAGTGCACGCCATATTGTCTATTACAGAAGTGGAACAAGTAAGACAAATAATCAATCGTAATATAAAAAGTTGACAGTATTTTATGGAAAAAGACAACTTCACCGTAAAGAATGTTCCACAAGGCAAAATAGGTAAGTACCAGTGGTAAAATTAAGGAAATAAATGAGTGAAAGGTGTCCAGGCATTATCGCATATTTACCAAGGTGGCTTGACGGGAGTTGTTTGCTGCTGTGGGTTGTGGCCTTATATGAATAACATTTTTGGCTGGTGTCTTTTCCTTGTTCTGTTGGCATTTCGTATCCCAAACAAACCCATTCTTGCAATTCATTGTTTCTCCTTGCACTTTTATAACAGTTCCTATAGTTTTATCCTCACCACTTTTTGGTACGCTTGGCTTTATTCTTTTTTACTTTCGTTTGAAAGAGTATCATTTTTCTTTTTCCGAGGCTGCTCTGGTGTAGTAGAAATTTCAATTTTTTGTACTACTTCTACTTCCAAAAATCTAACTCGGTACTAATCTGATATTCCCCGGACAGATTTCTTCATTTTTACAGAAGAAACTATTTACGGTAATAAGTTCCTGTAGCATTGTCTAACATCTGGATGGTGTTTTGTGTGATGTGGAAATGTTTCATAGCGGAAATTCAACCATTGACTAGCCCCACAAACCATTTCCGGTAAGGTTAGGTTAGGTAGGGTCATGTATAGGTCACAATAGTTAAAAATTGGTTTCGAAAAAAATATGCGAAAAAAAACACCATTCTCGCATAGACCCACGAACCAGACACATAACCCTACAAACCATTTGTGGAAACGTACTTTTTTTTAAAAAAAAAATGCAATTACTTACTTTGATCAAAAAAACGTGAATACACTTTAAAGAATGTTCCACGAAGCAGATAGGTAAGTAAAAATGTCAAAAATTGGCAAAACGATGAAGTTACAGGTGTCCGGGGAATATCAGATTTTTACCTCTAAGTCATTTTCATCCGGTGCATACTCGGGGTCAGCATCACTATCGTAACAGCTTTCATCTGAATCCGAATTTACTTCAACTTCGGAACTTTCTTCGGCTTCATCGAGAGCAGCCAATATTTCATCTTCACTGTCCAAAACGTTTGACATTGTTTTAGTCTTCCAATTACTTGACATAACACAGAAAACAATGCAAACTGTACTCAAACATTCAACAATAACACTGATAATGGTTCCGATTGTTTTATGATTTCTCCTAGCACAAAGACTAATTATCGTAGAATTTTGGAAATCATCGTCACACAAAATTTGAACCTTCCTTAAAGTAATGAGCACTGTTTGGACTCGAAAAAGAGTTATTTATGACTTTATTTTAATGCTAAGGGAACCAAACCTAACCACGAAAGCATATATTGAACAAAACCTTAACTAATCGCTAAAACTCCACAGTATATGTTAACAGACGTACATCGAAATCGAATCATGTAAAAATTGCATTCGTAGCATGATGAAATCGCAATAAAACAAAAGGAACTTGGGCCAAAACACCCATCAAAGGTAGCGATAAGTCAGACTTGCATGTATGAAAAAAGCCGTGGAGCAATTTTACAATACCGGACCCTTCTCCAATTTCGTTCATATTTCGCATACTCACTAATTTAGGGCTCCTAATTACGAATCTGTTTGAAGTTAAAATTTGGCGCTCACGCCCCTTTGCAAAAAAAAGGGGGTTCTTGATTGCTACCGGCAATGCACTATTTATTTATCGGAAGTTTTTGCATTTTGAATACTTTAAGAACAAAATATAGGGCCTATATTCTAAATTTTAACTATGTTTGCCTAACCTAACGTTAACGTGAATGGTTTGTGGGGCTATGCGGGAATGGTTTTTGTTGTGGGGCACCGTTGAAAAATGTCAGTTTTGAGTAGTTTAAGAACAAAATATATATTCTAAATTTTAACTATGTTTGCCTAACCTAACCTAACCTTACCGTGAATGGTTTGTGGGGCTATGCAGGAATGTTTTTTTTGTGGTGCACCGTTAAAAAATGTCAGTTTCGTAGCGCTTGAGCGACAAATTGTAACTACATAATCGTCATTAAGTGTCCTAAATTATTGACTATGCGAAATATGAATGAATACCCCAATATTATTAATATGTACCCAACTGAAAGTGACTAAGAAATAGCTTTTTTCAAATCAAAACTTTTAAAATGAATTCATTTCCTACCTTAAAAGATGCCATCTTCCTCCCACCAACAATTCACAGATTACTGAACAACTGAATGCTCCCTACACCATTGCCAAACTAACCTGTAATTAAATTAGTCCACATTCCACATACTCTTCCCCTTCTGAGTTGTCACTCTCACACTCTCACTTCCCTCATTTTCCTTGGGCTGGTCGCAGTTTTTCAGGGGGTTATATAAAGTTCCGGCGAGTCTGAAAAAGTCAACTGTACGGTCCAAACCTAATTGACTGCACCTCTTCAGAAACATGTATTTGGCCAAGTATCCTGAGAAGAAAACTTTCTTCAAGCCATAAGAATTTATATTAACTTTTGCATGCCTCCAGGTCGATTCTATAGTATTAGTGTGAGCCCCAGTCTCCACATCCACGAAGCTCACACTGTGGTTTACCTTGAGATGTTCAAAACCTTTGTCATTCAGGTTATCATACGCCTTCCAACAGTCTGATATTATTGTTGTACCCGGTAGAATCCACTCCATAATTATATTCACTAAGGTGTCAGCATCCCTCCTCTCGACTGGTACTAGAAAGCACCATCCACTTCCTCTCTCAATTCTGCCAAAAATCCACTGCCCTTCAACACGATGGTAGTTTCTACGGCCAAACTTCGACTCGTCAATTTCTGCCACTTTGCCTACACCTCCAATTTTCTCACGATTTTCGTAGAATGCGTGCTCTACAACCTCCCGACAAAATGAAGACCAGTCAACAGCTGTTTTAGATGAAATTTCAGCCTGATCACAAATAACGTTTAATGTGCAATTGGACGTCCACAGTTTGACAAAAATGCATAATTGTAACAATGATAATTTTGATTTACAGAAGAATGTTTCCTTTCTAATTGATATGGAGTAATTGCACTACCGTGACTTTTTCTTTTTAACACAACCTTCCCTTTACACTTCCATGAATACTTATCTATTGACACATCGTCCTTGTTCAAATTTAATATGTGCCCACGTGGACACATATAATTCCCTTCTTTATGCAGAACTCCAAAATCCATGAGTTTCTTAATGAGTCCATGCCCTTCTTCCTCCACACTCCACTTACACAACTGTATTACATTAACAATTCTCTCTTCTGCCATTGTTCCACCCTGAATGCAATCCTACTAACAATGCAACAGTGTGGCAATGCTGTAGACAACGTAACGAATTTCGAACCTCACTTGTTCGTATGAGCAAATATGGTTTCCAATCGTTGTTGATGTTTCGAAAATCATCGTGGTAAATCACAATGTCATTTTACAACTTCTGCACGTTAATTTACAATTTCTACACGTGACAACCAAATCTTAACTGCAAATACATCATCAGGACTCCATAATTAGTGAGTATTAGAGTTATTAACGAAATTATGCCTTTTTTTCATATTGTAAAATCACAACCTTCTACATGTTATTTTTTAAAGTTCCACACGAGAGCGCCAAATTTTAACTTCAGATTTGTGATTAGGAGCCCTAAATTAGTGAGTATGCGAAATATGAACGAAATTGGAGAAGGGTCCGGTTTTGTAAAATCATACCAAAGCCGTTAAGGGTAGGGACACGTCAAACTGGCGTATAAGCTCTAGAAAAAAATATCCACATACAACACAGGAATGCAGAGTCCACCTGCACTCGATACCGGTCAGTCGGCAACTGACACGAGGAAGCACTGCTGTCATGGGGCACGCCTGAAAGGGAGAAGAGAGGGAGGGGATCCTACCATCATCTACTTCCACATAAAATTTACGTATGCTACCTTTCTAGGGTTAGCGAACATATTTTTGTGTCTGAACAGTAAAACACCAGGGTCTCTAATGCAGCATTTTAATATGAGATCTGGGTTGTCATAAATACTTATGTTTGAAAACTAATTTATTAAATACGGTGCAAATGTGCTATGCATTTCACCCCAACCAGGCAGGCTTTTAAAATTAGAAGAATGTGGAACGACCGAAGTTCGCACATCAATGTTCAACATAACTGCAACATTGCAGACCTGTAGTAGTAGAGAAAGTGTATTGTAACCAATAAGTTATTGTCACAGAAAATTATCCCACTTTAGGTTTTAAAAAAATTGGGACATAGACTAAAAAAAAGGGACTGCCCCAGATAAACTGCCACATGTGGTCAACTTATGGTAGGAACATGAATGCTTGTACTTTAACAAAAATACAAATGCTCCCTTGGTAATATCGTGGCCAAGATTGTTATCTTGTAATCCAGAAATTCCATGTATAATTGCTGGTGCAGTGAGTACACTGGCTGAAATTGGACAATTAAATTGTTACACACCTACAAGGAAGTACACAGACATATACATGCATTAGGGCTGAGCTAATACCGATGCGATGTATTGGTATCGGCCAATACAAGTGGTATCGGTATTGGTAGAAAGTGGTGTTGCAAAACCACTTCGACAACACTTTGGTACTGGTAGATATCACAAAAACAAGTAACTTTTCCTCATAAACATTACCTCAAAAGTGCTTAGTTTTTGCATTCTTAAGTGCCTAAAATCTAATATGTATTTAAGCAACCCAACACTGCAAGCGATCGCTCTGACATAACTTCCATGGGCACGTGGCAGGGCTGCCACTAGCGTCAATTGCCAGTCTTACCTAAGCAAAATACAAAAGAATAATGATACTTGCAATGTTGTAAGATGTATTTACAGTACTTACAAACTGACCAAGACAAAGAATTTCCAACAAACGTGGACTGAAATTCAAATGTTCATTCTAAAAAGTCTCTATTGTATTCCGACTGTCATGCAATATCAATAATCGCAAAAGAGGTTTGCGACAGATGTTGATGAAATTGACAAACAAACAAATGCTACATAATGTGCTCCCCTTCTCATTTGGAACATGCAGACTTTAACAATTTGTTCGGAAATTATGCCTTGGCATGTAGCAAAACTTTTAATCAAGTTCGTCACATAATATGGGAGCAAGCCCCTTACTGGGAACAAAATAATATTAAGGGTAAAACATATAATTTTATTGTCTGTGTATGCACTAATTGACTTTTTTCCTGTCAGACAACACACCGAAGACTTTAGTTTTTTTAAAAAATTTCTTATGTCCACTGTATCCGAACTACTGCATGTCTCCACCAGGTATCGATTCCAGTGTGACATCCTTTCCTGTCATATATGTATGATTGATATGTGCCATTGCATTTCTGTGTTTATGCCAGTCACAGTAGGTGCAATGACCAATTGATGTATCCTGTTAGGCTGTCTGGGTTGTTCACCCTCCTCTCTCCTCGTTCCCCTACGTTGCATTCTTTTAGGATGCTGCATATTCTCACTTTTCTTCCCTGGATAAGCTGTAAGCCATTTCCCAACATTGAATATCATCAATTACGTTCATTCTTTCCTACACTCTCCCACAGCGTCAAAATCCTCTCTTCTTCTGCAGGATCCATTCTAAAATGGCAAACAATACAGCTTGTGAGTGGTTAAAAAGATCAGGGATATAAAATTTATAGGTCGCACTGGGTGGATACGATCAGGTCCAAAAGTAAATCTTGTTTTCGATAGGCCTGGAACCAAACTGACAAGTGATGAGTGAGTGGGGTGTGTTAATAACAGGGTTGGCATTTTGCCTGTTTCATTGGGGTTTTTCAGGTTGTTTATTTATATATATATAAATTAAAAATGAAATTCAATTTTCCCTGACAGTAATATTTTGGAACATTCAATTTGTATCGTTTTAGTTCACTGAATCAAAAACTATTTAATATTTTCTGTTAACATAGTTAAGAATTGACAATCAGTGTCTTACACCTTGAAATGATTATACTGAAAACATACATATCCCGTTCTACAACAGACCATTGAGGGCCCAGGTCTACATACCGACTGCTGGCTGCACTCCCACCTGATCCTACTCTTACAGGGTGACGTGTGGTCAGCACGATGAACCCCCAGTCATCGTTGTAGGATTTCATAACCGGGTTATGCTACTCATTCATAGTTCCCCAATTTAATCATGATGGTGACATCTCAGGAGAAAAGCTGTTACATTTTCCCAAGGAGACAAACCTGCACACGTCCCATAGCCAGATCCCAAAGCATGACCTCACAGCCACAGTGCTATGTTCTGAAAAATTTGACCAACAGTTTGATTCTACTCTTGCTGGATGGCGTAATAGTTAATATATCTATGATCAGTTCCCAGGGTTGCACATTGCAATACTATACTAATACTTGATAACTTTGGTGGTTTAGTAAACCTCCATTGGCGAGTGGTTAGTACAGCATGCTGCAATGCCAGGGGCCCCAGGTTCGAATCCTGGTTTGGTATGGATGTTTGTGTTTGTCCCAATGATAATACAGAGAGCTGGCCCCCGTGGCGGAGTGGTTGGCACATCGTGCTAAGACGGAAGGGGTCCCAGGTTCGAATCCTGGCCTAGGCATGGATGTTTGTAAGTGTTCATTCATCAAATCATCACTCATCCCCATCTTCACAAATTAGCCAAAAGTGCCACAAGAAGCGAAGTAAAATAAAGCAAATCAATCAATCCATAATATGGAGATAATTCATGTGTGTGAAAATTGAGAAAATAGAGAGAAGGGGGATACTACTGCTTAGGGGTATTACTTTTATTACATATGTAAAAAAAAAAAGTAGACAGGATGGCTGACTGTCATGCAGACGACCTGGGTTCGAATCTTGGGGTGGGTGATCTAAGGTCAGGCTTTTTCCAGTCTTGCCCCGCACAAAGCAGCTCTGGAACTCACCCAGCCTTAAATCAATGGGTCCTGGGAGTAAAGGTAGCCCGAGTTTGGTTGTGATCACATCACCTTTAAATTCGCCGAGATCAAGAATATGTCGGGTCCTACCTCCATATCCCCTGAATGTGCCTTCATGGTGCGGTGCTATATGCACTGGGAACTATACTTTTACCTAGTATACAACATACGGTAACTACACACACACGTTTAAATCTGCTTCAATACAGTTTGTTCACAGTTGTGTTTCCCAATATTTTTGTGGATGTTTCAAGTTTATATATCTCCTCCGTGTAATAACTATGCCTAAATGATAAGGTTGACATATTTTATTGTCTTGACTGATTTCATCAAAATGGAATACTCCAAAATATCTGGTTGCTATGAAACTAACAGTTCCCATGGACAAAACATTAGTGCCCCCATTTAGATCCCAACATACATATGCACTATATTGTTAAAGAAATTTTTTGTCAAGCAGCTTAAAAAATACCCTAAAATATTTAAGTCTGCATTCTTTATGTCCAAAAATTTAGTTCAGGCAGATATTTGAAAGTGGCATCAGAATTTGGAGCTACCTCAGAATATAAAAAATCAATTTTTCATCCGCCATCTGAAATGCTTTCAACAAATGCAAATGCAAATTGAAATCATTGTCTGGGTGTGTCTATTTGCGACATGAATTTCAGCTAAGGAACTCTAAATTTGCTACAGATATTGTAGTCTCAAAAGTGGTGACTTTCCCCACCCTTCCTAAACCACACACTATATTACAGAGTTTTTATTAAAAACTTGAAGCTCAAGTAATGTCCTAACATAGCTGAGATTTGGGTCTACGAAAATCTAACCTCAAATATTGGCATAACTTAAAACTCTTGCAAGGCATGTTAACTCAGTCTTTCGTCTACCATCTTTGCACATGCTGACAAATTTTTCTCAAATACAATATGACACCAATCCTCTAATTTATATTGTAACTCTACAAATTGCAACTCAAAAGCTTGACATTTATGGCAAAATGTATGTTTGCGATTTTAGCACCACTCTTCTCCTAATCTATGAAATATAATTTTAAAAGCTTTATTGCAAATTTGTGAACCGACGAATTATCTACAATGACTGAGTTTAGTTCCTTATACTCCGAAAATGCAATGTAGACAGTTTTGGGGAAAAAGACAGCATGGTATAGAGTGTGCATGCAACATGAGGAAAATCAGTTTTTCATTCACCATCTTTTAACACATTGTTCAATTTCACTCACATGTAATACCATTGCATTGTGTCAAGTTTTCTAGCTGCAGAAACATGTTATCATGGTCACTAAGTAGATGACTTGACTTTCTTTGCCCATCCACCCCACCCATGCTCCTCCTAAATCGTGCATTATATTTCGATAATTTTATTGTGAATTTACAGTGCAAGTAATGTCACAATGCTCCTAAAAGTTTTATGCACTAAGTTCGGAATTGTAGTCTCTAAAAAGGTTTGAAAATGTCAAAAATTGTCATAATATGAATGTGTTCGTATTTACTTGAGTACCTACCCCACACCCCTTATTTTTAAGAAAGGAACAATTTATGGTAGATTATGAGAGTGCTTGACTTCTTGGGTATGGAGCTCCTAACCGCAAATAACATTTATCCTACATGGGCAAGCAACCCATTACGTTCAATCAATGCACTGAACTGGAGGGAGGGAGGGGTCTCAGTGCAAGGCATTGGAAAGAAAACAGAACATTTGTACACATACTAAATTTTGAGTAATGAAATGACTCATTTGGAAAGTGTTTGGTTTAATTATATCACAGTTAACATTATTCTACTTTCACAACATTTATTGAATTGTACTCAATTCTCCTTTGTAATATATTATCTGCTTAGCCTCATCCCACTCTATGTCATGTCCTGTTTCTCTCGTGTGTTTAAATATCGCATTTCTCTCTCTCTTAAGTGGGGAATGGGGGACTGATGATAAACAAAGAATGGAAGAAGGTGTTAGAAAGAGTGGAAATGACAAGAGAGAAAGAGGAGAGAAGAAGAAAGAAGAATGAAGGAAACAGAGCGTGAGATAAAGAGTCCAACCACATTCACTTTCAGGTGAAAGTAAAGTTGACAAGGGAAAGCCACCTGCTAGAATAATAGTCTGGGGAGTATTTTTGTGTATATATACCGTCCTGTTCTTGTGCCTTGTTACATTTGTACTTGGTACATAGTCTGAAGAAGACCTTGCTAGAAGGTTGAAACGTTACGTTTAGTTTATGTTTTATAATAAAATAAATTTCTGCCTTGGTCAGCATATTGAGTTATTCATATCATGGAAACAAGGCTTAATGGTGTTACAAAATTATAAGCTTTGTTCAATCAATGTTTTATCTAAATATTTCAGACCCTTTTGATTTTTGTTTCTTAAATATATGTTTGTATTATTTGTGTTAAAAGTCTATTTCTAGCATGATTTGAAAAAAATATCCTGAAAAAACCCACTATGACTTGTACCACATTAATTATTTTGAGTATTATAAGCTTCATTTTCTGGGCCATCACCCGGGCCAACCCTGGTTAATAACACCTTGCCCTTTGATAAATCAGAGCATGCAGGCAGAGGGATGCATGAATATACCTAGTCTCACCATAAATACTGTCCCAAAGTTGTAAGTAAATAGACACAAAATGGTGAGAGATATTGTAATATCAGAATAACATCATGAGGTGCATGGATGCATTATGAACCAAACTCACAAATAATTATTCGAAATGGCCACCTTTAGCACTGACACACTTCTGAAGTCTTCGTGGCCACTCATCAATGGAATTACGCAACACATCAAGTGGAAACTCCGCAGCTGCCTTCTGAAGAGACCGCTTTAAACTGTCAATATTGGGATGTCTCTTCTTCCAAGCCATCTCCTGAAGCTTGGACCACAATTTGTAGTCCAAAGGGTTTAAGTCTGGACTGGCAGAGGGCCAATCTGACGTGGAAATGAAGTCAGGAACATTTGCCTCCAACCACTGCTGGGTGGTGCATGCTTTGTGTGCTGGGGCTGAGTCCTGCTGGAAGCTCCAGTTCTCTCCATGGAAGATGGTGTCGGTAAGATTCTTGCAAAGTTTCTCAAGCACTGTCTGCTGGTACACTTTGGCTGATGTTTTTACCCCTTTTTCACAGAAATGGAGTGTGCCCTCATAGCAAATGTTCCAGACTTCATTTCCACTTCAGATTGGCCTTCTGCAAGTCCGGACCTATACCCTTTGGACTACAAATTGTGGTCCAAGCTTCAGGAGATGGCTTGGAAGAAGAGACATCCCAATATTGAAAGTTTAAAGCGGTCGGTCTCTTCTGAAGGCAGTTGCTCATTTTCCAGTCGATGTGTTGCATAATTCAATTGATGCGTGGCCACGAAGACTTCAGAAGTGTGTCAGTCCTAAAGGTGGCCATTTTGAATAATTGTTTGTGATTTTCGTTCATAATGCATCCATGCACCTCATGTTATTCTGATATTACAATATCTCTCACCATTTTGTGACTATTTACTTACAACTTTGGGACAGTATTTATGGTAAGACTAGGTAGATTGATGACATAAATAGTACTAACCTCCCCTGGGTTAATAGGTTCATTAAATCACGTTGTGCAATTTTTTTGAATGCCTATAATTGATTTTCCTGTATGATGTTATTCATGATTCCACATGCTTACTACTATCCATTCTTTAAGGGTATAAGTTCATTCATGGGCAACCTTGAATAGGTGTACAATCAGAAATAAGAACATTTTACAGTCACGTCTGTAATCCATGGGGGAAAGATTGATCGGACTTTGGACTAACCCTGTGGTTTTGCTGCCATTTTCATGAAGCTGGGCTTGTTTGTACATTTGAGTTGGTGTAATACAATCCAAGGAGAGAAGGCTTACTCAATTATTTTCATTTTAATCAGATACATGTTTTTATTAAACCTCTTCAGAACTGCTGTGACCACTGGTGGCATTTAACACATCATTTCTCGTACGATTAACATGCTACTTCTCTTGAACAAAAATGTTCGAGTTCTTTTTATTTCAAATTTAATTGTTTGTTCATTACATGTATGAAAGTGTGACATATTTGAATTTGTTTCCAATTTGTGGGGTTGAAATTTCTTCAAGAATATGCTTTATATTTGTTATTGATTGTGACGATTTTCTTGCATTATAAAAAGCATTATTTATTTTCATTAAAATAATGTCATAAGAACTCATCACAATTTTGTCTCTCTTCACCTGGAAGTTGTTATACGTAATTTCCTCGCAAAGTAATAGATGTCTCTGCCTACAAGTAGCCTTGCTTCTAATCGAGGGAAGAGTTGATTCACAGTGTTATGTTTGAATACCTGCTCAACAGACATTGGGTAGGAACTACAATCGCGTTATTGACTTGCACCATGCATTGCCAGTGTATAAACGTACAATACAAACTTAATTCACACAGCTTATACTGTCTTGATTTTCTACTGGGACTTCAAGGGATGGCTGAGAATTGGTGCCCGCTACTAACTACATTGTGTGCTTGATGTAAGAGAATTCGGGTGAGAAATTCGCAGATGCCATTTTTTGATATTGTCATGTTAGATTGGAGATCTGATGCAACATTCGATTTTGCCCAAAGAATAAGAAGAGGGACCAGATTGCTTGTGATACTTATCCAGACACCAGGACATTTATTTTACATGTAGAAGGACCACGACATGTGATTATGTTTACTTCAGAAATCTACTTTCCGTATCTTGTCAATGAGGACTGGACGTAAGGACCTTGTTACCAAACTTCAGGAGTGTGCATTATTGCAAGCAACAAGTGATTTTGACTGTGCCCAATATGTCGAGGTTTCATGATAACATCATTTGCCCATGATAGGAAGTGAAAAGCTCAGGGTGGGTCCGGCCCAGTTTTCCCCATGCAGTTTTTTTCCAGAGAAACCCACCTCAAAAAAACCCACTCAAAATGTGTTTTTTTTTTTTCAGAAAATAATGTAAATTATTGCTTTAAATAATTGTGAGGTTCTAGAATTGTCAACAGTTTGAGAAACCTTGTCAAATAAAGGCTTAGCCAAGCTTGTAATACTCAAAACAATTAATGTGGTACAAGTCACAGTGGTTTCTTTTTTTCAGAATATTTTTCTCAAATCATGCTAGAAATAGACTTTTAACACAAATAATACAAACATACGAGGGTGTACCCAAAAGAAACCAGAATAACGCTGTGCTGGGTGGAGCTTCCGTAGTACGAAGTGTCGAGTAACTCGTTGTGAGTTCATTGCACCCAGTGGCTTAGCTGGGGAAGGTCGTCTCTGGTCACGGTGATTTTTTTTCGTAAAAGCAGTTTCGCTCGCACCTCATTCTTTGTGATGGCTGATGTAAGAGAACAGCGTGCAGCTGTGAAATTTTGTTTCCTGCTTGGGAGAAATGCCACAGAAATGGTTGTGATGTTGAACACAGCTTACAAGGACAGCGCTATGGGGAAAAACTCAAGTGTACGAGTGGTTTCCTCGCTTCAAGAAAGGTGACATGTCGATTGATGACAAACCCCGTTCTGGATGTCCATCTACTTCCAGAACGGATGAAAATGTCGATAAAATTTGTGAACATGTGCCCGAAGACCGACGATGGACCATTGAAGAGGTGAGGAAGTTATCTGGACTACCTTGGAGCTCGGTTCAGCGAATTTTAATGGAAGATTTGGGAATGAGAAGGGTCGCTGTGAAATTTGTGCCTCTGAATCAGAGTGACTAGCAAAAAGAGTGTCCAGTGGAAACATGTTGTGCTTTGAAAGAAGAGCTCCGAGCGTAAGTTTTTGGCAAAAAACACCATGACTCTCTTGCCCCATGCCCCTTACTCACCTGACCTCGCTCCGTGTGACATTTTTTTTGTTTCCCCGAATGAAGAGGGACATGAAGGGATAGCAATTTGACGACGTTGAAGAGGTGAAGAAAAAAGGAGGAAGGAGCTGTCAGCCATCACACCAGATGAGTTTAAAAAATGTTCCCAAGAATGGAATCACAGATTGGACAAATGTATTAAGTGTCATGGAGAGTACTTTGAAGGTGATAAGGTACTTTTGAAAGAAAAAAAACAAAACAAAAAAAACATAAATCCGGTTTCTTTTGGGTACACCCTCGTATATCCAAGAAACAAAAATCAAAAGGGTCTGAAATATTTAGATAAAACATTGAACAAACAAAGTTTATAATTTTGAAATGTGGTAGCACTTTAGATATCAGTCACTTCCGTATTTGGGCAAGCTACATAGTTTCACCTGTGACAATGAATTTTTACAAAATTTAGTATAGTGCAAATGTTATGTTTTCTTTCCAAAGCCTTGCACTGACACAGTGACCCCTCCCTCCCTCCAGTTCAGTGCATTGATTGAATGTAATGGGTTTCTGCCCAGGTAGGGTAAATGGTATTTGTGTTTAGGAGCTCTATACCCAAGAAGTTGAGCACCCTCATACTCTACCACAATTTGATTTTTTTTCTTAAAAATAGGGGGTGTGGGGTTCTCAGGTAAATACAATGCATACATATACTTTCATATTTTGGCATTTCCAAACCTTTTTATAGACTGCAATTTCCAGCTTTGTGCATAAAACTTTCAGGAGCATTGTGACATTACCTGCAATGCTAATTCACAATAAAATTGGGGCCTCCCCCATGGTGCAGTGGTAGCGTCATTGCCTTGTAATCGAGGGGTCCTGGGTTCGATACCAGTGGAGGCACAAGTGGTTCGGATCCCACTTTAAACTGTAGGTCCAGTCCCGATTAGCCTTACTGTGCATAAAGTGGACTTAAAACAGCAACTCAAACTCAAACTCACAATAAAATTATCGAAACATAATGCACGATTTAGGACGAGAGGAGGGGGGTGAAGGGCAAAGAAAGACAAGTCATCTATTTAGTGACCATGATAACATATTTCTGCTGCTAGAAACTTGATAGACTGCAAAAGTATTACATGTGAGTGAAATTAAAGGATGTGTTTCAAGATGGTGAATGAAAAACTGATTTTTCTCATGTTGCACGCACGCTCTGTACCATGCTCTTTTTCCCCGAAACTGTCTACAATACATTTTTGGAGTATAAGGAACTAAACTATCAGTCATTGTAGATAATTCATTGGTCCGCAATTTTGCAGTAAAACTTTTAAAATTATATTTAATAGTTCAGGAGAGGAGTGGTGCTAAAATCGCAAACATACATTTTGCCATAAATGTAAAGCTTTTGAGTTGCAATTTTTATAGTTACAAGATAACTTAAAAGATTGGTGTCATATTGTATTTAAGGAAAATTTGTCACCATGTTTATAGATGGTGCACAACAGACTGATTTAACATGCCTTTCGAGTGTTTTAAGTTATGCCAGTATTTGAGATTAGATTTTCGTAGATTAAGAAACCCAAGTCTCAGCTACGTTAGGACATTACTTGAGCTTGAAGTTTTTAATAAAAACTGTGTAATATAGGAGGGTAGGAAGGGTGGGGGAATGTCACCAATTTTGAGATCTGGATATCTGTAGCAAATTGAGAGTTTTTAAACTGAAATTCATGTCACAAATAGATACACCCAGGAAATGATTTTATTTTGCATTTGCATTTGTTCAAAGCATTTCATGATGGCGGATGAAAAATTGATTTTTCATATTCTGAGGTAGCTCCAAATTGTGTTGCCAGTTTCAAATATCTGTGTAAAGTGCATTTTTGGACATTATGAAAAGAGACTTAAATATTTTAGGGCATATGTATGTTAGGATCCAAATTGGGAGTGACTAATGTTTTTTTTTTTCATGGGAACTGTTATACTGGATCCGCGCTTAGAAGGAACTGTACGGTAAACAAATGCACGTGTATGAATACAGTGTTGCCAACCAATAACTGAAGAATATAGCGAAAAGCGAATTCTCACAGTGTGTAGGGTTCTACATTATATTGTAGAAATGCTTTTTATGGATAATCACCATAATCACAATGTGGATATGTCATACCCTATTTGTTGCTAGTTTTCATAGAATAAAGAATACAAATTTTCCTCCTCACTTCCTTCACAATAAAAGCAATTTTTTGAATGGCCAGTTCTTTCCGAGTGTTATCTTTGTATATCCGTAGATTTATTAAATATATATATATATATGTAGTATAAACATATTCACATAACTAGAGTAGTTTTGCATACATTTTTAGAGTTTTCAAAATGTCATGCAAATTGGACAAAAATTGTAAGAGAATTTGAAAAAGAATCCAATATCGTGGATCTGCGATTTTCTTTTCTTAAGCTATCAAAAAATGAAGTAGACCCTGTCTTGCAATGGACGTAGAGAATAGATGTGCAGAATTTCGTCTGATTTACTCAAAAATTGTAAGAGGTTTGACGAATCGAAAATTACCAACGAAATGGAACTTCAACCACTTTATTTCTTCCATTTTTCAAATTTTTGAAAATCTAGCATCATATTTACAAGCAGCGACGTAGAGAACGTTCGAATAGGAACGTCTACAACAATACCACAAGGATTAATACTGCTGTTAAAGAAAATTAATAAACAAACTAAAAATAGGTCACTTCCGTGTTAATTTTTTAATGAAGTCATATAATTATGATACTACTGTGCAAATATCTGAAAGCCATTATTGTCACCAATGCAGGACCAAAAAGTTCAAAACAGCTAATTTTAGCAAAATAATAGGGGGTTTGGCAACACTTCTCGTTGAGTCTGCTTGAACAACAGACCCTGTCATGCGCAACAAAATATAGTCCACTTTATAACTTACAAGAATATAACATTCCTTCAACACAATTGTAATTATTGTACTCTAGAATTATCATAACCAATATTTAGTAACAGTTGGGCTGAAAAGTTCGTAGGCTAACATAGTAAAAAATATTTTTTTGACAAAATTCGATTTTATTATTCAATATAGTTGCCTTCGAGGGCGATACAACGATTATAGCGGTCATACAATTTTTCGATGCCATTTTTATAGTACGATTTCTCTTTAGCCTCAAAATAGACCTCAGTTTCGGCGATTACCTCTTCATCAGTGCTAAATTTCTTTCCAGCGAGCATTCTTTTAAGGTCTGCAAACAGGAAAAAATCACTGGGGGCCAGATCTGGAGAATATGGTGGATGGGGAAGCAATTTTATTACGGTTGAATATCGCTAAACATTGCTCCGAATCATCAAAACGTTGTTGCTTTTGATCGATTGTGAGCACGCGCGGCATTCATTTTGCACACAGCTTTCGCATGTTCAAATATTCATGCACAATATGTCCAACACGTTCCTTTGATATTTTTAAAGTCTCAGCTATCTGGATCAACTTCACTTTACGATCATTTAAAATTATTTTGTGGACTTTTTTGATGTTTTCGTCGGTAACAGCCTCTTTGGGGCGTCCACTGCGTGCATCGTCTTCGATGCTCATTTCGCCTCGTTTAAATTTAGCAAACCACTTCTCAACGGTTGATTTTCCTGGTGCAGAGTCCGAATAATGTTTATCAAGCCAAGCCTTGGCTTCAACAGTATTTCTTTTCGCCAAAAAGCAATGCTTTATTAACACACGAAATTCTTTTTTATCCATTTTTTCACAATAACAAAAGCTGCTTCACTCACAATGCTATATCTCACGAACTAATTATCCGGCAGCTGTGAAATTTATACACGTTTCTTTTGAAGGTTAGTACTAAGTAAAAATCACATGGATTTAATTCTAGTAACGCCATCTATGAGTCAGCCTACGAACTTTTCAGCCCAACTGTTATGTAAATGAACTCCAGGTTGGCATAAATACACAAGACGTGACAATTTTTACTCTGGGTACAACACGCATGCGTAAAGTCTGGGCAGGCGGGAGGGAATTTCAATTTGTGCGAGATGGATGTTCGCGTTGGCTACGTTAAATACTGCAGCGGGAAACCGTTGAAAAGCGGCGAGAAACAAATTGTATTGAATGTGTTCGCAAAGTTTTGCGAGAAATATCCAACTATGGTTATCCAGGACGTGATGAAATTGACATCTGAGTTTACTGGTGTGTCTGTTAAGAGTGTAAAATCTGCGTGCAGCGAGGTTCTAAATAAGGGCATTTTCACAACACCAGGGAAAAAGTGTCAACGTCAAAAGCCTGTGTTACAAGTTCAGTGCGATGAGTTTGCGAGAAGTGCCAACAATAAATAAAGTGTTGGTGAGTGTGAATAGTGATTCGGATCTGCCGAACCTTAACAAGTTTCCACACACTTCTGAAAGAAATCAGCTTCGAGTTTGTGCAACGCAACAGAAAAAATATTATTGTTCACCGAGAAGACATATTGTTGTGGCGCCGGAACTACCTGAGGAAAATACGCGAATACAGGCAGGAGGGGCGAAAGTTGTATTTCCTTGATGAAACGTGGGTGAATGAAGGTCATACTGTTTCTTAAGGTGTGGGTAGATTCTGCCGTAAAATCTAAAAAACAGGCTTTCCTCTCAGGATTAACCACAGGGCTAAGAAACCCGACCGGCAAAGGCAGGCACCTTATTGTATTGCATATTGGAGAAAGAAGAGGAACGCTTCTGGGAATCAGATTACATGTGCGACACTGTTGTTGAACGACTTGTTATCAATCCAGCTGATAGCAGTAGCGGCGGCACCAGCAGTGAAGGGGAGGAATCTATGGAAGGAATCGACTTTCTATCTGACTCGCTTAGGCAAGTAAAACACTTTTAAATCTTCAAGTTAAATTCTTAAGTACAGAAGTTCAGCTTATCTTGTGAATAGTTATAGTTTTCCTTTTTATTTAATTTCTCGTAGCTTGTAACATTGCTTTCGCGCCAACTTTCTCTCACACGTGGTGGAAGCAGCAGAAGCTTTACGATCATCCAATCGCTGAAGCCTGGCGGAGTAATACCTTTGCCCTTGTGTTTACAGTGCAGTCCCTTCTAAGCGCGGAAAAAGTATAGTTTCATAGCAACCAGATATTTTGGAGAATGGATATGGTATTCCATTTGGATGAAATCAGCCAAGACAATAAAAAATGTCAGCCTTAAAAATTTGGCATGGTTAATACACGGAGGAAATATTTTAACTTGAAACATCCACAAAAATTATGGGAAAACAACTATGAACACAATGTATTGAAGCATATTTAAAAGTGTGTGTGCAGCTACTGTATGTTGTATAGAAGGTAAAGGTAAAGTTTCCCGTGCACATAGCATTGTGCCATGAAGGCTTGAGGGGATATGGGGGTAGGGCCCGACATATTCTTGATCTCTGCCATTTTGGAGGTGGTAATCTGGTAATCACAACCAACACCCAGTGGCCTTTACCCCCCACAACCCATTGATTTGAGGTTGGGTCAGTTCCAGAGGTGCTTTATGCAGGGACAAAAACTGGAAAAATTCCTACCTTAGATCACCCACCCCAAGATTCGAACCTGGGTCTTCTGCATGGCAGTTAGACAGCCTGTCTACTTTTTTTTTACATTTGTAATAATAATAATAGCCCTAAGCAGTAGTATTCCCCATTTTCTCTCTATTTTCTCTGTATTCTCATTGGGACAAACACAAACATCCATGTCCAAACCAGGATTCGAACCTGGGACCCCTGGCATTGCAGTGTGCTATGGTAACCACTCTGTCACGGAGGTTGACTAAACCACCAAAGCTATCAAGTATTTCAAGTATTGGTATAGTATTGCAATGTGCAACCCTGGTAACTCATCATAGATATATTAACTGTTATGCCATCCAGCAAGAGTGGAATCAAACTGTTGGTCAAATTTTTCAGAATATAGTATTTTAGATAACTTTAACACCGAAACAGGCTACGTTTGTTGAAGTAGGAGAACCACCATTTCATCTACGGGCACAATATCTTGCGAGAAAATTCTTAACCCTTAGTCCGCCGCCGTCTCATATATGTGACAAAAAAAGTATGTCCCTAGTAGCCGCCGTAACACATATGATACAAACAGCTTTAGGTACAATTATCGAGGGTTTGCCACACTTATATTTGTATATTGAGGTTGAAACACTGACAGTTCGTTCGGGAACATGTGTTTACGAAAATTCCAAATCCCCCCCTCCTTTCTCAGAATATGTCACGTGTTTGGGCTGACCCAAACACATGTTGGCTCAACACTTGACAGACACAATGAATGCTTGGTATTTATGATGCTGTTTTCCTGCAAGCTTCCAACACTGTGATTTAGTACTGATAAGGCACACATTCTTCTTTGTGTTTAGACCTGGTGATCCAGCCGAAAGTAGTGGCAGGGGGCAGGGGTCAAGGAGAGGGGAGATTGGATGAGGTTTGGCGGTGTCAGCTTTCTGTCGCCTCTATGTTAGAAATGCAATGAAGCTTGATGATAGCTAGAGGCCAGAAGCCAGAAGCGTGAGTCTATCCAGAAGTATAGACAAAACAAAGGATTGCGAAGGCTCCCTCCCCTCCTCTGTTACGAAAGGCCTCGCCATAAACGTTCAGAGCAGTGGCTGTGAAACACCGTGTTTTGTGCGTTCTGATTGTGTGCCCCTCGAGCTGTGTTGAACTTGTGTTGTTAATTTTTTTGTGATATGTGCTTCTGATTTTTTTCGTTCGCACTTGCATCTTGTGTAGCTACTGTGAATCTATTTCTTCCCTGTTGACTTGGCTCTTTGTGGAAATATGTCCGGAAAAAAACGATTATGCGTTAGGGAGATCGATGAGCTGTTATATGATACGGACAATGAATGTGAGAGCGTGGGATCAGATGTTGATCAAGATGATGACTTTGATGATGATGTTGATTTGGGGGGGATATCTGATTCTTCTTCGGATGAAAATGGCGCTCCTCTCCCAACAGCATCTTCATCGACGTCATCAAGTTCATCAACCTGGGGCCCGCGCACCTCTCATGTTCAGGGTCCAACTCCTTTACCTTTTACTGGCCGGCCTGGACCCAAGACCTCAGATTTGACTCCTGATTCTTCACCTTTCGACTCTTTCCGCCTATTCTGGACGGATGCTCTTCTCGACATTCTTCTGGTAGAATCTAACCGATACTACCAGCAGTTTGTCGATAAGAATAATCCGTCCAGGGTAGAATCCCCCATCACCCTTGGAGAATTATTCCTTTTTTTTGCCCTCTGGATCTATTTTGGACATAACAAGCACGACTACATGGACTCTTACTGGCAGACAAATTCCTTCCACACACCTTGGGTCCGGCATGTTATGTCACGCAACCATTTCCAACACATCCTAGCTTTCCTGCACTTTGCTGACAACTCTTCCCCTCCTCAAGACAACACCGATCGACTTTGGAAACTGCGACAGGTTCTTGAACATCTGAGACAACATTACTTCGACTTGTATCACCCGACGGAACACGTAGCCATTGACGAGGCTATTGTTCTTTACAAGGGAAAGGTGCTCTTCAAGCAATATATCTCAAAGAAGCACAAGCGATTTGGCATAAAGGTGTACTTGCTTTGTGATGTTTTGGGATATACTGTTGATATGTTAGTTTACCTTGGAAAGGACAGTGCCAGACAGACTCCAACTGTGACAGCCACCCATGCCCTGGTCATGGAACTAAGTAAGAGAGTACAAGGAATTGGTCATAAACTTTTTATGGACAATTACTTTACCTCTCCCGAACTTTTTGATGATCTCGCAACAAAGGGCACCCAATGTTGCGGAACTGTCAATAAGAATCGGCATTCCATGCCCACTGACTTGAAAACGGGGAAGACCAAACGTGGTGACCTGGACGTGTATACAAAGGGGGACCTGACAGCTATACGTTGGAAGGACAAACGTGACGTCTGTGTGTTGACAAATTTTCACAAACCCCCCGCACAAGGAAACTTCACTGACGACCACGGCAATCCTTTGAAGCCCCAGATCATACTAGACTACAATAGAAGTATGGGTTACGTGGATAAGGCAGACAGAATGGCATGTATATACCTGACTGACAGAAGGACGATAAAGTGGACAAACAAACTGTTTTTCTACCTTCTAAACCAAAGTTTCCTCAATGCACACATCCTCTTCAGCCAGGTCTCCTGCACTCGCAGACATCGAGACTTCCGGATAGCTTTGTATGAAGAGCTGGTTCGGCGGGGATCTATGGAGCAGGCTGGTCCTTCTAGACCTTTGCTTGTTGATTATCCACCTCCCCCTGAGATGGTAAGATTCGAAGCTTCGGCTAACAAGCATTGGCCTAGAAAGACCAGTAAGCGCATGAGATGCAAAGTGTGCAACAAGAAAAAAGTTGTCCGCCTGACGTTTTTTCAGTGCAAGAAGTGTCAAGTTTTTCTGTGCATTGATCCCTGTTTCGAGAAGTATCACACAGAACAATAGATGGTGAGTACCTATTTATATAACCCTAATTATTTTGCTGTGTTATATATAACTAACTAGCCCTCGATCATGTTTCTTTCTCGAACGGTTTGCCAAATATTGTAACCCAACATAACATTTTAGTCATTGCATTGCTCCACATAATGCGACTTATTTCACTTTGTATGGCAGCTAGGAACATGAAACAAGTTTCATTATGTTGCGAAAGGTCCATTCTTTGAAATGAAAGCAAAAGTTTCGGTTTTCTCCCCAAAGTAGCTGGGGAAGAGGGGGCAAAGTCCACATTTTATGTTTTTTTCATTGAAATTCGGGGGATGTAGCCCCCGCCCGTAACCCCCCCGAGGTTGGGGCATCCAAATTTTACATGGTTGCATGCACTGATGTTCTACCTGCAAAACAAAAGTTATCCGAAGTAGATTGGTCCCATAGTGTCCGAGTTATAACAATTTTACGAATAATATGCAAATTGGCTAAGATTCGCTGTTTTGAGTAAAAAAACAGAGTTTTACGTTTTGCCTTATTATTCAAACTGTATTGCACCCACAAACATGAATCAAGTTCCATTCTGTTGCGGAAGGTCCATTCTTTGAAAAAAAAAGAAAAGTTCCGGTTATTTCCCCAAAGTAGCTGGAGAAGAGGGGGCAAACTCTACATATTATGTTTTTTTCATTGAAATTCGGGGGATGTAGCCCCCGCCCGTAACCCCCCCCCCTTGCGGTTGGGGCATCCAAATTTTTACATGGTTGCATGCACTGATGTTCTGCCTGCAAAACAAAAGTTATCCGAAGTAGATTGGTCCCATAGTGCCAGAGTTATTACGATTTTTCTCCATTATGTATACAAATTCAAATTTCGTGCTCAATGCCTCGGCGACACTGGGCTTACTTTCGTCAGACTGCGTGGTGTACTAAGGGTTAATGAAAAAAATGTCTTCCATATCCAGTCCGATAATACCAAAATTATCACTTTTACAAGCCTTATTGTCATCAAACCGTACAGCTAAATATAAATTAAATCTTCCAATCTTATTCACAGCATACAAGTCGATTAAGGATTTCATACCGAAAGTTATTAGATTTTCAACGTCTCCGTGCTTTACGACAGACTATTTTAAATTAGCAACAATACTTCCCGTTCACTTTCCTCCATATCCAGATAAAGATACACGAACGTCAATGCCAAGTATGTTGAATAACATATTCAAGGAATATGTACACTCTGTAGTGCATGAAGATTTTTACATAGTATATACAGACGCATCAAAGTTCGCAACTGGTAACACTGGAGCTGCAATATATTGCAATAATCTAATGGAATACAAAATCTACCCATTACCAGCAGAATTTTCAATATTCACAGCGGAAGGGTTTGCTATTCGTCAAGCATTGTTGTATACACAGGAGAAAAACCTCAAGAGGGTAGTGATCGCCACTGATTCAGCGTCAGTCTTACACTCCCTGGGGTCGATAACAGCTGATTACTATGTAGACTGGTACATTGTTAACATAAAAATTTTGAATCACAAACTAACAAACTCAGGATACAGTATTTCTTTTGTCTGGACTCCTGGGCATACATCCATAGTAGGGATCCACATAGCAGACGCATTAGCCAAGTATGCAGCTGAAGAATCAAGTCACCGATCGCTTCGGATCAAATTTTCTGCAAAATCGCTAGAGTCGCATGCTAAAACAGAATTGTTGAAAAGTTGGCAGAAACAATGGACAATTACAGGGAAGACTAATGGGAAAAAATATTATTCAGTTCAACCACTTATACCTAAAGAACCTTGGTATCAAGACATTAACCTTTCAAGAAACTCTTTAACAAGTCTTCTTAGATGTCAGCTAAATTACACCCTAGCCCCTAAATACCTGTACACTAGGAAGATTGTTCAATCCCCAATCTGTCAGTGTGGTGCAACAGAAGGAACACCTGATCATATTATATTTGAATGTCATCTTAATGCAACTATGCGTGATTATTTCTTTAGAGACCTAAAAGAAGCAGGATATAATGTCCCATACACCTTGTCAACACTTTTGAGGAACCCAACGAAGAAAATAATATATGTACTTAAAAACTATATTGTGAGAGAAAATATTATATTATAAAATTATGAAATTGTAAAATTATAAAATCTAAAACAAATGTAACTGGTGCATAGCAGCAAAGCTACAACCAAATATACATTTATATATATAACTTTATCATCTTTGGCTGTGCGGTCATGCTTTTGGGTTCCAGCTATGGGACGTGTGTAGGTTTGAGTCTCCTTGGGGAAATGTAACTTTTCTCCTGAGATTTCGGCCTGTGTATGAACACTCACCGTCATGATTAAATTGAGGGAGCTATGAATGGGTAGCGTACCCCGATCATGAAAACCTTCAACGATGACTGAGGGTTTTAATCGTTCTGACGACACGTCACCCCATAACTGTTTGGATGATCTCCCACCTCAGAATGTGGGAGTGCAGCCGGCAGTTGGTAGGTAAACCTGGCCCTCAATGGTCTATTATGTATGGCACGGGTTATGTATATTTTTAGTTTATAATCATTTCAAGGTGTGAGACCTTGATTGTCAATTCTTAAGAGCCCGTATCAGCGTCACTCGAAAAACGCACCGGACAGATGTCAAATTTTCTTCCTAGTCTTGCCAATATTGATTCCATTTCTCCCTTCGAACGCAAATCCATTGCATGGTAGACCGTTTGAGACTTTACTGGTGGGAGGGTTGCTGTGTCGAAAGAAACAGAAGACAAGGTTCCCTGTCCGCTACTCCCCCCCCCCCCCCCGTGGGGAAGGTCAGGCTCTGACCATAATAGACCTTTCTTTTGAGCCCGAACGTTTATAACTCCGAGCCGAGAGGGTTTCTGTGACAGGACAACACATGTTCCGAGTGTCTGAAAGAAGAAAAACACACATTGACGAACATCGCAATACAACTTACATGTAATAGAACCAAGGACTATTTAGGGGAGGCGGGGTGTCCAGGGAGTCCGAATCTTCCACGAGAGACTTACTAAAATTAAATTATGTAAATATGCTTGTTTTGTTTAGCATCTGTCGTATAATCGAGATAGGTGTATTTCCGTCAAACTTATTGTAAGGGAAGGATTACATGGGGGTCATACAACTTTGGATGACTGTATCAAAGAAGATTTATACACACCACTACCTAAGTAATATGCTTAAATATTAAATTAAGAGCTTTACTTTTCGTCAAATGGATCTAGCATCCTTTTTCGTTATTCAATAAATATTCAATTCCTTATCTGTTTCACAATCACCTTGCCAGGTCAGTTGTTTTTATACAAATTGAAGCGATCTTAACTATTCATGAGCTAGATAATGAATACGTGCTGTTATATTCCTATTCTTATGCCATCTTTTCCCATTCATGTGACAACAATATTAATTAATATTTTAATATTATTAATTTAATATTACTGTTATTTTAACTTGTTTTTATTATTAGAAGAAGGTACCAACATCATAGGCGTGCGCAGATCCTCTGATAAGGGGGGGAGCAAAAACCTTGAAAATTAAGTCAGATCGGCAAAGAAAAACCTCATTTTATCTCACTGTTTTAGTTTTTTGCATTGATGTGATATATATATGTGTGTGTGTTTGCGCGCGCGAGTGTGTATATTATATATATATATATATATATATTCCTAGGTATTAACATATTATTTAAATACATTACGTAATCTATTCATCCGCCCTTTAACAAACCAACAGCAAAATTTATATAGATTGTCTCTGAAATGTGAGCGCTCGTTTTCCTCCAAACCAAACTGTTATAGCAGCAACTGTATGAATTACTTATTCGTTCTTACTTTCTTTCTGGTAATTTACAATGTATTGGAGAAAAGAAACTGCGAGCGAAGCGAGCAAGAAAATTTTTCGATCCAAATTTTTGAAAGTTGAAAACAGTATTGATTTAATAGGCCGCATGGGACGGCATGGCATTCTTTTTTACAATTTTTCTCAATCAGATTGTTCGGCGCCCAGTGCCAACTCCCGCTACTTCCTAGCTACGGCTCGGAAGTTGACAAGACTGCAAGAAAAGCAGGTACCCCGAGCGAAGCGAGAAAGAAAATTTTAAGAAATGTATTTTTATTTGTATAAAATTTAAAGTCGAGGGGACAATTGTCCCTCTGTAACCCTCTGCAAGTGATCCTGACCGTCTGGAAGAAATAATGAAGATGGACGTGAAAACTAATTCCGTCTTGAGTATCCTTTTGTCCTGTTACTAGTAGATTCTGCTAGTCTTGCTTTCTTTTAATTCAATGATTTCCGTCCAAGGTTGGAAAAAGGCATAAGCAATGCCCCCTGTCCCATTGTGGTTGCGCCATTTCCTTTTAGAGTATAATATTGTTTAATATTGTTTAATAACATCGACAATATTGCTCTCCACTAAATTTCTAGGTGAAAGTATAATAATATAGGGGCATGGAACGTCTGGAAGGGGGGCAAGGATGACCACACCTTGAAAACGAAGGTCAACCTAAAAGTATATATTTCACAAGTATAATTAGATTTCAGTCATAGTAATTTACATTAATTATTATGTAATGGGGACGCAGGAATGCGATAATTTCAAATTCAAGTGGTGTTTTTTGAGAGGACAGTACTAGTATCGGGGTAATATGCCCAATGAAAAAATACCTTTCTTGTCCCTTTGTGGAAAAATCTGCGAACGTCCGTGATTAGGGGGCAATCAACCCCCCCCCCCCCGCCCGTGCGCACGCCTCTGACCAACATATATGGAATAGTTTATAACATCGAGTAGCAGGATATCTCTCCTGTATGGTGCTGTAAACTAGGGAAATAATGACGATGTTTTGTAGTAGTGCATAGCTATTCACCCTGTTGCGACACATGTGCAGAACAGGCGGAAGACATTCTGTTGTGTTTTCTGCAGTTGGTGAATTATCCTAAGTGAGATGATTTTGATGTTCTTTCTTTTCTTAACGTAATAAAAACGTGTCTTACAACCTAAGGCGTCATGCTTTGTGCTCCGCCTGAGGATGAATTGTATGATGAAACTGATGAACGGACACTCACAAAGAGCATCCATGCCGGGATTCGAACTCCCGGATGTGCTAACCACTTCACCACGGAGGCCAGTGCTAATGCACATGAATATCAATCCAAGTTAGCCATTTGGGATCATTGGGAAAGTCGTGTAGTTAGTAAAATGTGTACTTTTAGCATTTTTGATACAATTAAAACTATTTACAGCCAATGCATATTACTCATATTGAACCGGAACGACGAATTTGTGAATTTACTACAGGACTTTTCAAACATCCGCAGATAAGGCTAATACAGTTTCTTGTTCATATCTATCATAGTTATCCTGAAATACACGTATGTCAGTTTTCACGCAGCTTACTACTTTCCAGATATGCTTGATTCTGTTAACTGTACACTCCTCTTATTCATAGTTGCGAACTATCTCTCCGGATCCGAGCATGCATGTGAAAAAGAACTGAATCACTCCGCCACGGGGGGCAGCTTTTCTGATTGTAGTTTGTCATTCGAGTATTTGCAATGAACATAATTGTCAGCGATGTTTTCTCAATCCTTTCATCGTTACATCGTTATTGAAAACATCCGAGAGGCAAAAATACGACATTAAGGAATTAAAAGACTAAAGAAACTAACTAACTCTTAAATGTTAATAATTAGAAAGATTATAAGTGAACCTTCCCGCCTCGGTTAGCGGTAATAATGATGCTTTGTAATCGACGGGTCACGGGTTCGATCCACGGTTAGGGACATTTAATTAAGTGGCTCGGATTCCACTATAGGCTGTAGGTTTTGTCCCGATTAGCCTCTGTGCAACTAAACATTGCAATTTAGTGCAAAAATCAGCAAGCTTGGGCAGTTTTATTCCTTGTAAGCCTAGGTCTTCATGTTAATAAATTATTATTTATGCCGTTGGAAAATAATTTATGCCGAGTGGTCAATTTCTATTCCATGGAGAAGAATCAGATGTGAAACATATATAAAACTATTGGTAGTTATTTTCACTACTAATCACATCTGCCCAGTGCGAGAGCTGCAACTGTATCCATTGATTTATGTCAATGATATTGATAGTCAATGCTTTTGTCTCCTAGTGTAGGTGAATTTGCACTGAAAATATGTTTGTTCTCTCAGTGTTACCTTCACAATACAATTGGTAACATCCTCCAACTTATAAAAATTAATTTTTAACACTCGCTCCAAAAATAGTGACATGATTTACATAGGATGTATTATCATCGTTTGACCCTCCAACAACCAAACAGCAATCCCACAGCCTCTGAACACATCCACCTACCAGATAGGCAGCAGAGTATCTGTAAATTTTTTTGGCAAGTTTGGAGACTTGTGATTTAACAATTACTTAGTACGTATTAAATAATCAATGTCCGTTGTTGATCCATGCAGATCTGCAGCTGCCACCTCCAACCACGATTTTACGTACAACACGTTGCAATAATCTTGCGATCTTATAAAAGCAGGAAATGTACTTGAACATAGCAATGGCCTTGCCCTAAGGGAAGTTTTATAATGGAAAATATTACGTAAGATAGCTTCTACTTCTTTAATTTTCGATCGAAAGGCGTCTACCGTACTATAAAAATCTGGGGGCTACAGGGAGCTTAGATATGTTGTTGGGGTTTCATCCCTCCTGACGACCTTGTAGCTCCGTCCCTGGCTGTATGTATTTCGTCCAATGAGTACAAGCTAGCAAAACTGTGAATTTCACCAAGTTTGTAGGTAATTCTGCAGCTGTTCATAAAAACAGACGTATATTATTAGTTTCTTGCTGTGGTTCACTTTCCCATTTCAGCAAAAAAGTATTCACACTCTTTGCATACGGTGAGTAAATGGGGGGGGGGGGAAGGGAGAAGTTGCCCCTTAATAGCCTCACTTAGAAATTTAGTGCAGAAGAATCTAATAACAGTTCTTAAACAACATTATGCTTTTATAGAAATAAAAGTAAATACTATTTTCAAACCTACGAAAGCTCCAAGTAACTACGTAAGGAAAGGGTAGTGTATTACTTCCTATGTAATTGGACTCTCCCACTAGCAAATTTCTTATTAACACCTCCACATATTTTATTCTTTAGTTGTATTATCTGTATGTGTCTGCAGAATAAATTGCCCATATATTGCACATGAATAAATTATGTGTAGTTCTTTTGAATTTGCGGTACTAAACCACGTTTATACGTACAATAGTCTTTGAACAGCAGAGATGGAAAATAAAGCGCCAGCAGAGAACAATGGTGCCACTGAATTTGAAATTCATCTAATAAAGTGATTTTAGATGCGTCGGGACACACACGACCCTGTTTTGTTCCCATCAATGTAATAAAAACAGTGAGATGGAATGAAGGCTTTATTTCGTCAGCTGAACTCTTATCAAGGCCCTTGCTCCCCATAATCGGAGGATCTGAGCACGCCTAAAATTCCTTATACAGAAATAGTGTTATTTGTCGTATATCCAGAAAGTTGATTGATTTGCTTTATTTTACTTCGCTTTTTGTGCCACTTTTAGCCAATTTGCGAAGAAGGGAATAAGTGATGATATGATGAAATTGATGAATGGACACTCACAAACATCCGCGGCCAAGCCGGAATTCGAACCCGGGACCCCTGGCGTCGTAGCGCGATGTGCTAACCACTCCCCCACGGTGGCTGGCCCCAGAAAGTGAATGAAATTTCTATGGTGTGTTTTGTATGGTCATTATCAATAGTAAGTCTGTCATATTATTCAACTAAATAATGTCTTTGGAAAAGAAAAAAACAACATATAATTAATGTATTTTATTCTACATAAGACCTATGCCTAAAAGTATTTTTGTATATGATGACACAGAACTATCTTATGTTGTGACTTCTTTGGGTCTGACTGTAATATATATATATATATATATATATATATATATATATATATATATATATATATATATATATATATATATGTATGTATGTATGTAATTGGTGATAAAATAACGCAGTAAAGTATTAAGTAAATATATTTTATCCCCCTACTTACAAATCATGAAAGGAGCCAAATTCGAAATTAAGTTGAACGGACGTTCAAAATGTTTAAAAATAGCACTATTTCCATCAAGTATTTTTTACCATTGACCCTCAGAAATATCTCAAACTGACAATGAACGTTCATTGAACTTATTTATGATCGACAGCTAAAAAGTCATTAATTTGCGTTACTGGTTGATAATCCACCACCAGATAGAATTTACACAATATTTACCTAAAAACTTTGAGTAAAGTCACCTTCCCCCTAAAAAAATCCCTTGGTAATGGACTTTCGTGTTCTCACAAAAAAAAAGTTATAATTTGGCACAATTTTTCTTTTGCAGGCAAACCTTTTGTAAAGGTGTACTTGAGTCTGTGTAACCAGCCCTTCCCATTTGTGAACAATATACTGGAGAAATCCCCCGTTCTTCACTGTTGTCATTGCACTACAACCCCATCGTGATTTAGTATTAGGATATAGCGTAGTGAAGAACTGTTTACAAGCATCGCCCAAACCATTGATTCCCCCAAAACCTTTCCCTGAATTCTTTTTTTCTTTTCCTAGCTCTCAGCATGCGGTTTTCTTGGAAGACCGGCCGATTGTGAAAGAAAAAAGGACCGTGGAGGGGGGGGGGGGGTTGAGCGCGAGCGGTACAGAGGGGGAAACGGCTAGCGCGACCAGCTTAGAAACGTCAAAGTTAGAATTTACATACATTGCTCTGTACGTCGACGAACTACAGACATTCTAAAGAAAATTATGTAAGATCAGTTTCATTTCTTTGCTGTAGAAGAACAGTAGAAGCTTTCTTGTTCTTTAAAATGTTGATTTAAGTTATTACATATAATTGGCGATCAAGTGAATTTTACGAAATTGAGATAAGGAAAACTACGTAATAAATAATGTATTTAAAAAAAGGCTTAACGACATAACAAATTTCATATTTGATCTTTAACTCAGTAAAATTTAAATGCCACACACTTGACTGTTTGAGCACAGAAGGTCGACGCAAGAACCTATTTTTTAGGTATCGTCACCAGCGGTGATACGGGCTCTTAAGTATGTTAACAGAAAATATTAAAGTTTTTGATTCAGTGAACTAAAACAATACAAATTGAATGTTCCAATATATTACTATCAAAGAGAAATGTATTTCGTTTTTAAAATATATATATTTATAAACATAACCTGAAAGAAAAACAATAAAACCCAGTTTTGCCCAGGTTTTATCTGCTTTTATGTGAAAAAGCAAAAAAAAAAAACACCCGGGTTGGGCAAAATGTCAACCCTGGAAAAGGGTTAATCACACCTAAAGTGTGAAATATTGGAATATTAATGTGCATTAGTAAGTAATTGTTCCCTTGATGCACTGAATGCATTTGACACTTGTGCCAACACTTCTTTGAATGCTGATAATAAACATTTATTTATTGCGTGGGTTGCAATTTTGCATGGATTATCTCAGTTCACACATTGTATGTTGTGTACGCTTATGCATGTGATCTGTTGATGAATTTTCCCCATGTACTATATTTTTGCTTACTTCATTGCAGTTTCCTCAAGTGACAAATTCAACGACGGTGTTCAATATTGGGACAAAAGGGTGATCCCTCATAAGTATGGTTCATACTTCCCCATTGTGCCTTCTTTAAAATTAAAATAATTTCTAAATAGAGAAGCTGAGTTTTTGCAAATATGCAATTCACATAGCAACAAGAGTCCTAACGTATGTTGTAAAATATATTGTTGGAAAGAATATTGATATAAACAAGGAGGCATTCGCAAATGTATAATTTCACAATTTTTTTTTGAGATAGTTGTGAATCTTTATAAAATATGTTCTGTTATTATACTATTTAAATTTGATGAATGTTGTTAACTGTTAAAATATTTCTATGTTCCATTATATTCCAAAATTAATGTGTTAATACCTCACCATAATCTTGTCGTCTACTACCAGTATAGAATGTGCAAATATACTAATATTAAGAGATAGTAGATAATCTGGTATTTTTTGCCTTGGTGTTTAATCTGAGAGATGTATGTGCTCCCTCGATTGCCAAATTTCTGAATTGGTTGAATGTTACAAAAGAGAATTTACTACTTCACCTTTCAAGTGCTTTATGTTTTGGTGCATTTTTGTAAGTACCATTTAGGGACCCTTGATAGAGCTAGAAGTGGCTCGTTGACTGCAGGCCGGATGCTTGTAAAGTTAAATACTTTGTACACATTAGGTTGTGGCATTTAACATGGCCATATTTGATGCTCCACAATTGTTCCAACCCACCTTATACTTTACATGGTTAAAAATTTGAAAGATGAACTTTTCAATTGGATGGATTTTTTTTTTAATGTGTGAAATGAGAATTATTTGACATGGAGAAATAAGATGAGTTTTATTTTGAATGAAATGTTTATTGGATTCAGAGGAAGTATGATGTCGAGATTGTATCTTGATACAGGCAGTTAGATGAAGTAAAAAGAGAATTTTCTTATGAAATTATGTTTTGCATGCCCTTGCGATCTCCACTTTAAGCCAAAATGATCATTAATATTTTAAAATGTAGTATCACTATGTTCCTACACTTGTAATTTATCATAAGAAAACAATACATTTATCAGGAGGGAAAAGGAGTGTTGGCAGCTAACTGTTCCTAAGTAGCCTAATGTAGTTAATTTCTTGAATTTGTGTGCGGTACCACAAATATTCATTCTGTGCAAAACAATTGCGTTTTAGGGGATTTAAGAAAAAATCAAAGAAGGTATGAGAAAACCAAAATTTCATGGAGAAAATGAGTTTTTTAAATTTCGACCATCTCTATTTGACACTTATTTAGTGCACCATGAGGAGAATTTTTTTTCAAACAAGACTAAGTTGCTTCTCATATCCTATCATGCATTTTTAGTACATATTATTGCATAATTCACACACACACATACATGCATTGCCACGTGCCACCACTCTCATAACTCCAATATTTGGAGCCACGAGTTAGGCAACACTGCTTCTTCTTCTGGATAGTCAGTTGCGACTATCAGTTCTCACCCAGAGATGAAAGAAGTGACACCAAATTGTACACGTCCCTCTAAATAAAATTCAAAGATGTTCAAATTAAAATGTCCAAAACTTTAATACTGATTCATGCATGTTGCATACTTACGAGGGTCACTATTTATATTTTGAGCCTAACAATGAACAAACAGGAATTTGTCATTGAAAACTGCTTTATTGTTTTTCGAAGTATTCTCCTTTATGGTCAATACACTTTTGCATTCGTTCGAACCATTTGTCAAAGCAGTTTTTCCAATCTTCTTGAGACACCTCCATAATATGGTTTTTGAACGCATCAACGGCATCTTCCGCCGACGAAAATCGTTGTCTACGCAATTTATTCTTGACATTCGGGAACAAGAATAAGTCATTGGGTGCCAAATCAGGACTGTACGGCGGATGACCCATCAATTCGATTTTTTGACTGTTCATAAAGTCGGTTGTTAGACGAGATGTGTGACAGCTGGCATTGTCTTGATGAAGAATGATCCGATGGCATTTGTTTGTTTTCCGTATTTGACCGAAGACCTCTGGCAAACAAATTGTTGTGTACCATTCATAGTTGACCGTTCTACGTTCCTCTAAAGGCTCAGTTGCCACATGACCAGTTTTCCCGAAAAAACAGGCGACCATTTGTTTCGATGTGCTTCGAGCGCGAACAGCTTTTGTTGGATTGGGTTCATCTTGAAACACCCATACAGTCGACTGCTGTTTACGTTCCGGCTCATATGCATATATCCATGATTCGTCACCTGTTACAATCTTATATACGTCTTTTGAAGCACCACGATTGTATTTATTGAGCATTTGTTTGCACCAATTGACGCGATCGTCTTTTTGAGTTTTTTGTCAAATTGTGTGGGATCCAACGAGAACATACCTTTCTCACAGCTAAATGATCATGTAATATTTTATATATGCTGGTGGAACTAATGCCTATGGTTGCCTCAATCTCACAGTATGTCACATGACGATCTTGCAGTATTAGGTTTTGCACAGCATCAATGTTTTCTTGAACAACAACTGATTTTGGACGACCTTCGCAAATCTCGTCGGTGATCAAATGGCGGCCACGATTAAATTCGTTATACCAGCGTTTCACAGTGGCAAAGGATGGGGCTTCATCGCCAAATGTGGAAGTAAGTTGATCGATGCACTCTTGTCTTGATAATCCACGTCGAAAATCGTAAAAAATCATTGCACGAAAATGTTCACGAGTTAATTCCATTTTATTGTTGTCGCGCAATCTCCAAGGCAACATAAACAACACAAATGAAGCTATTGACAAAACATTTGAAGTATGTTATGGTCAATAATGCCAGACGATTCCGTGCAAACGTCAAATCACGCCTAACTTCAATCAGTGTTGCCAAGGCTCAAAATATAAATAGTGACCCTCGTATTCATTCAAATAAAAATAATATTGTGTTCGGTCCTGTTCTCACATAGGCAGTGATAAGTAAATTATCTCACAACAGAATGCCTTTACCAATGACAGCAAGAACTCAACTGCAAGGTATAGCTACACAGATTGTTATTTTACAACAATGGTGCAACTTTGCATTTACCCAAGCTCCAAATCCTTTGAGGAAAGAGTAAATAATTTCGTTTTTTTTTAAAATTTATTTCTTCATTGCATGTTCAAAGAACACAGACTTGGAAACCTGGGTGTTAAAGGTCAAACCTTCTGATTAACTCAAATGAGACAAATAAGGAAGTATTGTATAAATAATTGTTAAGTGCACTTTTATTTTATGCAGTTATTTTTTTGTTCTTGACAGGTATTTGTATACATTGAAGATATAACTGTAAATTGTCAGAACGAAAATGGATGATTACCAGAAACTTACAGATGAAGAAATATTGAAAACATTTGAAAGTTTGAAAAAGGAGCTAGTGGCAGAGCTTTCTAAATTGCCTGAATCAATTCGAAATGAAGCTGTTCATTTGAATATAAGGTGAGTTGCATGAATGCTAAATGTATTTCAAATTTCACAAGCAATTTATGTTATATACATCTTTGATCTCTTCCACATCTATATGTTATCCCACTTCTTGATTTGCCTTCTGATCATTGTAATTTAGCCAGGTTGTCACTGTAGTGTAAATATTATTAACGCTTATTTTGTATGTGAATACAGTGTTTATGTGCATATTATATGGATGTCCACTTTTAGTGCTGCTAGAATCTAAATCAGATCTAGTGAGCAAGATGATTGAGTAAATCATCTAAACGCACACAGGCCGTAGCTACAGGGCCGTCAGGGGGGCAACTGCCCCCCCTAAGATCCTGCTTTGCCCCCCCCCCCTGCAAAATGTACAGAACACATTCCTACATGGTATTCTCACTAATCTTTACAATTATATCATGTATTACTCTCGAAACATAACAAAGACACTTATTGATTTTGTGATTTAATGAGGTGTGTGGGATTCCGAATAATGTCGTACTAGGATTGGGGGGGGGGGGGGGGTCCCTTCCTGATTCAGACTTCGGGAAATTATTTCAAAATTTTCAGTATCTAGAACATTTATGACATTTTGAGAAGTCTTATATTAAAGGTGCCAAATGTGTTTGGATGATTTTCTTGGATGTGTTGCTATCAAGTTTGAACTACTTAATTTTTTGTTTCCCAAGTCTACCATTTAGTAATAGCGATTCATGCAGTAGAGAGAGGGAATGGATATTTAATTTTTGTTACTTAGCTTTGGTTTTCTGCTACTTCTAGCTAATCGCGACAATGAGTGGTGACGTGAAATTAATGAAGAGGCAGGCCTCCCCGATGGCTTAGAGGTAATGTCGTTGCCTTGTAATCAAGGGGTCCCGGGTTCGATACCCGGTGGAGGCACATGACACAGTGGTTCGGATTCCACTTTAAACTGTAGGTCCAGTCCCGATTAGCCTTTCTGTGCATAAAGTGGACTTAAAACAACAAGTCAATCAAATCAATCAATGATGAAGAGGCACTCACAAACAGTGCCACAACCACAGGTGGGCAGGGGGCATTGTCTTCCCAACCTTGAACGTAAGTCCATTCTAGGGGGGCAAACATTTAAGTAAAAAAACAAGACTAGCAGAATCTAAGAATAGTAGGACAAATGGATACTCAAGATGGAATTAGTTTTTTTCTTCCAGACGGGCAAGGGAACTTGCAGGGGGGGATACAGAAGGTCAATTGCCCCCATTGATTTCAAATTTTCGTAAAATTTTCTTGCTCGCTTTGCTCGCAATGTGTGCTGTGTCAGAGCCATAGCATTGGGGCCAAAACAGTCTAAATGAAATAAAAAATGTGTTAAAGAAAATGCCATTGCACCCTCTGAAAATATTTGCATCCTATTTTCAGTTTGAAAAAATTGGATCTAAATATTTTCTTCCTCGCATCGATCCCAATCTGATTGTTTTCGTTAATGCATTTAAATTACTCAAGAGAGAAATAACACCAAATAGGTAGCTACTTCAGACTGTTGTGGCTAAAAAGTTTTGTCTCAAATGCACGAATAATTCTTTTGAGGAAAAAGAGACAAAATTTGTATTATTTTTACTTTTGATTTGTTATGAGGCAGATGAATTGATTATGTAATGTATTTAATGTATTCTCATAAATAATATATATATTAAAGAAACTTTGCATACACAATTTAGCGTCAACATGTTGCATACTTATGTATTTTCTTATTTTACGTCATTCCATGTTGCATAAATAAAATATATGTTGTACATACATGAAAGTAATACATGTCATATGTACAAATAGAATTATGTTCATCATGCATTTTGTGTCTTTCAAAATACAGATGTGTGCTTGTTTTCCAGTATTAGCTGATGTGAAATTGAACGTGTTGGAAAAATATTTTCAAATTATTTGTTCCATCACAAATGCTTTAACATCGACTTCTAACCCCTTTTAGCGTGATTTTAAATAACGTCTTTGATGCTACGATTATTATTTCCACTACCACCACTATAATACAATTATTATTATTATTTGCACGTTTGTCCTGGTACTGCCCCCTCCAGTCAAAAATTCGTGGTTGCACCCACTGACGTATGCAGGATTTTTTTCTGGAGGGGCTGGAATTGTACCTATAGGTAGATGCTTTCAGTAGCGCAGCTTATAGGGGTCCGTGGGAACATAGCGCACCTAAGAATTTGTTGTGTTATTATTATATTTATTATTGTTATATATTTTCATATTAAAATCAATAAATAATATTTTTAGAATAGCGAGTATGGTGCGTATTAATATCATAATACATGGAAGGGAGAATTTGAGATTTTTTAAACTTATAAGAACCTAATGTTTTTCAAAATTTGGCATCCCTGACTGCTTTCTGGGGGGGGGGGGCATACACAAGAAGATATATCGTATATTTACAACTTTCCACTCTCAAAAATGTCAACTGGGGATAATTTTATAGGGCTTGAATTTACCACTCTGGTTTTCCCGAGTTTATGGTGATTTTATATACTTGAAATTGTCGATTTTTCAAAATTTATGAGGGGGCTGTAGCATATGCCAGTGGTTGCGCCTCTGCTCACAAAGAACACTCATCCCCAGGCTCGAAACTGGCACCTTTGGCTTCTAGTGTGTTGTGTAACCATCCCACCCTAGAGGTCGGCTGGTGAAAGATGTAGGACAGCTTAGTTGGTCAAATTATTATCAAACACGATGAAAATGTGCTTGTGTTTCACATTTATTATTTTGGTTAAAAAGCGACAAAATTTGTAGTTTGATTCTCATTAGATTCCTTTGTGCATAAAACTTGTGCATACTGGAAACTATAGAGGGAAACATTATGAAGCACGATTTATAAAGGGCTCCCTTAATCAGCTCTGCAGAGAGGCTCAAAGCTGTAGGTACATATTAATCGCCTATTAACATTATCGACCTGTAAATATCGAGTACATACAGTTCCTACTAGACTTAATCTTTGTATTCTTTGGCAGCCCGGAAAGGTCATTATCGAAATTCTGTTATTTGATGTTGCTCGAACTTTTTTTGTTTGTTGGAGTTTCAAGATATCATCCCTTTCCTGTTACTTATAGCTTTTGTGGGAGGGGGGTAAGTGTGTGAAAGCGTCAGCCCCCCTATCCCTTGTTTTATCCAGCCCTCTGGATTACTTCCTGCCTTAATCCTTCAAATCTCTCCTTTCACCTCACCCTGGGTGCCAAGCGAGCAGATTATATTTGCGCGGGAATTACGAAAGCGGGAGTTTCACATAACAATTTATATTTTTTAGTCCCTGGTTCGTTTACACATGTACAACAAGTGAATAACAATAACAACAAGTGATATTCCGTTCATAACAAATGCATTTCCTTACGCCTTCACTCTTTCTTATGGGCATCAATTATTCAATACGGAAATATCCACAAATTCAAAGCTTTTTCTAAAAGGGGACTTGGGACAGCAACTGGGGTTGGCTTACACCAAATGCTACATTATTATATTATGTCTAGCCACCAAAAGTGGATTAAATTTGACGAGACGTTCCACTTTGTCGATCAATGGGGAAGCACTGTTTATTTTTGCTAAAGGCCACTGGCCTTTTTTTATAGTCGGGGTAAACGTCCGTGGACGTGGACCCCGTAGCGTTGGAAAAATTCCACTGCCAATGGTCTTTGGTATGACAGCTAGCTCCCCCAACCGGGGAGATAAAAAACAGGGGAATCTAATATATCCAGCAAAGCACAATCCAATAAGCATATACACTTACATGCAATAATAACATAAAAGTACACTCATGGAAACATATTACTTAACCCTACACCTTGTAGCTGGCCAGCAAGTAATTAATATTTGGTCTAGGAATTAATTCGTGCGGTTGTTATGCACACATTGAAGCTGTAGTTCAAACACAAAATACATAAATACCTTAAGAAAAATATTGTCCATATTGTCCATATTAGCCATCACTTTCGCCCATCTGTCAGGCAAGTTACGGATTCCGTGATGAAAGAAGTCCTCATCCTTTGAAGCGATCCAGTCAGAGACCTATTTTTCGATATCTTCTGAAGAAGTGAACCGCTGTCGAATCAAATCGTTATTCATGCAATCGAACAAGTAGTAGTCCGAAGGAGCAACGTCTGGTGAATACGGCGGGTGGGGTAAAACTTCCCATCCGACATTTTCTAAATAGGTTTTGACTGGTTTTGCGACATGTGGGCAAGTGTTATCATGTTGAAAAATAAGTTTATCATGTCTGTTCTCCCATTCTGGTCGTTTCCTGACCAGAGCTTGCTTCAAACGCATTAATTGTCGTCGATAACGTTCTCCATTAATAGTTTCACCCGGTTGCAGCAGCTCATAGTACACCACACCTTTCATATCCCACCATATGCACAGCATAACCTTTGCACAGTGAATATCTCGTTTTGGTTGTGATGGACCTGGTTCACCTGGCTTCACCCAGGCCTTTTTTCGTTTCGGGTTCTCGTAATGGATCCACTTCTCATCGCCAGTAACAATGCGATGCAAAAACCCCTTTCTTTTCTGTCTTTGAAGCAGCAATTCGCAAATGGTTTTTCATCTTTCAATGTCTCTGTCTTTCAATTCATGTGGAACCCAATGTGACATCTTTTGAATCATTCCCATGGCTTTGAGGCATTTGGAAACTGTTGTTTGATCAACGCCTAATGCTTCTGCAAGTTCTTCCTGTGTTTGACACAAATCCTGATCGAGCAATGCTCTCAATTCTTCGTCTTCAAATTTTTTTGGCTGTCCAGGTCGCTCTTGGTCTTCCAGGTCGAAATCACCACTTCTAAACCGTGCAAACCACTTCTGACACGTTCGCTCAGCTAGCGCATGATCATGGTCACCATACACTTCCACCAAAATACGATGACTTTTGGTAGCACTTTTCTGCATGTTAAAGTAATGAAGCAGAACACCACGCAAAAACACTTTATCTGGCACGAACTGCACCATGTTCAGTTGACTACAAAATGCTGCTGTTGATGCGTCAATCAACTGCCCTATACTACGAACGATGCACGCTGACAGGAGTTTTCAACGCATGTGTGGATACACGGAACTGTTTGACGATATGCTCGTTACGCCATCTCTTGTCCAGGTGCACGAATTAATTCCTAGACCAAATACAATATACCAAAACCAGTAATGGTCAATCCATTACAAGTGCACCCTGCTATATCTGCAAATGCGACACAATATATTAAAAATTTGCCCCTTCTGGGATTGACTTTGCCCCCCCCCCCACTAAGAATTCCTGGCTACGGGCCTGAATGCATAGCCATGAAAATAGATAACTGGACAGAATTGAGCTGGTACCACATGTTGGAAATGCAAAGCGAAAGCAGCACATTACTCACTGGTTGCCATGCACTGTGTGGCTTCCACGGGACTGTATTGCCTAGTTTGAGCATCAAACTGACCTCTCTCTGGGGCATACAGTTGTCATCCCTGACCTTTCAAACAAATACTGTCAGTTTGTATCACATGGATTACAAAGGCCAACTCTACAATGAGACCTTTCATTCTCTAAACCCTCAGAACACATAGGGTTGTGCTCCGTCGTGGCAACAGGGCAAACTTCTGCAATCCACCTAAATTCATGGCCATGCGATTAAGTGCCTTTAAGAGTCATGTTCCATTTGGGGTAAAAATATATAAATTTGAGGCATGTTCATTTTACACCCATGTCCAAAAGTTAAGCATAATTAAAATATTAGAAAACAGATCATTACCAAAAGGTGCACACTTGGAAATCTCCTGGCTGCAATGGCTTGAACCTTCTGATAACTGAAGTGGCATTACTGTAAAACTGAAACAAAAGAGCTCTGATGTACATCAAAGTACAAGGCATAAATCATGGCAACTATTTTTTCTCGCAAGAATGCAGGACCGACACAATAATTCCAATAGAAGAGGACACTGTATGGACATTGTAGGTCATGTGTACCAGAGGTTGTCAGGGAAGTGCCATATAAAATTAGTAAAAAATGTGTTTTACTCACAAGGCTACACAGGCAGTACAAAAACAAAAGACATGTACACAAATTGCCCTATGAATCCTCAAACTTTTTAAACTAGTTCCCCAGTGTGTTCACAACATGCTGCCAATGATGTGAGAGGCATCGAATACCAATACCATTCTCGTGTGAGTCAGGACGTCTCATGTTTCATGGTGATGACAATGTCATTTTGAGTCCAAAACCGTCTCCTGCGCAGGTGTTCCTTTACTTTAGGTATGAGGTCGAAATCATATTGGCATGGCATGTTCTCATGCTGTTAGTGTGATAACCATACTTCACACTGCCATCTAGCTGGCCCCCGTGCCAGAGTGGTTAGCACATCGCGCTACGACACCAGGGGTCCTGGGTTCAAATCCTGGCTTGGGCCTGGATGTTTGTGAGTGTCCATCAATTTCATCAGGTCATCACTCATCCCCATCTTCGCAAATTAGCCAAAAGTGATACAAAAAGTGAAGTAAAATAAAGCAAATGAACCAATCACACTGCCATCTAAAGACAAAATGTTCTACTACTTGTCACTCACTCTCCGGAATGCAAAACCTTCCTTGTAATGTACTATAGTTACTTTTGTTTTTGTACTGCAATGTAGCCTTGTGTCTAATACACATATGTAGAACAATACTTTTTATGATTTTTTTTGGCGCTTCCTTACCAACCTCTGGCAGTTATGACCTGCATTGTCCATAAAGTGTCCTCTTCTATTTGTGTATTTCAAATTTTTGTGCCGGTCCTGTATTCTTGCCGGAAAATGTTGCTATTACTTATTACTATGCATAAGCCACGGTGATCTCGTTGGTAGGGCGTGAGACCTGAGTTAGATTCGTGGGGTGTGGGATGTAAGGTCAAAATTTTTCAGGCCTTGACCCTTCATAAAATTGGCTCTGGGGCTCTCCCAGCCTTAAATCAATTTGTAACTGGGAAAAAGATAGCCAGAGCATGGTGCTAATCACATCACCTCCAAAATGGCCGAGATTGAGAATGTGTGGAGCCCTACCTCCTCATCCACTAGATGAGCCTTCATGGCATGGTGATGTGTAGACGGGGAGCTTTACCTTTACCTTTGCCATGACTTATAACCAAACCCTCATGCAAAAAACATTAAGCTAAGAACTATATGCCAAAGACACATTAAAGAAATAAATATAGTCAGCGTGAGAGTTCCATAACAACAGGTCAGTTAATAAGGAGTGTGGTAACCCTAATGGGACCACACATGCTTTGCAGCAATGTTGCATGCTCTCTACAAGGTGGCTCAAGAGTATTGCAGGCAGCTGGTCCCATTCCTCACAAAGACCTGTATGGAGGTGTGGAAGTGCCTTTGGTTGCAGCTGATGGGCTGCAACTTGTTTCTCTAATGCATACCATGCATGCAAAATAGGATTCATATCTATTGACCTTGGTAGCCTGTCAAGAAAATCATCCACCAGCTTGGCTCAGTGCAGACATGCATTATCGTTCATGAATGTGAAGTCTGGACTGGCTGCAACTCTGACTAGTCTCATATTAGTAGAGGAAATATACGGATTCACCTGGAAATAATTACAACACAAATGTTTTTTTGTGCCAGATTGTGCGAAACGGTATAGTGAATAATATATTAAAAATCCGTCATCCAAATGTTTGGGGAAAATCCGCCATCTTGGAAAAAGGTGACAAAAATTCAACTTAAAAATTAAAAAATGAAATTAATATCTCGAAAACGGTGCATTGTACACAAAAAGTGAAGATATCCAAAATGGAAGAACAGAAAATTTGCTAAATTATGGTTTTTGTTTGATAGAGCTGCCATAAATCTTAATTGAATTACAAAGATTCAAATATTTTCTTTAATTTTTTCAATTAGTGAAAATGTTGCTTTTTGACACAAAGAACAGCAAATATGTAAGAAACTATGTAATTTATGTCCAAATGTCATTGAACCAAATTCATAGCTTATGATTTCCTCTAGAGATTTGTTTTTGTTTCGTGCCTTTAGAGTTGGGGGTTGAGGAGATATGGAGTTTTATGCAGAGTCATGTGTTTCCCTAACTTTACGTGTTCCATTTCATATGATATTGGTTGGTTGGTTGATTGATTGGTTGATTTGCTTTATTTTATTTTGCTTTTTTTGTGCCACTTTTGGCTAATTTGCGAAAATGGAAATGAGTGATGATTATATGATGAAATTGATAAATGGACACTCACAAACATACATGCCCAGGCCGGAATTCAAATCAGGAACCCCTGGCATCATAGGGCGATTATGATATTGGTGAGAACATCATGCATTGTTTTCTGCAGTGTTTCGTTCACGTGGCGTTTGTTATTTACATGTTGTTTTTCTTGTTTAAGTATTTATGCACACAGTAGCGGCGATTAGGTGTCTTAACTGAGCAGTGGATGGGAGGAGAGGCAAGGATAGTTTACTGTCTACTGGTTGTAATTAGAAAGAATCGTATTGAAAATGGAATTCGGGCAGATGATTTTGGGTCAAATCCACTGATAGACAATGCTTAGAATTAAGAGACCATAGTGCGGGGACATGAAGTGTGTGTAGGGGGAGGGTGGAACTGCTTCCCATGCCCCCATCCCTAATCGTCGCCACTGTCAATACATTCAACTAATATGATACGGTTCTAAACCGGTTGCTTTGCCTTGGAGTCCATTGCAGAATTTTTCTTAGATACCTGGTGCTAACATGTTAAATTTATCATTTCCTCTACATACAGACGTGCACTTGTAGCACAGGTGTTGCCCCTGATGCAGCAAAAGTAGAACATATGGGTAACCGATTCAAGATGTAATCTCCACTTCCCAATATGCTCGGCTTTAATGGAATCCCAAAGAATGTCGAGCATCGTAATGTACTGAAGGCACAGAGCAACATTATCCTGTTATCTTTCATTGTTGAAACAAATGTAGATAATGAATTTTCAGCACCTCAAAGAGCTTGAACTTTCATTAACGTCTACTTCTAAATTGAAGAGGCTAATGATTATTCAACGTATCTCAGAAATATGTTCATTTGCAATTCACTTTGCTTCTTCAAGTATCGTGAAGAGTGCTGCATGAACTATGATATAAGCCCTTGTGCTGCTGGCTATGGCTTTTTCGGATTGATTCGATTTGTTTTAGTTTATATTACTTCGTTATTCTGTCACTTTTGGCTAATTGCAAAGATGAGGACTGATGGTGATATGGATGAAGGGACAATATGGATGACACACGAGCCTCACAGAGGATTATACTGGCTGTGAGTCCAGATGCCAGATCCTCGCTAGTCTTCGAAATGCAGTTCAAGGTGTGCTGCTTGGAAGTGTGGCGCTTTTCCGGTGGTCGTAGGTTACCATAGTTTTAACAGTATTACCTCCGTAAATGATCTCAAGGATTTGTAGTAGACCTGAATCTTCCATTAGATAAACAACACATCTAAGGAAACTGATCTTTATATGAAGACCACCCAGCCTTAGTATGAGCTACTTCAAAGGACTATTTGAGTTCTCATTGGCTACGATACAGAGTGCTTTTAGAAATATTGGTTGATCAAATTTGATGATGTTTGTGTGATTTACCTCTTTGATTGCCCACAAATACAGTGCAATGTGGATTCAATGCATATCTGGAAGTAAGGAAATCGCTGGTTTCCCTGTATGATTTACTTCTTTTTCATTTATTTGCCGCAGGACCTACTACAGACGGACTTACGTTGTGCCATCCATGCATGTTGGTGATTATCCATTCATCCATCCTTTTGCTAATCACAAAGATAATTGATTGATTGAGTATTGATTGAGTTGGTGTTGTAAGTCCACTTTATCCACAGTAAGGCTAATTGGGACTGAACCTACAGTTTAAAGTGGGATCCAAACAACTGTGCAATGTGCCTCCACCATGTAAGAAACCTGGAACCCTTTTCGCCAATCGCGAAGATAAGGATGGATGATTGGACAATCACAAACATACGAGGTGTGGCTAGAAAAAAAAACGGACTGTTGCTACAAAATCTTTTATCGGTTATATTGTACAATACGAACATTATTCCCTTCAAAGTACTCCCCATAACTATCGATACACCGCTCCATACGAATCTTCCATTTATGGAAGCAGTGTGGAAATCATTTTCTGAAACCATGTTCATGACCTCATCGCTTTTGTTTCCACACATTCTATGGTCGTAAATCTGGTTCCTTTCAGTGCTGATTTGACCTTTGGGAATAAAAAAAAGTCGCATGGAGTGATATCCGGTGAATAGGGTAGCTGTTGTAACACTGGAATCCCATGCTTGGCCGAAAAAGCCTTGACTGACAATGCCGTGTGGCAGGATCATTGTGCTGATGAAGAAAACATGACTTGCTTTTTCACAAATCAGGTCGTCATCTTGTTACTCGCTCACGAAGGGTCGTTAGCACCGTAATGTAATAATGTTGGTTGTTTTGCAATAGCTCGAATACTCAAGCGACGATCTTTTCGAATCAATTCACCGACATTTGCAATGTTTGATTCCGTTTTTGACGTGCAAGGCCGTCCAGGACGCGAGTCATCCGCGATCACTTCTCATCCCTCTTTAAACCTTTGAAACCACTCAAACACTTGCATGCATGATAAACACTCATCTCCGTATACTTCCTTCAACAAACCATAAGTTTCTGTGGCGGATTTTCCGAGTTTCATAAGAAACTTCAAATTGATATGCTGTTCCACTTTCACACTTAACATTTTTCTGACGGAGCATAGATGTACGGTTCACTTCATCCACAAGCTACAGTGGAACTGAGTGCTGCGCACCCTCGAAAAAGCAAAGTGAATCGCAAATGAACATATTTCTGAGATACGTTGAATAATCATTAGCCTCTTCAATTTAGAAGTAGACGTTAATGAAAGTTCAAGCTCTTTGAGGTGCTGAAAATTCATTATCTACATTTGTTTCAACAATGAAAGATAACAGGATAATGTTGCTCTGTGCCTTCAGTACATTACGATGCTCGACATTCTTTGGGATTCCATTGGGAAGTGGAGATTACATCTTGAATCGGTTACCCATATGTTCTCCTTTTGCTGCATCAGGGGCAACACCTGTGCTACAAGTGCACGTCTGTATGTAGAGGAAATGATAAATTTAACATGTTAGCACCAGGTATCTAAGAAAAATTCTGCAATGGACTCCAAGGCAAACCAACCGGTTTAGAACCATATCATATTAGTTGAATGTATTGACAGTGGCGACGATTAGGGATGGGGGGCATGGGAAGCATATTAGTTGAATGTATTGACAGTGGCGACGATTAAGGATTGGTGGCATGGGAAGCAGTTCCACCCTCCCCCTACACACACTTCATGTCCCCGCATATATATATATGCCCATATATACCCTGCAGAGAGTGCGACACACACTGCAGACCAGCCTCTGGTACAAAATTTGTGATGAAACCATAACTTACTTGGAAGACAATTGCCATACATGCTTTTTCTTCTGTTGTTGTACAGTTAAGAACAGGTAAGGGAGAGTATTACATGGTTACAAACATATTCGGTTAGTTTGGATGAGGACACTAAATAATCACTACTGTGATATCATCTACTTCACATTCACTCTTGTATGTCCCTTTTTTGTTGCCTCTGGGGGTGTAAGGGGTGACCTTCTGCTAAGGTGCCCAAAAGTCGGCCTCACTTCCACATAGTATATGCTGGACTGCATTTTGCAGACTAACGAGGCTCTTGTTAAATACGTGTCAGTAAATTGAAGTACAATTAAATTAAGACTGATTCCTAGTACAGTGTGAAGGTAGTATTAGTTACATGCATGCATTTAGTGTACATATTTTCAACAAATTCTTGTGCTTATTTAATAGAAGGAACGTACACACCAGTCTTTCTTTTGTTAAGCAAATAACGAATGTGGTGTTTGCGTCACTTCAGAAAATATTTGTTACTTAACATTCTGTTTGACGAAGAGAACCAATTAGTGTCCTGGTGTTCTTGCCAATGCCTTCTGTGGTAATGCTCATTAAAATGATGCATGTTTCTTGGAATTGATGATGTGTCCTATTTGTTTGCCATCGCATTAGATAAATAAGGAAGAGTACGGAGATCACCTAAATTAATGTAATTCAATATATCTACGAGTAACCGTTTTTTTTGTTTGAAAGTCGACTTTGTGCTTACCCACATGTCGACATCCTTTTCGTGACTTTGACTTTATTTTTAATTTCATTGTCCTTTAAGGAAGTCCAATAATTTGTGATTGTCCAGGTAGGTTTACAAGCGCTATAACATCTTATGCCCAATAACACGCTTCCTTTCCAAATTCGCGGGTAATACCTGTGCTGCAACCTAGCTGGATGCCAGAGGGTGACACAGTAAATGCTGCAACATATTGGGAGACCTTGAATAAACTGAATCGTGCAATCTAAAACAAAAGGCATGGCATGCTCAATAAAGGGATCGTATTGCTTCACGACAATGCCCGTCCACATGCGGCGCATCGAACCCAAGATCACATCGTGTCATTTGGTTGGTGGGAACAAATTGATCATCATCCCTATAGCCCTGACCTAGTACCCAGTGACTATCACTTGTTCCTGCACTTAAACAAGCACCCTGCTGGTCAGTGCTTTAACGCAGATAAAGACGTAAAAACAGCCGTGCAGCAGTGGTTATCACATCAGGTGGCCGATTTCTTTGAAGATGGCATTCAGAAGCTGCTCGTATGATATGATTGATTGATTGATTGATTTAGTTTATTTTACTTCGCGTTTTGTGCCTGTTGGCTAATTTGTGAAGATGGGGATGAGTGATGAAATGATGAAATTGATGAATGGACATTCACAAACAACCAAGCCCGACCGGGATTCGAACCCGGGACCCTTGGCGTCGCAGCGCGATGGTCTAACCACTCGGCCACAGGGTCGGGCTCGTATGATATGATAAGTGCCTTAATGTAGGTGGCAATTATTTTGAAAGGTAGATGTAGGCCCAGGCTATCATGTAAAAATAAAATTATTACAACGTGTGTCCTTGTGTTTGTGTAATATCAAAACGGAACTTACTTTAAAAATATGCCTCGTAGTTCCAATATTTAAATGCGTTACAAATTGCATTGCATGTGTGATATATGGCCAAGGAATCATACGTGAACATAGCTTGAGTATAACTTGTGTGCATGAATTGCAAATTTCTTTTACTATGTCTGTTATGTTGCTGCAGATATTCATCTGAAAATATTAATACTGAACAGATGTACATAAATGGAAACTTGGAAAATAAAAATAGTAATATACATGTGTGTGTTTGTGTGCATCCTGAATGATGACACGCTTATGACTTGTACAAAACAATATTTTTTCTTGGAATTCATTATTCTATGTTGGCTCTTAATTTCATACTACCTAACCTGTTTTTTTATGATAACACACTTGACTACGTGCATTCGTGTATGCCACACATTAGGAGCGCCAATTTATTAATGCCACCTCTATTTGGTGCAAGGTGCATAAATCTTAATCTTAAACCTCAGCTAGAATGTCTTCAGGGTATAGTTCTTTGTAGACAATGAAACCAGACAGGATGACTTCCAATGGAGACGGTTAAACGAATATATTATTTAAACAAAGGATACATGGAATCAGAATATTTACATGATAAGCTACGTTCTTCTATAATTCTTGTTTACAGTCGATTTTCATCTGAATATGCTCTTTATTATTTCTTTTCTTGATTTGTATATTTTTCTATCTGGACTTCTTCCTTAATGGATGTTCTGGATCCAGACTTCCTTCTTAATGGAGGATCTGGAGCTGGACTTCCTTCTTAATGGAGGATCTGGATCTGGACTTCCTTCTCGATGCAGGGTTTAGAACTGGACTTCCTTCGTGGGCTTCCTTCTGGATTTCCTTCTATTTCCGCTTTTCTATGAGTTAGGAATTCCTTTATCCTTTTTCCAGTTTTTTTTTTTCCTTTAAACTTTTGGAATTATACTACAGGGTGGCTACTCACTGGGAATTTTTTGAATTCCAGGAATTCTGCGTGAATTATTGGCTCTGGGAATTATGCATGGATTCTGCTTGAGTTTTTCTCCGAAGACTTGAAAAATTGCAACCTTTATTAATCCAAATCCTATTGAATTTATACATATTGATAAATGCCTTGACGCGAGATTTTCACAGTTGAGTTATTTTTATCGACGAAGGAAAATAATGTTGTATGAAAAATAAAACACACTTTGCTCAATCTGTTTACTTTCAGGATGGCGACAGATGTGTAAAATCTGGAAATCTTGTTGCTAAGTTTCGGCCTCAACTTTTAGACCCCTTTTATGCACAACACAACCACGGCGCCAGAAATCAGTGATGGCAGGAGAGAGAGAGTGAGAGAGAGGGTGGGAGGGAGGGAGAGAGAGAGAGGGGAGAGAGAGATTTCCAGAGGGGCAGAAAAATGTGTTAAGCCTCTAAATATTACGTGGAAAATTCATTGAATTATTATTTTTTCTTGTTCGTATGGGAGTAGTAAGGGGACAGAACTGTCAACAGGTGGAGGGGGTGGGAGCGGGTGACACCGTCCGATAGTTGTCGGATGTCGTAGTAAGGTTTCTTGTTGGACAAATTGAAGGAACGTGGAAACAAATAGGCTCCATTGATACATACAATTTTTGTCGAATATCACCACCCAACAAAGTATCTCACTACAACATGCGACAGAAATTTCATGCCACTCTTATGGAATTGATTTTTGTTGGATGTCTTCTGATTGCAACATCCAACAAAAATCGCATGCACAAACAAGAGCTTTAGACTGCAAATATGCTGCTGGAATTTTATTACTCTTCTGGCTCGCTTATTTAATGTAGAAGTGCTTACAAAGGTTTTCTTTCATCATCCTGATGTATTACTGGTTTCGTACAAGTTAACATAAGTTTACAATGACATTGCACTATTCTTAGATATCAAGAAGAATCCAACAAAATGGGATATATATTGAATACTATCATGAAAAAGTGAAACATAAATCTGCATTGGTGAATGTTATAAAAGTTTGGCAAGTGCATGCTCCCAATCTCAAATTTACTGCAAAACTAGTACATATTGCAATGAAATTAACGCCACTCTCTGTCCTGTCTGTTTAAACTCGTGAGAGATGGTCATTAATCTCTCACTCAGTGAAGTTAATGTCCAATATTATGAAATAAAATACTAATAATAAATACGTAAATATTTCAATATCATATTTACTCGAATCATTCAATCATAAAAGCAAATCACTTTCTTCAAGAATTGACTTTTCTCTGCCAGCCCTGCTAAATTTTCACTTTCCATCTAATGATTTATACGAGGGGTGCCCAGAAAGTAATTTTCAATTAGTACGCACCTTGATTTTTCGCAAACGCGAAAACCGTGAAAAATATTAATTGCTGCAAATTTGTGTTTATGAATGTGCAGTGATGTCTGGACAAATTTTTTGCCTGTTCGAAATAATGCGAATTTGCATAAAATGCGAATTGTTTGTGTTTTTAGCGATTTTTTTAAAGAAATGTCCTAAAACAACGAAAAATTCCATGAAATCCAACATTCTTGTCTTTTCTAGGCTTAAAGAAACAAAATGTGCCATATTTGTGTACATGGAAGGTGCAAGTTTTCCAACATTTTATTCAAGAGTAAACTATCTTGCTTGTTATATACATGAAATAATTCCGACAACCACATTAAATCATGTATTTCACAATTTGCATCACAGAGCAAAGTGGCAGGGTTCTAACGGGAGATCGAGTGCGTATCTACCGTCACACGGGAGCTGCGTCTTCAGTATTTGTCGTGCAAGATGTGTTTTGAGTTACCAAACTAATTGCGCACCGTCTGCATTTATCAAGCGAGAAATAATGGAGCTCAGTCATTTGGGTGTCTGACTACCATGTGAGAGACCTGGGGTCGATCCCCTGCAGGGGAGAACCAGGATCTTTTCCACCAGTTCAAACTGTTCCAGCGTTCACCCAGCGTTGTATGAAGCGGATACCTGGAGGAAACTTTGGGGGGTAAAGTTAGCCAGGAGCTTGGTGCTGATCACATCACCCCCACTTTGGCCGTGATCAAGAAAGTGTCGGGCCCTAACTCCACACCCCATAGATGCCTTCATGGCTTGGTGCTAAGCATAGGGGAGCACTTTACTTTTACTTCCTCAAGAATATGATCTAACATATCAAACTGTCACGAAACGTAGACCATGTGACTTACAATTTAAAATAATAGTTTAAAAGCACAATGGCAGTATTAAGTTTGGTATATTTGGCAGAAAAATGTTCTAAAACAAAAACGCGAATTTGGGAAATGTACTAACAAGTCAAAAAAAGATAATGCCAAATTTTGGTGCAATAATATATCGGTATCTGTCACGTGAGATTGATTGATTTAAAAATTTTGGGTGCGTCAGCACTTATGGTCATTATGCACCCTTCAGTATATACAGGGAAAATTCCATTACCTAAAACCCTTATATTAAAATTAAAAAGGGGGTATGGAAAATAACTTTCCCAAAATAACTTTCAAGATATCAAACTCTCACGAAGAGGTGTAGGCCATGTGACTTACAATTTGAAACAGTAGTTTAAAAACACCATGAAGGTATATAATTTCAGGTATTTGCCAGAAAATGCACTAAAATAAAAATGTGAATTTTGGGAAAAATAACACCGAATAGTAAAAAATTAAAAAATACACCAATTTGGAAAAAAAAATAACATCGAATCAAGGTCACTACCGATTAGGCATAAATAAAACAAGAATATCAGTAGTAATTTATTGCATTAGTAACAGTGAGTCCTAACCTAATTTTCAGCATAATCACTACCGTTGTTCTGTCATTTGTCGTAACATGGCACTAAATTTTGTATGCCCATGGCCTATGTGTCTGACAGCAAAGACTAGAACTATCTCTACCGCAGTGTAGCTGTCAAATCCTTGTCCTGCCAGGAACCTCTTCAGTTGAACAAAGAGATGAAAGTCGGTACATGCAAGGCCAGGGTTGTACAGGGAGTGGTCCAAGATCTCTCACCTGAAGTGTGCAAGGGGTCCGCGTGTACTCAGCTGGATGGGGTTGTGCACATTCGATTGGCCTTGTGTGAATTGTCTGCACCATCGTCTGACCATACTATCACTCACAACACTCACGACGTCCGGTCTGCACACCTCACATGATTGCTGGTGGCTGGCTCTGTGCCAAATTCTGAGCGTGCAAAAATCTGATTACTACACTTAGGCTACATCGCAGTCAGTGGGAGACTGTATGAGAGCTGCAATCTTTAACCTAGAACTGTCCTAAAATGGCTGCATTGGTACTGTACCATATTACAGCTACATGCCACTTCTTCTTGCACGCATGTGTGTGGTGCTCTCCAGCCACTAGTGCTGCATACAGGCAACATTGGAGCTCTTTTTAGGATGCCCCTCATATATGAACTTTCAGAAGCTGTTATTAACAGTGTGTTCCTGTTTTAATGTTTGGTTAGCTAAATCAGGTACCTATACAATGCAATTCTATAAATTCCATGTATTAAATTTCTAATACCTACATACCTTTTTTGTCAGCAATAATGGTATAACTGCATGTTGTCAGTTTCACAGTACTTCACTAGGATATACTGCACTGAAGCAGAAATCCCATTGATAATGTAAGGAAATATGACACTTTATTTTGTACAATTCAATTGTTTCACTTATATGCAAGAGTTAAGTTGTTTGCTTCACAGAGATAAGAGAAGTAGCTTTATGCATAAAAAAATGAGTCCGCACTCATTGTTCTTGGCAAGCAGAGGGTTCCAAGCCTCAGTGGAAATATCAACATTGTCCTGGAAAACCTGGAAAAGTCAGGGAATTTCATTTCTGCTTGTTTGTAGCCACCCTGACTTTGTTACTGGCCTTTGTAGAGCAATCTGACGGACGGAAGATTATTGCAAGATAAGATTTCTCGAAGATGATTAGGTAGATTTGAGTTTGAAGTTCTTACACAATTAACAATTTTTTGCAGGTTAGAATATATACCATAATATTTGTGTGACTTGTAAATGTATTTCGAGTCTGAGTATGTGAATGTAAATTAAGGACCTCAAATTAAATGTTTTAAATAATACTGTTTAATTAAATTAGAATTTTTGGATACATTGCAATCACACAGACACTTCATATTGTTACTATATTTGTGTGTGCATATCAGTGGCGCAACCACAGTGGGTCAGGGGCATTGCCCCCCCCCCCAACCTTGAATGGAAATCAATTCTAAGGAGGGCAAGGGGGCAAACATTGATGGCCAAGGGCACCTGCAGATGGCACAGAGAGGCAATTGTACCCCTCGATTTCAAATTTTATGCAAATAAAAATACATTTCATAAAATTTTCTCACTCGCAATGCCTGCTTTTCTTAGTCTCGTCAAGTTCAGAGCCATAGCTAGGGAGCGGCGGGAGTCGACCCTGGCTGCCCAACAAGCTAAAAGATAAAAGTTGTAAAAGAGAGAATATCATGGCACCTCGTGAAATTATTTACACCCTATTAAATCAATATTGTTTTCAATTTGCAAAAAAATGGATTGAAAATTTCCTTGTTCGCTTCACTTGCAATATGATTGTTTTCTGTAATGCATTGTAAATTACCAGAGAGAGAAATAAGACATGCATGAGGAAAAGGAGCATGCACATTTGAGAGACAATTTATATAATTTTTGCTGTTGGTTTGTTATGAGGTGGATGAATTGATTATGTAATGAATATAAGTAATGGACGTATGTTGTATATATATATATATTAAAGAAACTTTGAATACATACACAATTTAATGTTGGCATATATTTTCTTATTCTACATCACTCCATTTTGAATATGTGTAAAACATATGTTGTACATGAAAGTTATACATGTTATATGTAAGAAAATAATAATATTTGAAATGCATTTATCATGCATGTTCTGCCATTCAAAAATACAGTTTGTGTACTTGTTTTCCATTATTAATGAATGTGAAATTGAACGTAGTTTTTTTTAATGCTTAAAATCGTTTTTTGCAACACAAATGCTTTTAACACCGACTTCTACCTCCTTTTTGTGTAATTTACGAGGATGATAACGTCTTTGACACTACCACCACTACTACTACTACTACGAATAATAATAATAATAATGGTCATAATAATGTCATTATTATTATTGGTACATTTGTCCTGGTACTTGCTCCCCCCCCCCCCCCCTGGCAGAAGTTTGTGTCTGCGCCTCTGGGGCATGTGTGTGGGTGTTGAGAGGCGGTAATATGCAAGGTTGAAATAGAGAAAACATCTCCTTGTGGCCTTGAATTTTTTGAAAATTTGCCTTGTAAACCGGGAATTGTACTTGAATTTTATCATGGTTCTAGAGTAGCCACCCTGTACTAATCTCCTCCCTTACGGCTGTGATTGGAACGTGCCAACACTAAATATGTGCAACAATGTGTATACTTGGTGCCAAACGACTGACACGTGCATCCAAGTAGGTGCCACGGCTGAAACGCGAAACCAAAAGTGTTGTGTGGGGCGTCGACTGGAACTCGCCACCACTGGTGTATACAAAATTTCCACTATGTTGATGGTAAGTCAATCAGACAGATTCAAGGTCTGTACAAAGACACAAATTTGTATCGGTGCTTTGACTTTTTTAGTTTTCTGATTAAGTTACATATGATCACTGATTTGATTTATGGAATATATAGATTAATTTATTCCATTTATATTTATTCTTTTTCTTCTTATAGTAGATTCTATTGTTTTTCATCTTTCCAATTTGCTTTGTTCTTATTTATATAGTTATTCACGTATATTGTGTTAATTTTTAACTTTGCACACCTGGTTCTGCCATCTCTATTCCGCTTTGGCAAACTATTTACATTATTTGGTCCTATTGGGTACATAACAACTTTCATTACAACCTCTTCTCAGAAATTTTGAGAAAAAGTTTGTTGTGTTTGTTTTATTGATATAATCACTCTTTTGACTGTTTATCTTCTCTTGTCTGATGATTTCAGTGAAAATATATCATCTGGAAGCACAACATTGGAGTGTGAAAGAGAAGCCAATTTTAGCACTTCACAAAAAACATGTATTAAAGATAGCAAATCTCTACCAGTATTCCCATATTCCAGTGCTCACTTCAAATCAGAAGATACAAGCTGTGAGAAAACTTTGGTGCTTGAACATGCCATACGTGAAGTTGATGACATTTGTGAGAATGATTTGGATAATTTTGGTCCTGTGATATCACCAGATACAAAACCTGATTCAATGAGAAATATAAATATGCTAGAGCAGTCAGTTGTCTCCAAATCAGAAGTCAAGGAAGAGGAAAATGCATTCAATTGGGAAGAAAATAAATTGAATGTAGGAGAAGAAAGCAAAATTTCATTTGCGAAAAGAGAATATGTGAAGATGGAGGAAGATGTGAAATATAATGACGAAGAAATCCCAACTATTAAAACAGAAGAAAGAAACATAATAAATCTGACAGATGTGGATTTGAACTACCCAGTAAAGGATGAAGATACTAATTCCAGGTAATCGAAAATATCTACATTATAATTTTCTTTACTACTGTCAATAAGATTTTTCCAATGTTAGTGAAACAGCATGTTGCAAAATTCTTTCACAGATTTAAGTCAAAATGGCACATAAAACGTAGAAGAGAGCAACTTGTGGTTGTTTTAATCGAAATTGGTAACTGCAATTTTGTACTATCTCTTCACTTCAACATGGACTCTTTTGGTTGCCTACGAGGTATCTAGTTGACATTGAATTTCTCTTAATTGTTTTTCATGGCCTGTCTTATGCTTCACTTCAGTTCTTCACTGTTAGACTACTGTCACCCTGGGATGCCACAGCTGGTCTGGTGACATTTCTCCTGACATCTGTTGGGTCTGCCAATGGGATGTCCTGAAAGAGTGCACAGACTAAAATTTACAGCTTATTGCAAAGTATGCTTGAATGTAGTGGCATAACCACAGTGGAGTCAGGAGGGCATTGCATGTTTAATCTTAGGTGGAAATAAATTACAAGGGAACAGGGGGGGGGGGAGGCAAACATTCAAGTAAGAAGTAGGACTAACAATATCTAAGACTAGCCTGACAATATAGGATATCAGAGTTGCTACGTGACTGGAAAACCGGGAAAAGTCAGGGAATTTGGTTGGTCAGGGAAAAGTCAGGGAATTTTGCATATTTTCTGGAATTTACGCCCATTTTTAGTGATTCCAGTCCCCCCAAAAGATTCAGTTCAGAAACTTGTTCCTCTCGTCATTATGACTTCTGGTCTGTTACGTACAAAATTATGGTTCCTTGGCATTTCGATTCTATATTTATTCACTCTCGGATCTAGGTTTTTGGATCCGTTCATTTTGCGACTCGTTCTTGTGAACCTGTTCAAGACCAGAATTTGGAGAGGCGTGAGATTTTTCTTAAGAGAACAAGCTACTCAAGATGAAACCTATGTACCAGTTATCCTCAGAATTTCCTGTGGAAAAAATGTTGCTTTAGCTTCGTGTGTGGTGAGGAAATTTCCTTTCTTCAAGAACACACCCGTTCGGAACCCGTTCTCTTTTGATACGTGAAGCGGAGCAGGTTGGTGTTTGGACAGTTCATTGGTTTTGAATCTGCAATAAAGCTTGAAGAGCAGAATTTCACGTAACTGGCTGTGGTTGACGTCACACTGGATGGGTGCGAACGCCGAGTAAATACAAAGGGACTCACTACTTCATTCCCCCGTGAACCCGTTCTGTGAATTTGAGTCCTTCGTTTACGACCCATTCAGAAGCAACCTGATCAACTAGTTCATTTGCTCGTTGTCGTAGTTTTTACATTGCAGGGATGTGTTGCACCCGAGAAATTAGTGATTTTTTGCAGTATCAGTGATGTCATTATTCGAATATGCACGTGTTTTGTGCTTGTAGAACGAATTTATTTTTTAAAACTGGTGCGAAATAGAGGAACTAAATGTACACTCGTTGTTAGGTTAGGAATGTTGGTTTGATGCCAATAGTAATTTTATGTATTTTTTGCGTGTAGAATGAAATTATGCTGAAAAGTGGTGAAAATGGGCCCAAGTTCCTTTTGTTTTATTACGATTTCATCATGCTACAAATGCAACTTTTACATGGTTTGATTTCGATTTATGTCTGTTAACACATACTGCAGAGTTTAGCGATTACTTAAGATTTTGTCAATATATGCTTTTGTGGTTAGGTTAGGAAGGTCAGGTTTGGTTGTCTTACAATTAAAATAAAGACCCTGAATTCACTCTACTAAGGTTCCGATTTATTTCTACATTCATTCCCACTAGTTTAAGATACTTACTGTCGCTTGTCAACCGGAGAATACCTTGTCCGTGTGAAGCATGTATGATTGCATAAGGTCATTTTGAAGTTTTTTCAACATAAATAACTTTTTTCGAATCCAAATAGTGCTCATTATTTTAAGGAAGGTTCAAATTTCGTGTCACAATGATTGCCAAAGTTCTATGATAATTAGTCTTCCTGCTAGGAAAATTTGAAAAAAAAATCATAAAACATTCGGAATTGTTACCTTTTAATAGACAGATTTCGATGTTTTCCGTAATATAAAATTGGTTCCAGCATGTGGAAAACTCAAATAATGGAGATATTTGATTCCAAGGTATGGCCCGCATATATATTTTTTTTAGGTGTATGGTTGGTCACTGGCCCCATTCACGTTCTGAATTTCCGAAATATGTACTATTTTCAATAAATTAAAAAATATAATCATTAAACTTATTGCATATTTTCTAAAGGTACATGACCTAATTTTCTGTTGTTTCTCATTTGTATTGATATTTGCATTGATTTGTTGTTTTAAGTCCACTTTATGCACAGTAAGGCTAATTGGGACTGGACCTACAGTTTAAAGTGGGATCCGAACCACTATGTGCCTCCACCGGGAATCGAACCCGGGACCCCTTGGTTACAAGGCGACGACGCTACCACTGTGACATCGGGAGGGCCTTGTATTGATATAATAGAGATTGTATACAGGTTACATTGTAAAGCTTTGCTATATGCCACTTTTTTTTATTAATTTTTTTTTCACCACCTTAATTGTAATGACTTGGTGAAAATGGGGAAGTACAATAGTTATTTATTTTTTCATTGAATAGCATTATATTAATCACTTGGTAAATTTTCAGCTAATAACTGTGTATATTCATATTCATAATAATTAACGTGCATGCATATTTAATTGAAAAACATGAGGTTCAAAAGCAAAAATCATGACGACAAATATGTCAGGAAAAATTTCATTTCTGGTCTGAAAAACCTGGAAAAGTCGGGGAATTTCATAATCAAAAAATCGTAGCTACCCTGGATATTCAAGATGAAAATAATGTTAGGGAAAACTGATGCCAAATATCGACTGTCATCTTCAAGTCATATGACTGTCTCATTTCAAAGGACTATGTGCTTCATGAATTGCACCAGTCATTGAACGAAGACAAACTCGTACAGGAACAAGCTTTGAATTCTATGTAAGCATTTTAGCTTTCTCTTCATCATTTTTAATTACATATGATATATACTATTTCATAATCTACAATTTCTACGAGGGGCATACTATAATGTTGTTGAAAAGCAACTGACGCTTTCGGGTTGTAATGGCGTAATTTACTTTCAATGGAATCGTTGCAACAATGCCATGGTTGATTAGGGCTTGATGCAGGCATAGGTTGTATTATGGGTGGGATGAGGAGGATGAATTGAGATGTTGGCCTCAATCTGTGATTTTTTTTCCTTTCCAGAGGCCTCCCTGAAGGCCTATCCAACTTCACTCTCATCCCTGACACACCAGTGTCTGTGCCTTCTGTCTTCTCCACACAATTGACAAACCTAACAACACTGGGAGACCCATTGTGTCCAACTACATTTCACCCACTGAACTAATATCTGCCTTCGTAGACTTCCACCTCTCTAATCTCTCCTCCAAGCCATGGCCTTCTTTTCTCCATGGAACCAACCACTACCTTGACATCATCTATAACCTACCACCCAATACAATCCTTGCCACCATTGACATAACTCTCTCTCTACACAAACATTCCCCATGCCCATGCCCATTTCACTGAATCATTTCTTAACAGCTGACACAAACCACATAGTCCCAGCACCCACTTCCTGATTCAACTAGCCAACCTTGTACTCCCCTGCAACAGCTTCCACTTTAGATACCAGCAGTACCTGTAAATACATTGCACAGCCATGGGCTCCAAATGCCACCCTCCTGTTCCAACTTCTTCATGGGCAGGTTGGAACATGAGTTCCTAGACTCCCAATCAAAGAAGCTACTTCTCTGGCTAAGGTTCATTGATGACATCCTCCTCCTCTGGACACATGGCGAACACTCTCACAACCTTCCTAAATCAACTCAACAACTTGACCACCCTCAGATTCACCTGATTCCACTCCATAGATGACCTTCCTATTGGTGAGCCCAACTTAAGAGTTCAGTATGGGGCTTATGGCGACAGTGTTGCCGCATGGTGCACAGTAGAAGGAAACTCCAGCGTGCATAGAGCTTCTGCTGTAGTACACGCTGCAACAAAAGTTAGTGGTGGTCAACGGGTACTGTTCAATGGGTCTTTTCACTGCCAAACTTTTCCGCTAGAGGCACCACCCCTGTTGTGCCCCTAAATAATTTCGTTCGTCATTTGGTTGCCCTAAGCTTTACATTGGAGCGCGATAGGATGGCTATTAAAACATTATTTACAACAAAGGTAAGAATTTCTCGTGTAAATCGATAACAAAAATGCATTTCGAAAACCTTTAAGATTATGTAGCAAGTCATAAGTTTCCAAAAATTACATTCTCCTGAACCTAAGAGTTAATATATTAAAGCACAATGGTAGGGTAGCTCAGACAGGCTAAATATAGTGTGATATGAACAAAGAGCACTAAAGTTGACGTAATTTTGGTCGTCCCTAGCTGCCATGGGTCTATAATACAGAAATAGATTTTTACACAATGCTTTTATGTTTCCTCTTGTTGCGACTTGTGAGTATGTGCAATTCAACGGCGGGAGTAGGAATCGGAGAAACTCACCAAATTAGAAAGAGAAAATTTATTAAGTGGATAAGCGCATAATATTTATTATTATACACTATGCCCTATCCGATAACTTAATATTAACATATGTTTTCTTTGTATTAAGCAGACATTTTTCCCTCATATTTTCGTCCTTTTTGTTTTGTGTTACAACAATTTTAAAATTGAAGCATTCCACCGAATAACGCTGTATGACACATATCAGTGAATGCGAGAACAAGGGATAAAACCTGTTGTATGTTAGTGGACTACAGTAGAAAAAACATAAAACCTTATGCAAACACAGTATCAATCTTCGAGCAACATCCGACCTTATGGCTGGCCAGTTTGTAGCCTGTAGCCACAGGGCCGCAGCATGATTTCACTGGTAACTCAGCACATTTCCAAAAGTGCCATACAGCGTTATTCGGTGGGCTGCTTCAATTATAATTCCTGTAAATAAGAAAGCTCTAAACGTTGCAAGATATGAAACAGAATATAACATATTTTTTGTAATAACTACACTTCTCGATAAATGTGTATGTATAAAATAGAGAACCATATTTACTAGCCATGAGGAAAAGTATGGTATCATATAAAAAGATTATAAGGTATTGATAACAACTATATAAAAAAAAAGTACAGTCGCGTGGAATTATTATGTATTATTCTTTACCTGATTCACAAGAATAAAGCACTTAAATTATGAAAATTCATAGTGGTTCGTATCTCACATAAAACCGTAGGTCCAGTACCAATTAACATATCTGTGCATAAAAGAGGATTTAAAACTCAATTAATCAATTACTAGAGGCGTGAAATAGATGAAGGAAGCTCTGTTGTATTTTGTGTGAACAATGATTACAGAAGTAAAGAGACAGACATTGGAAATATTCAATCTAAAATGCTCTCGCTTTGTGTCCATCAGTTAACGTTATTGCCTTGCAAGCAACAAGTCCCAGATTAAATTTACTTAAGTATCTCATAAATCTATTCCCTATTTATGCATTTGTGTCAAACTGTACTATCTGGAAAAGAACTGCTCGATAATTTTATGGTCTTTTAATATAATTCTATCAATACTTTTTATAATAGTTAGTCATCCTTTGGGAAGAGCAAGTGAACCGGGGGTCTTCCCGCTAGATCCGCCAATGCACACAATATGCCTGTTTTCGAAGAAGAATTACCCAAAATTGAGAAAGCGTGCACACAAATAATAAGCCACTTGACCCGACCCCAAGACGAAAGCCTATTTACTAACTTTTGCCTGGCCATTCCCCACCCCTTCCCTCTTCCCAACACGATTTTGCAGCGAGTGGCAACAGGCGGAAGGCTGTTATTTTTAACTCCCCAAATTGCGGTTAACACAAGAAAGGAAAGCACCTTTTTTTGAATGGTCTGAATTGTAAAAGAAGGTATAGACCATCAAATCCTTACATTTCCTCTGCTTTTTGCATATTTATTATTTTCTCTTCGAATGTTAACGACTTTTGTTTCTGACAGAAACATCCTTGTTTAGGGGTGGTGATCTCAAAAGTAAAAGCCCATAACAGCCCATACTGAACTCTTAACTTGGGCTCCTCTTTAGATGTGTTTGTCCACATCGTGGGTAATCACCTAGAAACCTGCATACGCATCAAACCTACTAACCACCTCTAATATCTCCACTACTCCATCTCTCACCCCTTCCACACCAAAAGAAAAAGCCATCCCATTCTCCCTAGTCCTCAGAGGCCAAGGCCTTAATTCATCCCCCTCATCTTGATAAAACCTCATCTATTTCTTCTGTAAAAATATGACTAGGCAGCAAAATATCACCTTCTGATTTCTGTTTTTGGTAAGTGTTTACTATCTCCTAATTCATATATATCTGGTCATGGAAACATACAACAAAGACTGGGGTTTGACATGGTGACCACACTCCACCCCATATCTAACTGGTTGGATGATCTCCCACCATGGGTGAGTGAGTGAGTTGGATCAGGTGGGAGTGTTTACACTCTTTGAAATATAATAATGGGAACACTAATAACACCAAGTATGAACTTTTTTGCTAGTCACATATCTGAAAGTTACAGATATTCATTTGCAGCAGTAAGTTGTCTGCAATGCTGTAGAACAGATCAACAAACAGCAAATATGGTTTCTGCAGGAAGGGAAGCACAGGAAGAGTCAATTGTATGTTTCATGTCATCCAATGACCATGGCTTTGTGGGTACACATTATTATTCAGTTTCCCAGAGGTAGAAATCTAACAGTGTTAAATTGGAAAATCTGTGTTGTAGATACTTCTTACATTACCCAAAAGAAAATGTGCTCACCTGTGCCACTTCGGGTATGCAAATGCCTACCGCCTGGTGGGCTGTGATGGAACTAATATCAACAAAATACCTACACATGTTCACACACACGCACAGTGGTATGGGGGCATTTTGAAAAGGTTTGCCTCCTACGCAATAACGTGAATAATAAGCAAGCTACTTACCTGAACTATATGTCTTCTTAAAGTTTGGAATGTCCTCTACAAGGATGTCACTACTTTTCTACGTAGTCACCATCATTGTCCACACACAAATGCCAACATCGGACAAGTTGTTGCATCCTGTCGGCGAAGAAATCAGGCATCTTCTCCCGGCAACAGCGATGCACATCTGCATGCACCTCGGCATCACAGGTGTAACAGTGTCCCTTCAGGTGCTCTTTCAGCCTCGGAAAAAGGAAAAAGTCACGAGGTGTGAGATCTGGGCTGTACGGCTGGTGGGGTAAAATCTCATGGAATTTGAGATGCTGCAATGCATCCTGTGTTCGGAGTGTGTGTGGGTGTGCATTGTCATATTGAGGAATTGCATCCTTGCCAGGCATAACTTGCAGTAATCGTGCATGGAGTTTTTCCAAAGTCTTCACGTACCAATCGCAGTTTGCAGTGGTTCCATGCTCCAAAAATTCTTTGTGGACTATGCCTTCAATTGGTGAGTGGTATGCCTTCAATTGGTGAGTGGGTTCGTCCACCGAAGTTTTGCAGGGGAAGCACGAGAACTTTTGACAAATATTTATTTTCTCCTGAAATTTATACTTACTAATAAAAAAAAAAATCAATATCTTGATCTTCAGAAGAAACTATGCCTGATTTACTTAGTAACAAGATGTTATTTTGTACGACCCTGACAAAATCCGAACATATAAGTAGAGGAGAGTTCTGGCAACAGTACATTACTCAGTCAGAATGGTTGCTAGAATCCCGTGCATGCCTTCAAAAGGAAGTGCTGCTTTCAAAGAAAAATATTGAAGATGAAAACATTGGTGATTGTTTACCTACGCTGAGCATGGTGGTAGAAGGAACAGGACTACAATCAAGTGGAGCACTTCACACAACTTCATCCTCTTCGAAAAGTACTTTCCACAGCTCACACTGCACAACTGAATGAGAGATTCATTCAATGCAGACCATCTATCAATGTTTTCCAAAGCAGAAGAGGAGAAGCTTACTGATCTTTCCTCAGACAACATAGTGAAGTATATGTTTGTTTCTATCTGCGACAGTGTCTTAATTTTGGATCCATCCATAATGAATAAGTATCCAGAGTTAAACAATAATAAGGCCTTACACATTATGCTTCCTTCTGCGACTTCATATCTTTGTGAAACTGGACTTTCGACCATGACGGTGATCAAGTCCAAATAAAAATCAAGAGTAAATATCCAGACTGAGATGATCCTTGTCATTTCCAAATATATACCCAGATTAGTTATAATGTGTGCCACCAACCAAGCTCATACAACTCACTGACTCAGCTAAACATTGCAATATGCCTGATATCCTGGTTTTCTTACTCTGTATTTCTCTCTCAGCTTATGAACATTAATGAAAATTGCATCATCTGTATTTATCATTATGTTTTCATTACTTGTATGCATACATTAACACATGAACAGATTTTGTGTTGTTTTTTTATGGCCACATAAAATGAATTTATTTATTATTGCTGATGGTAGGTGCATGGTGAATGCAGATTTTGGCATCTGAGGGGAACTGCAACAGCAAAAACTTTGAAAACCCCTAAAAGAAAAAAAGTAAAGTGTTCCCCTGTGCTTAGCACCACGCCATGAAGGCGTATAGGGGGTGTGGGGGTAACGCCCCACACTTTCTTGATCCGGTCGTGAGTGGGAGTGATGTGATCAGCACCACGCCCCTGACCGCCTTTACCCCCCAGGGTTTCCCCCAGGTACCCATGTTATTCGACGCTGGGTGGGCGCCGGGGCCGCTTCCAATGTTAGAAAAGTTCCCGGATTTGAACCGGCCGGGGATCGAACCCGGGACCTTGAGCATGGTAGTCAGACGCGTTACCGACTGAGCCACCGCGGCCACAAACCCCTGGTGAATATTATTAAAATGAATGTTCGGAATTATCTAATATTCTCTGAGGCATATATGGTTATTCAATATTCTTCACAGTACTTCATATTATAACTCTGTAGGAAAGTAGCATATGCTGGTTTTAACGAATGGGTAAACTACTACAAATTTTCACCTGCACAGGTAAATATAATATGGAGGTATGTGCTCTGAAATAAAACACCATAATTTTTTTTTTTATTTACTTATTCCGATCCTCTTCTACCGATTGGTGTCGAGGTTTTACAGAGAGCTGACCATCTGTCACGATCTTCTGCCAACTGACTTCCTTCACTCCACAAGATGTTCCTCCTGCTCAGGATATCCTTCATTCCCTCATTCCATGTCCTACGTGGTCTTCCTTTCTGTCTCTCTGCATCAAATCCTCCCATTCTTGCTTCCCATACCTGTTTAGGTATTCGATGTTCAGGCATTCTGCTGAGGTGTCCAAACCATCTGAGTTGTGCTTGCTCAACATCCTGATATATTGGTTTTGTGTTTAATGTTATTCTGATTGTTTGATTTCTGATTTTGTCCCTTCTGGTCTTTCCTGCTGTTGTCCTCAAATATTTCATTTCTACTGTTTGTAAGTTTTGTTTTTGTTTTTCATTAATTATCCAGGATTCACTTCCATATATCAATGTTGGTACATAAGTTGATTTTCACACAATCATTTTTGTTTTTTGGCTCATTTCCTTTTTCCCTAAAACTCCTTTGTTTATGGCATAATATAATCTGTTTGTATTCTTTATTCGAGTGTTTAATTCTTCATCTATTTTTCCATTACTATTGATTGTAACCCCTAGATACTTAAAACTTTGTACTTGTTTTAGCTCGGAATCTTCAAGGCTTATTATGCAGGGTTTTTCTATTCTCCCTATCCTTAACACAGTTGTTTTATCTTTGTTTATTTTCATATATTTCTTTGACATATTACCATTTATTATTTCTAAATTTCTTTGTAGGTTTGCTTGTGAATTTGCAAACAATACAATATCATCTGCATATAAAAGTTCAGATACAGTTCCAGTTTTCAGTTTCCAATTTCCTACTTTGAATTTTCTCATCTTTGGTTTTATTTCTTTCAGAACATCATCCATCAGAATGATAAACAAGTATGGAGATAAAATATCACATTGTCTTACTTTTGTTGTTGTTATGAATTCCTCTGATCTGTTATTGCCAGTTCTGACATAGCATCTATTTGTTTTGTAGAAACTTTGTTTTGCTTCTACTAATTTCTTGTTTACATTGTTTTTCTTTAGGGTTTTCCATAACTCTTGCCATGGCACCCTATTGGAAGCCTTTTCCAAGTCTATAAAGCATTGGTATAATTCTCTATTGTATTCTATAACTTTCTCTATTATTTGTCTTATTGTAAATATGTGATCTTCGACACCTCTACCTGGTCTGAATCCACTTTGTGCCTCCTCTAATTTATCCTCTATTTCTTGTCTTAGTCTAGTTTCCAAAATTCTTGAATAGACTTTGCCAGGCACACTGAGTAGTGAAATACCTCTGTGATTTCCGCATTCCCTGTTATCTCCTTTCTTATATATTGGTATTAGTATTGATATTTCCCAATCCTTCACTATCTTCTTTTCCTTCCATGCCACATTTATTATTCTGAGCAACAGATCTTCTCCTTCCTTTCCCATATACTTGATCATTTCTGGTGCAATGCCATCATGACCAGCTGCCTTTCCTAGTTTCATTCTACTAAAATAGCTTTCTTTAACTCTTCCCGTGTAATTACTTCTTGTTGTACATCTAGGACATCTGGTTCTTCAGGTCTTGTCTCCTCCTCCTCTTCATTTGGTACATTTCTTCTTTCATTTTCACTTAATAATTTTTGGAAGTAGTTTTTCCATCTTTTCATTATTTCTTCAGAATTTGTTAATATTTTCTTATTTTCATCATATATAAATTTTAAAGGGCAATCTTTTTGTTTCCTCATGTTCTTCAAAACTTTGTAAAAAAGTTTTTGAATTTTTTTTCGATTTTGCTCCATATTTCTTCCAAATTGCTCCCACATTTCTTTCTTTGCTTCTTGAAGCACTTTCTTCACTTTATCTCTCTGCTTTGTATATTCTTCAAATGCCTCCAGAGTACCCACTGACAGGTATTTCTTCCATTTTTCTTTCTTTTCTTTTACCTCTGCTTCTATTTCTGGATTCCACCAATTTGTTATCTTCTTCTTGTTGCTTCCTACTCTAGATGTTCCACACACTTGTTCAGCTGCAGATATTATTGCCCCTTTCCATTTACTCCAGGGTTTTTCTAAGTCCTCTTCTCTTTCTTCTACTTGCTCATTCGCTAGTTCTTCTTTCACTTTCTTTCTAAATTCTTCTTGAACATTTTTCTCTTTCAACTTGTATACCTTTATCTTCTCTCTTATGTTGTAATTTATCATTTTCTTCCTTTTATTCATCCTTGATGTCTTACTTTTAACCCCTATGGTCATATCTAATATGAGAAGTTTATAATCAGTGTTTACTTCTGGCCCTCTTTTAACTCTTGCATCTCTTATGAACTTTTTCATCTCTCTCCGCACAATGATGTAATCTATTATAGATTTTTCATTTCTACTTGGTTCTTCTCTAGTGTATTTGTGTATGTCTTTATGTATATACATAGTGTTGGTGATAATCAGATCATTTATTATGCAGAGTTCCAATAGTCTCTCTCCATTGTTATTTATCACTTGTCCATACTTTCCTATTACTTTTCCCCATCGATCAGTTTTATTTCCCACTCTGGCATTCATATCTCCTAGGATAATAACTTCTTTATCTATGTTTTCAATAATTCTTTGTAGTATTTCATAAAACTGATCTTTGTTGTTCGAAGTTTCATTCTCGTTAGGGACATATACAATCACTAAAGTTAATTCTTTCTGCTCTAATATATCTACTGTCATTGATCTCTCATTTAAAATTTCCATCCCTTGATATTTCCTTTTTATCTTTATGTATCATACATGCCACTCCTGATCTTGCTCTTTCTTGTTTTGGTACTCCACTGTAGAATAGAAGAAAGTTTTCATCAAGTTCTTCAATTCCATTACCTTTCTTCTTTGTTTCTGTAACTGCAAAGTATTTCACTTTTGTTTCCTTTACCTCTCTTACTAATTCACATTCTTTCCCATTTAGACCCCTTACATGCCATGTTCCAACATTCACCGAGCCATATCCTCACCAATTCGTCGTCATCGTGATCTGTCCGGTATGCTCTCTTGTTTTTCTTTTAATCATGTAGGTTCAAATGTGGAGGGGATTGGCCTACAGCATTTTAGCCCAGTGGAGGGGCTGCCTCCTTTCTGCCTCTGGGCTTGCAGTGAGCAAAGCTTAGCTATTCTGCTCTATGTTTTATGGGTAGAGTTAATGTCTCTCACTCCAACCCCCAACCTGGAGGACCAGGATTTTCTTTCGGGCTTTACTCCCTTAGCCTTTGAAGTTCCCCTTCTCCACAAGGCAGTGGTTTCCCTCTTCTCCGAAGAGGGTGGGTTGCCTCTTCCACCATCTCTGCCGTTCCGAAGGTCTCCTTCTCTGCCACAGATATCGTTGAGGTCTTCACCGTAACCCTGGCAAGGGGTCCTTACAAGGTGCTACCATCCGGAGCCAGATGGACCAAGGTTTTTTATAGAGGTATTACTCCTCTAGGTTCCTCCGCCTCCTCAGCCGTTGAGATGACCATCCATCTTCTTCCGCCTTTGGAGCCGTTGACCGTTAGGTTGCTTCTTAGTCTGGCTCTTTACCCGCTAGCCTGCCCAGCATGAGAGACCTTGCCAGTAGCTATGCTACCGCCGGTATAGCCTAGGGGATCATCAGAGCACACATGCCCCACCACCAACTACAAGGTCCTGCAACCACTAGGTGGGGACCATAAATTTAAGTGTTAAATTTCATGAAACTTGTATCAGACTGATTCCATTTTAAATCCCCCCAGGTAATGATTCGGCCTCTTCCATGGGTCAGTGGTAGTGGCGTCGCCTTGTAATCAAGGTGTGTCAGGTTTCGAAACCCGGTAAAGGCACATAGTGGTTCAGATCCCACTTTAAACTGTACGTCTAGTTCCGATTAGCCTTTCTGTGCATAAACCGGACTTAAAACAAGAACCCCAGGCAATGACACCCACCATTCAGATTTTAATGAAACTTGGTGTATTCGTTAATACTACCAAGGTATGAACCCATGAACAATTTTTCATGTGTAGCCCTCATAATTCCTGAGAAACCGGGGGCTAAAGTTCCTAATCTTGCATGGATCAGTCAATGCTGAGGCCATGGTGGGAGCCTGCAGTGCTTAACAGAAATAGTTGTATCTTGAAGTCAAATTGGCATACCACTCTGAAACTTTTTTCTAAAGTTCATAAATATATGTATATTCCACTTAAAAAGTTGTCACAAAGATTCCTCCACTGACAATCGAGAAAAAACTAATGTTGATTTTATTGTATGTCAACATCTCAGATTACTAAATTTGCATTATCATTATAAGGCAAAGCAGTTATCATGCCATTTTTTTTTTCAAATTGAAGTTAAGGTAAAGTATATTCTGAAAGGCTATGAAATAAAATTAGTGGAATTTGCTCTGCTTATTAATCAATATTCTTTGAAACGAGGTTTATGCACATGCATATGGTCATTCTGTGCCAAATCATCACCAAAAAAGAAAAAAGACAACTTTTCAACCTGACCATTTCAGATTTTCATGAAATTTGGTAAGGTGGTAGAAGACATGAAGTAACTTTTGTAGAAGAAACTAAATGAATATAACATCTTATGAGAATAACTGTGAATTGAAAGTCTTAATTATTCTTGAACCAAAGAATAATATTTTATGTATTGTAAGGTTGATTGACTTGCTTTATTGTACTTCGCCTTTTGTGCCAAATGATGAAGGAGACAGCAAACACTTACCACACGAAAATAAATAGTTTGATATTTTGCGGGGTTACCGCATTTTCAGTTGAGAAGAAAGCGGTGCTCAGATTCACATCATGTATATATATGCATATGTATGTGCATCAGGCTCCGACCACTAGTGCCACGTATGGATGCCATGTGAATGCACTTTCTGGATCTCCCTCACATGGAAACTTCCAGAAGTTGTTACCAATAGTGTGTTTCTGTTTTAATATCAGATTAGCTAAATCAGATGCAGGTACAATGTAGTCGATTCCTCTTACACAAACTTAATTTTTTATATCGTTTTCGCCAGCAATAATGGTAACTATGTGTTGTCACTTTCACAATACTTGTATATACTGTGAATGTTTGTATGGAAGGAGAAGTCCCACTGATAATGTAAGGAAATAGGACACTTTGTTTTGTACAATTCCATTGTTCACTTTCATAATAAATAGTCCCGAGAAGCATGTTTATGTGTTTTTAGCACTCAGCAGAATGCTGTGTGTTGCCATTTGAGCATTGAACAAGCTGCAAATTCACCTTGCCAAAATCTCACTCATGTGTGCAAGGTTTAGCTTGTTTACTCGTCATCGAAAACAGAAGTCATAATAATAATCTTTATTTATTCATTGACCCCTTTTTCCATGGGTATGTATATCATCAGATACATGTAAATATAGATAAGATATAGTATAAGAGATATTACAGTATAAAAACATCAAAGATGTTTACATAACTCACATATGTGATACACAAATTTACATAAATTGAACTTTTACAATATTAAAAACAATGATAAACAGGTATGCCCATAATAAAAATATATAGTGTATGCATGATTTTTTTCTTAAGTTGGATACATTATTCCGTAATGTGATAGTATTTATAAACACTAAGCTCTATGAGATTACTAGATTTTTTTTAATACATAATTGACAGTTGTGCCCAATCTATTTTACAATTTATTTATGTCATACAATGCTCTTTCTGCGAGATATTGCTTGATTAACTGCATTTTTTTTTTTCTTAAAAGGAGTGATATTTTTTAGCCAGGAAGGAAGTTTGTTGTAAAATTTCACATCTCCAGAATGTGGTGTAAAACTCTGTCAGAGTTAGTCTGTTTGTCTGGACATTAAAGTATTTTCTTTGTCTTGTGTTATGTCCATGGATGTGTTGACTTCTAACTTGTGTCTCATCATTTAGTATGAAAATAATAGATTTATAAACATACAGTGAATATAAAGTCAAAATTTTGTTTTCACAAAAGGCAATTCTACATGTGGATCTGGATGGTATTTTGCATATAAGTCTAACAGGCCTTTTCTGTAGTGTAAATACTCTTTTTGTATGTACGTGAGCTTCTCCTCCCCAAGCTGTAATACAGTACTCTAAGTGACCAGTGCTCAATAAATTTTCTTCAAAGCTAGGTGCCAGCTCTGAAAATCAGGTGCCAGGAGACCACCTACTAGCAATTGTGCATACTATAGTATGTTTCAAAAGTCCCGCAATCCAAACTTTGAAAATGTATATCATGAAAATCATAAGAGATATTTACACCAGGTTTTCTGCACTAAACTAATCCTGTTGGCTATCACTGGGTTCATAAATTTATATTAGCATTTATCTAAATAAAAGCAATTACATTATTTTAAAAAAAACATTGTTCATTTGCTGAAAACATCTGAGAACTGATTTCCAACAATAAATACCAACTCTTAAAAACAATTTGTGGGATCATTTGTTGGTGTTTGACTGGTTGTAAAACAGTTGCTTTGTGAGGTACAGCAGAAGCAGAGCATTTTTATTGGAAAACCTCTTGCACATGAGTGTAAGAATGAGTAGTAAAATACTTTTCAGCAATGCACATGCACTGGTCCAATGAATACGCCTTTCTGAACCAATTAAAAAAACAGGCACGGTAGCAGCGAAACGGAGTGAAGAGAATTGAATGTAACCAGGGGCAGCCTAGGATTCTCTCAGGAGTCCAATTTTGGCACAGCATCTTGATTTATGATTTTTCACGTAAATGTATAGCCAATACTTAGACACATGTTGCATGCAACTGTTGGCAATATTTCGACCTGCTAGTGTTGCCATATACAGAGATATGTCCCAAAAATTGCACTGCCAGTCAAAAATTCATGAAATGTTGCACATGACCAATATTGGTCGCAAATGACAGACTGACATGGCATCAGTTACCAAATGTCTAATTATAACCCTTCGATAATTTCTTACATATTTTTCTTACTCAGAAGTGCATTTCTGGAAAAAATTGAATGCTGCTTTCCGTGTTATTAATTTATATATTTTTCTGCACTGAGTGAACTGATAATTTTAAGCATTGAAAAATATCTCAATGGATGAGGCTTTATAATGCAGAAAACCCGGTGTAAATATCTCTTACGGTTTTCATGATATATATTTCCAAAGTTTGGTTGTGTGACTTTTGAAACACACTGTATAAGATGCTGAGCATCTCGGTATTCAAAACATCGCTAAATTATTTGATAAAGCAGGAAATGGAATGTTGGGGGCAAGAAATTGTTACAGACTCTGGAATGGTCACAACGTTGATAAAATAAAATAATTTGCAAACTTGCGCTGTACTCCAATTTGAACTTAGAGAATCATCAAAATTTCGTACATATTACAGCAAAAGATCAGTCGCCAGGCTGAAATTTTTAGTCGCCATGGCGACCTGGCAACTGGGATTTTTCGAGCCCTGGATAAGACCATAATATGGATTCATGATGATTTCCTTGATATGATACTGCGAAAGAATTTTCAACAGGTATAGGTTTTTGGTGAGTTTATCAGAGATATAGTCAGTATGACATGCCCAATTTAGTTTATCATCGATGATCAATCCTAGAAATGTTACCTGGTTAACATACTCTATTTCATTTTCATCTAAGTAGACCGTCAAGTTATCTATCAAAGTTCTTCTTGTTGCCAGGGTTAAAAATCATGAAATTTGTTTTTTGATGGTTCACATTTAGGCTATTAGCGTTTAAGTACTGGGTTATTTGATTAATCGAGATGCAAGTTTGGATTTCTAATTGTTCTTATGTTTTTGCCCTACATATTATGTTAGTGTCATCTGCATAGGTGATAGTTTGAGTCATGTTATTCTTCGATATGTCATTAATGTAAAGGATGAATAATAACGGACCAAGTATAGATCCTTGAGGGACACCTACCTTTGACGATTTAAAACTGAAATAAAAGGTTTGATAGATGTATTATTTATGTGCTCAATTTGAGTGGATTGTATTCGTTCAGAAAGAAATGACTTAATTAGGTTAAATGTGCCACGTCAGATGCCTAGACTATGCAGTTTATGCATAAGTGTGTTGTGGTTGAGAGAGTCAAATGCTTTAGACAGATCTAGTAAAACCGTGCTTGGAATTTCATTGTCCTCCAAGGCTTCAGTAATTATTTTTATAACTTGTACAGTTGCTGAATTTGTTGATTTGTCTTTTTGAAAAACATGATTATATTGATTTTTAATAGTAAATTTAGAGCAAAAATCATGAATTTTATTGCAGATTATTTTTTCTAGTACTTTCGAGAACAGTGATGTAATGCTATTGGTCTGTAATTTAAGGGGTCTGTTTTAGGCTTTTTTTGTATATTGGTTTTATGACACACTTTTTTAAGATGTTTGGGAATATGCCATTTCTTTTTGATGAATTTATAGCAAATTGCAGAGGCAGAAGTAGAGAGTGTGTACACTCTTTTATTAGTTGGTTAGACCAACCTTCAATGTCACATGATTTCTTGTTATTTAGGGAATTTATAGTTTTTTCTAGGTCGATAATACTTATTTCATCTAGAATGATAGAGTTTTGAATGCTATTTGTGTATCGGCCCAAATTTTTAGCTTATTCCGTTTGCAATCTAGTGTTTGGGTTATCATTCAGAAGAGTGTTATTGAATATTGTTGCTACAGTTTGTGGGTCTTTTACATCGGTACCATTTATAGCTAAGCCAAGCGTCAGGTTAACCTTGCAGCAGGTTTTATGTATCAATCCGCGCGAGAACTGAGCTCAGAATCTTCCGTGCCAGTCTTTCCTCAACCGCCGAGCTGCTTACATCGGAGACACTGAGAAAATCTACAGTATTGCCAACCGCACAACACATCAAAACCCGCATGCATGTCAAGTGGATTGTATTTTTGCTTCTCTTTGTCTCCTGAAACATAACATTTTAAAAGTACTTTCTGCGCATATATTATTTAATAAATGTGTCATTAATATAAGAGCGAAACAACTTCTAAACATGAGAGCATGTGTGTATATTTCGAGCACGCAAAAATAAAAATAAACAAAGATAAAAGTAAACAACGATAGGCTCCTCTTGAATTTAATGACAAATTATTGTTTTTGGTTTAGAAAGAAATAGATTTATGAAAAACTTGGTTGCTTCGTTCGCAATACATCCGTTACTGTAAGACACACGCACTTCAAGTTGTACCACCAAAAAAGCATGATTTGTTATTGGTGATATATACAATCAGGTGCATTGTCTGTCGCTATTACTCTGGTTTCAATTTATGAATCACTTCACTAAACCAGGATTCAAATCTTGGTCTGTCCATTTCTTGCTGATAATCACCCTTCCCTTTCTTTGCGCGGAACAGTAAATATGCGCCTTCAACAAAGCTTTCATTGCCGCCAGTGGGTGAAACAATAAGCCTCCCCCTTCCCCTCATCGTCGGTTTCTTCAGCCCTGGCGGTGGTTTTGCATGGTGGTATCCTTCCATGTTTTATTACCCCTTCCCCCACCCACCGAGTTGAAGGACGTCTCGTCCAAATAATAAACATGTTTCTTCTCACTGCGATATATTTTAATACCGCGGAGATTCTTTTGTCGTCAAACAACAAACAATCGTTTCCTCTTGCTAAACTCAAACCGCAAATCATTCAACACCCGTGATACAATTCGTGTGCACATTGACGGCAAATCACCTCACGCCCTGTTTTACTTTGATCTTGTTGCCGCAAGGAGGATTATGCATTTAAAACAACTTGCTTGACTTTGAAGAACATTTCCTTTCGGATGAAGCCCAAAATAACATTCGGGTAAAACCGCGCGCTGAACAGGAGATTCAGCCATTCTCGCCGCTCTACAATAAACATAGGGTTAAAATAGTGGGAGGTGCAACACTGGTATCAGCGATTTCACGCGCTCTGCAACGCATTCAGTCTCGCTCGACTCGCTCTAAAGTTTCAATGTCTCTTCAACGCATTACAGATTCGAGTTGGCGAATCTGCGGTTCTAAGTTCGTCTGCACAGTGATTGCAACCAATTAAGTCCATACCTGCTAATCAATGTATTATTTTGTCTGTATATTACAAATTAAATAACTGTTTTCTTGCAAGTATGCAGTTGTGTCGGAATAGAACCCGTCTCAGTGGAACTATATTCTTGCGCGCACGTTTGGATCTACATATGCTAAAACCTGCTGCAAGGTTGACCTGACGCAGGGCTTAGTGAGATACTTTCTTTAGCTTTTTTGTTATCTTTCCCTCTTCGCTTGTTCAGTATATCCCATATGATTTTAGACTTATTGCTATTACTTTTCATTTTTTGTGATAAATGGTGAGCTTTCTCAGATTTCATTAATTAGCACATCACACTATGATGCTAGGGGCCCCGGGTTCGAATCCCAGCCTGGGCGTGGATGTTTGTGGGTGTCCATTCATCATGTCATCACTCATCTCCATCTTCGCAAATTAGCCAAAAGTGGCACAAAAAGTGAAGTAAAATAAAGCAAATAAAAAATATAAATATATATTATTTTTTCTTACTTTTATACATATCATTATAAATTTTCTCTTTGGTAGCTATGAATTTGTTGTGGATGCCTTTCAGTTCATTTTTTTCTGCACGATTTTGTTTGTAACCCAAGTTTTGCTTTTTTTATTTAAATATATTTCTTTTTAATGGGACATACAATATTTAGGTAGTATATGAGTGTATTTATAAGATTTTTCCAAATTTTTTCCATAGTGTCTGATTGGTACACCTCTGTCCAATCTTCTTTTTTTTAGAACATAAGATAGATACTTGATATTTTCTTCATTCATATTTCTACATTCTATTGCCTATATTTGTGTTATATTATGGTTTATAAGCAACTTTACTTACATGAGTTGTGCTGTGTGGTCTGATATTAAGTTGTGAATCACCTCTGTTTTTAATCACGTCAAAAGGAAAGTTGATGCTAATATGATCTATAAGAGTTTCAATAGTGAGTGTTATCCTGGTGTTTTTTTTTTTTTTTTTTTTACAATTTGATTAAGACCATGAAATTTAAGAAGATCTACAGGTAATGGACAAAATAATATGAACACCTTGGTTTGCAAAGGCCTATATACGCCGTCGTGGAAAAGGAACAACACTCAGCAGAGATTTCAACCATCTAGTGGCGATGAAAGCAAACATATCAGTCTATCAGAAGCTGGTGTGAGAGTTGCATGGGAGGAGTCAGCTATCCGTCAAATGCAGGTATGTCCGACCTTTCAGACTTCAAAAGAGGCATGATCATAGGAGCCCGCCTGGCTGGAGCATCTGTGACAAAAACAGCTACACTTGTTGGTGTAGCATGGAGCACAGTGTCAACTGTTCTGACAGCCTACAGACAACATGGAGAAACAACGTCTGCAAAGTAGAATAGTGGGCGAAAAACAAAGTTATCCAACAGGGATCGACATGTGTTGAAGCGAATAGTGACTCGAAAGCACAAGACAACACTGTCCCAGATAACCGCAGAGATGAACAATCACCTCCAGGACTCTGTATCAACGAAAACCATTCAAAGGGAGCTGCATTCTGTGAACATTCATGGCAGAGTTGCCATCCCCAAACCGTTGGTGATTCCACATAATGCAGTGACACGAAGAAGGTGGTGCCAAGAGCACAAAAATTGGACACAGCAGCAATGGGAACATGTGATATGGTCAGACGAATCGTCTTTCACTTTATTTCAGACCACAGGACGTGTTTATTTGTGGATAACTCCTGCTGAAGCATTTGATATTGACTGCTTAGTGCCTACCGTGAACCATGGTGGGGGGTCTGTGATGGTTTGGGGGCCTATATCTTGGAATGGTGTTGGCCCACTTGTCGTCCTGCATGGGAGAATCAACGCAGAGAAGTACTGCACCATCCTGGGTGACCACCTCCATCCCATGGTTCAGACTTTGTTTCCCGGTGCATGCCCCATCTTCCAAGATGATAACGCCCCTATTCACACTGCTAGGTGCGTTGATGCATGGTTTGATGAGCACAGTGATAGGTAGAACATCTCATCTAGTGTCCACAGTCCCCCGATCTTAACATCATTGAGCCTCTGTGGGGTATTTTGGAGGCCAAAGTGCGGAATCGGTTTCCACCTCCAATGACACTTTCGGAACTTGAGACTGTTTTGTGCGAGGAGTGGCTACGTATTCCAGTTCACACTGTACAGGACCTTTATTTGTCTATCCCACGTAGGATACAAGCTGTCATTCAGGCAAGGGGGTGCCCAACTCCCTACTAATACAAGTTTTCTGCAATTGCATTGGTGTTCATATTATTTTGTCCATTACCTGTATATGCTCTTTACTTTTTGTATTCTGAAGGAGATCAATATTTATGTCACCTAGAATGATGATTGCAATTTGGCAATATTAGCCTTTGTAATACAAAATCTAATTTTGTGAGAAAATCATTGATATTACAACTTGGGGATCTATATAAGGTCATTATTGTGTAAATGTGATTATTTATGTTGATTTCAATTCCTGCTGCTTCGAATACCATTTCAATGCATAATGGTTTAAGCCACTTGATCTGTTTAGTCCTTGAAAGGCTCGCTTTTGTATATATGGCAATGCCTCTACTTTTATGTTCCACCCTGGTAAATTTTGACACCAAGCTATATCCCTCTAGGGTATAAAATTGAGATTCACCAAATTCAGTTAATGTCAGTATGTCAGGTTGAATTTCATGTAAACATAATTGTATGAGATCTACTTTGTTGGTGGCAGATTGTACATTATTGGGCATAATTGTCAGAAAAGTTATTAGTCATTTGATTTTGCATATTTTTATGTCTGTGGTTAGAGCCTGAATGTGTTTTCTTAAAATTTGTTTCCTTAGTTTCCAGTGTGATAGGTGCAGAGGTTTGAGAGATTTTGGTGTATATGTTCGAATTTGTTTTGACTATCTACGTTATTTGCAATTTTGAATTTGGGTGTTTTAGTACTGTCTATAGATGATGAGTAAGTGTTCGATGTGGATTTGATTTTTACATTTTTCATGGCTTAGATTTATGCCGATCATTGCTGTAGTATCACTGACCTTGGTAATTTTATCAGAAATATTTACCATAAACAATCCCCACTGAATCTACTCGGAAATCGTGCATTTCGTGTAGACGATCACTGCTTGTATACCCCTTTCCCATTTTTACTCATTTTGTTTTTATCAGCTTCATTATATTCCCCTGACATTCCTCGCTCGCCCTTATCATTTGATCCGATAGGCTGTAGGTCAGATTTCCAAGTAAGTGCAATGAGTTCACAGCATTTATCATTTTTCTGGTTTACAGTTTCTATTATTCTATCACTTAAGTATTCCTTACCCTTTTTGCTAAGATGAAGTCCATATCTGGTATACGAGGGGTGATAGAAAAGTTCTCGGCCTACCCATGAAGGGTTGCCAGGAGCAGAAAGGTTCTCAGCCTACCCATGAAGGGTTGCCAGGAGCTCAATCGTTCATGGCTATTTTTCAACATAGTCCCCTTTCAGTGCCACACACTTTTGCCACCGGTGCTGCAGGCCCATGATACCTTCCTTGTAAAACGTTTCATCCTGCAATGCAAAAAAGTCCTTCACCGCAGCCATGACGTCATCATCTGATGGAAAATGGATTCCACCGAGGTGTTGCTTGAGTTTAGGGAACAGATGAAAGTCTGAGGGAGCCAAGTCTGGTGAATAGGGAGGGTGTGGAAGCAGTTCGAAGCCGGAGGACTCGATGGCAGACATTGCAATGGTGGACGTGTGCGCGGGTGCATTGTCTTGGTGGAAAAGGATGCGCTTCTTCAACATTCCACGACGTTTCACCTTGATGGCCTCCCTCAAATGCTTCAGTTGAGCAGCATAATACGCACCATTCACCGTTTCACCTTTTTTTTAGATACTCAGCCAGGATGACACCCCTCGCATCCCAAAAAACAGAGACCTTGCCAGCTGATTTCACTGACTTGAACTGGGGGGAGGAGGGGTGTTTCCACTGTTTAGATTGCACCTTGGACTCTGGCTGAGAGTGGTGGACCCATGCTTCGTCCATGGTTACAAAACGTTGGAGAAATGTCTCAGGATCAGCCTAAAGGAGGGTCAAGTTTGCTGCAGACAAGAGGTGTCTCTGACGTTTGTTCTCAGCACTCAATATTTTCGGGACCCATCGATGTGACACCTTGTGCATGTCCAGCACAACTGTTAGTATGTGTCCAACGCGTTCCTGGGACATCCCCACTTTCTCTGCGATGTAACATTCTGTCACTCGCCGGTCTGCCATAACAAGATCCTGTATTGCTGTGATGTTTTCTTCAGTACAGGCCGTTGCCGGCCTTCCACTGCGAGGTGCATCTTGGACAGAGGTGCTCCCCCTCTTGAATTCCGCCACCCACTTTTTGACAGTAGAATACGATGGGGCATCCTCCCCCAATGTTTCCATCATGTCCTTGTGGATGTCCTGTGCACTCATGTCTTTTTTCATGAGGTATTGGATAACCGCACGAATGCTCACTTTATCCATTTTTCAGAAAATGTCTTCACTTCAAACATCAAAATCTGAAAAACAAAAAAAGATAGTACTATGAAAGTTGGTATGGGGCTTTGCAAAGGCATATATTATGATTAGCTAAAGTAACATTCAGCTACGATAAATGCATCATGGGTAGGCCGAGAATTTTTCAGCCACCCCTCGTACATGTCTCTGGCAATAGTGTGGACTTCAAGAACTGTTACATTTGCAAACCCTTTACACAATTTTGTTATTCTACTATTTTCAGTTTGTACTTTTTTGTTCACCCAGGAATTTTCCATCACATCATACCTGTGTGGGATACACAACATTGGTAGCAATAAGTTTTTTTTAGGTTGTTTTGTAGTGGAACCTTCATTTTTTGATACATCATTCGAGCCAGTGATTATTATAATTACCTGATCATTATGTCCTAATATTTTACACTATTTTCAACACTTTCTAGTACATTTTCTGATGTAGCCACAGTGCCACAAACAGCTATGTTCGTCTTTTTTGACAAAAATGGAGGTAGTCCGCGACATTAACTGTCACCATATATGTGAATTTTTGGTGACTATATCTCATTTTCCCTTTTTGGCTTGTTTTGTGGTATGCTTATCTTTTTAGTGCTGCTTTCCCCGAGGCTACGACTATGTTTTTTGGTATAATTAATGTTCTTCTCATCGGATTTGATGCTTGTAGCTTGAGTGACATTACTCATGTATTCTTGCTTTCAACACTACACATAATGTTGTGTGGAGTAAGATTTATATTGGTCTTGAGTACCTTTGTTGGTTGTATATCATCTTCTGCTATCACGGGTTGTAGTGTATAGCAAAGGAATTCTGGTGAGTTACTGTCGGGTTGGGTGTGAAGCTTTTCTTTATGGAAGCTATTTGTGATAGACCATCTTGTGGACGTGAACTACATTTTGTGCCATATCTTGTAATTTCACTCCATGTCCCTTTGTAGTTATTCCTGTAGCTTGTATAAATATTCTGATTTTCTTTGGGTGCCATTGCTTGTAAATCAGCTTTCAAGAGTTCAATGATTATATTTTTTGACTCAAGTTCAGTCTTAATTTTTTGCAATTGTGCTTTTAGCTGGTAGCAATTTCTGCAGTCCCTCATGATTTTTTTTTCCAACTTTGTTCACAAAAAATGTAATTTTACAAAACGCAGAAGACACTATTTGTTACTGTCTCTGCTATTTGCTATTTGGCGATTCAAGAGTTCAGTACACTACCTGACAACAGTGTCACACTATTAAGATTCAAGAGGTGAAAGTACTGTTCGGTAAGAGGTGATGCACTGTTTCTCCTTTGTAAATGTGCATTTTTTTGCTTGGAAGAAGAGCATGTCAGTTTTAAAATTCCTCTGTAAAATACTAATAATTTGGGCAGAGTAACACTACTAGTTCTTTCACTTAGCCTTCACGTTGTACTCGCTTTTACTTTATAATGTTCCCGTAGTCTGTATCCGGTCTAAAAAACGTAACAAAATCTGAGAACTTTTTAACGATCCACTACCTTCTTCTTTTTGTCTGCTGTTGGCCAACTTATACACTTGTATATAAGATACAAGCATTGATTCATCGAAAATTGAGTTTACAGTTATGGTTCATGGCAGAGGGTTCCAATAACAGAAACTTAGAAATATCAAAGTGTCAGTTGAAATATTAATATTATAACGATAACAAGAAAGACAAACAATAAATAAATAAATAAAAAAATAGGAAATTGCAATTTTTTCATTAATGGCGCTTATTAAAAATAACAATTCATTGTAATCTCAATTAGACGTATCTTTTAAGAATCAAATATTTTATGGGCATTCCATTCTCGTCGGTGAGGCACGCAAACTACATTTTTGATGTTAAACTAACTAGTCTTCTGATAGTTAAACAACATTTTTCTTACAGTTTCTCTTCTATGAAATATGAAACTTGTACTGTTGATTAAACAAAACTACCCTTAAAATAGTTTCCCAGAATTGTTGCTACAAGTGAACAATTTATTGTCACCGGTGGGAAAGATGAAACACTGCCTCTTCACTTATTAAGAAATTATTTTAATTTCTCTGAATTGTCAAATTATGAAAAATAAAGTATTTGAGACAGAGAGAGAATATAAATGGCCTTTGATTATTCTAGTGGAGTTGAGAAGAAACATAACAATAAAGGAGAAATTTATTGTTTTTTGTGTCACAGGTGGGATACAGAACAAAACAGTAGTAAATTGAAAAGTTTAAATGATCTATTTGTACGGAAAATAACTTCTAACATTTAACTTAATTATAACAAATGAAAATTATATTAAAGAGGAAATAAAAAGTAGGCTTAATTCAGGAAATGCATGTTACTTCTCTCTTCATAAACTTTTGTCTTCTCGTTTAATATCTAAGAATCTAAAAGTTAAAATATACAAAACAGTCATGTTACTTCTCTCTTCATAAACTTTTGTCTTCTCGTTTAATATCTAAGAATCTAAAAGTTAAAATATACAAAACAGTAATTTTGCCTGTAGTATTATATGGGTGTGAAACTTGGTCCCTTACATTGAAAGAGGAACATAAATTGAGAGTATTTGAAAATAGGATCCTTAGGAAAATCTTTGGACCTAAAAGGGATGAGGAGACAGGTGAGTGGAGAAGGTTACATAATTTAGAACTACATAATTTGTATTCATGTCCAGACATTATTAGAATAATTAAATCAAGAAGACTTAGGTGGGCAGGCCATGTGGCACGAATGGGAGAGGAAAGAGGAGTTTTCAGGATTCTTGTTGGGAAACCTGATGGTAAGAGACCAGTAGGAAGGCCAAGACGAAGATGGAGGGACAACGTCGAGATGGACCTAAGGGAAATCGGTAGGGATGGAAAAGAGTATATAGATCTTGCTCAAGATAGGGACAGATGGAAGGCCTGTGTTGCTGCAGCCATGAACCTTCGGGTTTAAGAAGGCTAGAGAGTTAGTTAGTTAGTTATGGATAATACTTGAATTTTTACGAAATGACAATTTTAGATTATTCACTCACAAGATAGCATAAAGTTAGAACATTGCTTTTAAATACTGAGGTTCAGGGTCTCTTTGACATTCAATGTCCCTTTATTTTAAACTCCCTGTATATGAAAAATCCCAGTAAAATTTCCTCCCTATCTTGTGAATTATAATAATTTCTGTTTGAATATAAATGACCCAGAGTATATGCAGCTGCTGTAGAATGGTACAGTAAAGAGAAGATTGCCATGGAGTAGTAATACATAGAAAGAAAATGTGGCTGTGGTTGTAGGTGGTTTCATATGCCAGTAGGTAGATACTGTTACACATGTTTGTGCAAGCATAAATTTAAGAGAGTAGCCTATGTTAGATGATAATTTCTTGTAATTCAACATATTGAAACTTTTTGTTTCAGGAACATAGAAAGAAATTTAATATTACCTGCTTTCATCAGAAATTGTGGGAAGCCATCAGGAATCATGTGTGCTGGTGAAATTGTTGGTGGAGGAATTAAATATCACACCATTGAAACCATGTCAATATGTTGTAATAAGTGCAAGAAGAGATTTACTCGAAGTGGACACTTGAAAACCCATTTGAGAATTCACGAAGGAATTCTCCCATATGAATGCCCTCAGTGCAAGAAGAGATTTACTGGAAGTGGACACTTGAAAACCCATTTGAGAATTCACGAAGGAATTCGCTCATATGAATGCCCTCAGTGCAAAAAGAGATTTACTCGAAGTGGAAACTTGAAAACCCATTTGAGAATTCACGAAGGAATTCGCCCATATGAATGCCCTCAATGCAAGAAGAGATTTACTGAAAGTGGAAGCTTGAAAACCCATTTGAGAATTCACAAAGGAATTCGCCCATATGAATGCCCTCAGTGCAAGAAGAGATTTACTCGAAGTGGACACTTGAAAACCCATTTGAGAATTCACGAAGGAATTCGCCCATATGAATGCCCTCAGTGCAAGAAGAGATTTACTGGAAGTGGACACTTGAAAATCCATTTGAGAATTCACGAAGGAATTCGCCCATATGAATGCCCTCAGTGCAAAAAGAGATTTACTGAAAGTGGAAACTTGAAAAACCATTTGAGAATTCACGAAGGAATTCGCCCATATGAATGCCCTCAATGCAAGAAGAGATTTACTGAAAGTGGAAGCTTGAAAACCCATTTGAGAATTCACAAAGGAATTCGCCCATATGAATGCCCTCAGTGCAAGAAGAGATTTACTCGAAGTGGACACTTGAAAACCCATTTGAGAATTCATGAAGGAATTCGCCCATATGAATGCCCTCAGTGCAAGAAGAGATTTACTGGAAGTGGACACTTGAAAATCCATTTGAGAATTCACGAAGGAATTCGCCCATATGAATGCCCTCAGTGCAAAAAGAGATTTACTGAAAGTGGAAGCTTGAAAACCCATTTGAGAATTCACGAAGGAATTCGCCCATATGAATGCCCTCAATGCAAGAAGAGATTTACTGAAAGTGGAAGCTTGAAAACCCATTTGAGAATTCACAAAGGAATTCGCCCATATGAATGCCCTCAGTGCAAGAAGAGATTTACTCGAAGTGGACACTTGAAAATCCATTTGAGAATTCACGAAGGAATTCGCCCATATGAATGCCCTCAGTGCAAAAAGAGATTTACTGAAAGTGAAAACTTGAAAACCCATTTGAGAATTCACGAAGGAATTCGCCCATATGAATGCCCTCAATGCAGAAAGAGATTTAAAGAAACTGAAAAGTTTAAAGTCCATTTGAAAACTCACTAGCGAATTCGCCCATAATGCCCTTAGTACCAAAAGAAAAACGTGCTAAGTTTTGAATTAATTTGATAATTCACGAAAGAATTGGTGATACAAATTCCCTACAACGGAAAAACGTATCTTTAAAAATGCAATCTGAAAAGTTGATTTGATGGAATTTTTCCTTATGCAAGCAGTCATAATACATTTACGAGTGTTTGCTGATAGCTTCTAGCTCTATCTAGAAGAAATGAGATTTGGTGAATGATGTTGATGTTTTTATTTAACATGTTCTTTGTGAAGTCTATCACACTTGTTTGACTTTTGTCGGAACTTTAGAAAACCTTCTAAAAAGATATATGGTTGTTACTGAAAACTTGCCTTTACAACCTGTATGACCTCAACAGTTGTGACAAAACAACTCCTCTTCTGGTGTTTTTTGAGATTTGGGTAGAGATAGTCTTATGAAGGGGCTAAGCACATGGAATATAGCAGATGATTCAGAACTTTTGAATGAACCCAGGAGAGCCAAATTGTGCATTATGACAGTTGCTGTGTGCTGATGCGATGACCACTGATGTGCCGTAGACTATAAGTTTACGTCTACATGCATTGTCTATGTGTAATCTACTAGAATATTACATTAGCTTATAGTAGTTTACATAGTCTAATGTAGAGAATAGATATAATGTAAACAACATGGAAGAATGAAATTCCTTAGGCTGTATAAATGAGAACGTATTTTCCCCCCTTCAAACAAGTCTATTATCTGTGCATGTAACCAACTTATGACTATCTAATGTAAACAAACTTATCGAATTTTCAGTAACGATAGAAAAAAAGGGAATACCGGAAAAAATTAATGACAAGTCAGGTAAACACTGATATTACTGTTTACACTGACGAAAGGAATGAAAGGCTAAAAGAATAGATTTTTTCACTGTGTTACTACATAGATAAATGCATTTGTCTTTAACCCTTAGACGACCGAGCATGTTTTCCCGGAAAACCCATGAACGACCTAGGCGTTTTCAGTGGGAATTTTAAATTTCCGCATGCTTTTATATAAAATTTTATATCTCTGGAACTAAGAGCGCTGGAGTTACAAATTTTACCTCGTTTTGTTCAGTACAGATGTGGCTCTAAGCCTATGACATAAAAACAAAATTTTCCGTTATCGGGTAGAAGAGGAAGAAGAAACTTTTTTTTTACGAAAATTTAAAATCTGCTGGTCCCCACGCTGCGACGCCAGGACATAAAAAACAAATTTTCCGTTATCAGGTAGAAGAAGAAAAATGACCTTTTTTTTACGAAATTTGAAAATCAGCGGGCCCCCACGCGATGACGCCACGATGTAAATGTGCAAAATTATTATTTTAGTGCGTTCTAAATCCGTATACGACATTTTTCCTCGGCTACGAATTTCACAGTCGCGGTTATTTTTTGAAAGAATTAAAAAAAAATTGTTTTATATTTTACTTCATACGTTACCAAAAAGTTCAACTCAAAATTTCTATGCATCAACTTACTGTACAAATAACTGTATTAACTTTCGAAGTAAGAAAGAGAATTACCACATATCAAGAATTAAAGAACAGTGTATTTTTTTTTAAAAAAATAACAAGTACGAAATATACGTTCATACACTTGTTTCAGCATGCATTCATATAATGAAGCAAGATTATACATTTCAATATCATTTTTACATATTTTAGGTTTTTCTTCACGTTAATCACATCAAGTCAATTTATTACCACGTACAAATACTTACAATCTTGCGAAGATTTTTATGAGAAAATCTGCACGAAACGCTCGATTATCACCAAGAACAATCTAAGACAAATTATGTATATTTATATGTTCAATAGACTCTCCAAATTCAGAGTAGACAATTTTTTTTTCATATCAAACTAGGCCTTGCATTTATGTAGCTACATGCATGTCGACAATACTTATCTGAAAGTTCAGTTTCAAGAGAAGATGGCTGCCATTTTACGTGATCCCATCAGGTCACTATTTTAATGTCCTTTGGACCTTTAATGCACTTTGCGACGTTTTTTCAAGTTCGGATTACAAATAATATACTTATCTGCACTGCAATATCACGTTTCACGGACAAATCTTCACGTTATATTCAAATAGTTCCAATTTAAGTTTCCGAAAAATTTCGCGACTCCATACTACTCGTCGGTGATCTTTTAGATGAAGCAGTGTATCCAAACTCACACTGTTACAACTTTACGCACAGAATACAAACTTATTATTATTTTTCAAGTGACAATTATAGAATTGTACAGATATAATACATGAAAATGCTTGTAAAATAAATTAGATACAATAAAATAGATATTACAATACTCTATTACTTGTTTACGTATTTTCTTTTTACCATTTACAGTTATTTTAAGTTTTACAATTTTGGTGGGAAAAAGGTTATTTACGCACAACTTAGATTTTTCCCTTTATGTGAGTTGGCTATGTTTCACAACTTTACAACTTTAGGATTACTTTTCAAGGCGCTCATTGTAACAAATCTTAATTTTTTTGACGAAATTCTGCCAAAACTTATTTCAAATGGTTTGTACATGCTAGTAATACATTTTAATTACATGTTCGTATCCATATACTTATGAATGAGCATGTAAAACCTGTTGAAAACAAACTTACGTGCGATTTTGCATAAACTGGCAATCTACGGTAAGGACATTCCTGATACATCACAAACCAAATTACATCGCTGAATTATAAAAATATTTTAAATGTTTCAAGTTTAGATATGTACTTCAATTAGAACAAAGCCAAAGTGATGCAAATTAATTTTCTACAAATATAAACCACCAAATACGAACTTAAATCATAGATTTCAACTAAAAGAATTATTTTATTTTTCACATTATGATGGTACTCATTATGATACCGTCATACTGGCGCCCAATGGGCTTACCCACGCCAAACTATTATTTACAATTTTATAAACTTGTAATAACTTTTGAGATCAAAATAACATCTGTTATTTGCAAGAAAACAAAAATTGGTAAAAGAAATGAGTAAAATAATACAATACCACATTATATGGCAACATGCTTATAACCTATATATTAATAAACTTTAAGACCCTTCAGAGTTGAACTAATCTTAAAGACAAGTGTATCATATCACATTAAATCATGAAAAATGAAACTCAAACTTCAAAGTGATGGTGAACTTGAATTGCACATCACATATTATATGTCAAATGACGAACAAAAGCAAAAAATTAATATGTTAACACATTTCTAGTAGAGTTAACCACTAAAAATCATACAACACTTTAGTTAAACGAATACAAAGCATAAAATTATTATAACCTATCGTTTATGTGACAGAATACTCACAAACTTCACCACTCATAATATGGCTACTGTACAAAATTATTACCAATCTTGACCTTTTAAAATAAAATGGTTACTGCTCAATTATTTTATTGTCAATCTTCACCACTTAAAATAGAATGGTTACTGCTTAATTATTTTATTGTCAATCTTCACCACTTAAAATAGAATGGTTACTGCTTAATTAATTTTATTGTCAATCTTCACCACTCAAGATACAATGGTTACTGCTCAATTAACTTATTGTCAATCTTCACCACTTAAAATAGAATGGTTACTGCTCAATAACATTGACAAACAAAAAAAATAACAATCAGTTCTATTCAATTCTGAACAAAAAATTTGTTGATAAGATATTCACACTGCTGTGGACGTGAGAAAACCTTTTGAAATTTAAATCGGTATTTTAGAGCTTACTTAATGTCAAATCTGTATGCACTACCATCTGAAGGAGCATGACCATTTAGCAGGAGTGAATGTTACTAATTTAAGCAATCAACACACCAAAAGGCCAGGTACGATTAAGTATGCGAAACATTTCATGAAATCAATCTTAACGTTCCAGTACTAATCATCTGCCCAGTATAAACAATGTCTTATTCACCTAACCCAACTATACAAAAGAAATTGCTTTAGTAAGGTTTCAACTTGTGAAGAAAATGTACCATCCAATATTCTGTGCTAATAAAATATAATCACATTCTTAAAATAATTCACATTATAACACTTTTCATATTAAGTTTGTTGAGTGGCACTATAGGACTTACTTATTGCCTTTACGTGAACCAACTCACATATTACAACACTTTTCATATCAAGTTTGTTGAGTGGCACTATAGGACTTACTTATTGCCTTTTACGTGAACCAACTCAAAGTTTTCATGCTCTATGGCATGTCAGCATGTGCAACAAGCTCGGATCTAGTCATGGATCTCTTTGCTTACCTTTTGCAACATACTGTGAGTATTTGATTCAGCTTATGAAATCAAATAACTCAAAATTGCTATTTTACAGCTTAAAATTCTCACATAAAAATTAGCATTTGGATTTTTGGTACCATTCCCTAGGTGTTATAAACTAAAACTTGAGCAGCTTGTTCCTTGGACAAATAAGCATGAGATTATGTGTTATTACAGTTCAACTAACAATTATTGCTAAAGTGTGACATTGGTGCACTGAAATGTTTTACATTTTATTAAGTATCTCACAGTCCATGAGGTAAATCCTAACAACTAAATCTAAATTATCACCATAATAAAAATGTATTTAAAATATGACCATTTATACGCCAACCAAAGAAAAATATTGAATAACTATAAGAGTTATCTAACAAATTATTATTTTTATACGAGGTATACTACCAATTTTAGGCCAACCTCATTAACACTGGACAACCACAAGAGTCATCTACCTTAAAACATTTTTATTTCATGCACAAGGTATACTACCAACTTAGGCTAACCTCACTAATGGTAGGTTTGTTTCAAGAACAAACTGTACACTCATCTGCTTTGACAGATGAATAAACATCATCCTTTTCTTGCATTGATGCTTCAAGTAGATTTTGCACCACATCTTTATGTGTGCTACTTCCATTATGCAAAGTGTTCAACCAAGAAATTTTCTTGTCTTTGGAACATTTCCATAATTTTACATGTTCAATAGCAATGTTTTCAAGCAGAATACCATCACTACAACGTAAGGCAAATATACGAGAGTCACCAAAGTTTTTTATACATAAGTATGGACCTTCATATAAAAAAACAATATTTCTTTATTCGATTATCACCCATATCTCTTTGTCTATTTCTAATAAAAACGAGATTTCCAGAAGAAATCGATATTTTATCTTGATGTTTACTATTCCATTTGTTTAACTTATTGGATCTAGCTGCATGACTTTTAATTTGAGCCATAAGCAGTTTGTCATTCCATGACTGATGTGTACTATCATCATATATGACATCTCCTATTTGTAGATTAGGTTCTTTATTTAACCTTAATTCTATAGGAGCGAAACCTGTTTGTGAGGAGATTGTATTATTCAACCAATGCAAAGCCATGGTCACTTGCTGGGGCCTTTTAGCATGGTTATCTATGCACAATACTCTCATTAAACGGTTAAGTTCCGAATGATACTGTTCAACCATATTGGATGAAGGATGGTAAGGTGGAGTAAACATAAGTTTGACACCATATTCTTTCATTTTCGTATTAAAAAGACATGAACGAAACTGTGGTCCATTATCCGAAATTATTTTTTCTGGAATACCAAGATGTACAAAATATATCGGACACAATTTATTCAGTACCGTAACAGCATTGCTGTTCATCACTGGATATGCCACCAAATACCTGGAAGCTGCATCCAATATAGTAAATAAAAAGCGTTCACGTTTAGGACCCATGGTGAATGGACCTTGTAAATCAATGAACAATATTTTTCCAGGCTTGTCGGTAATGTGTACTTTGGCTAAATGTTTAGACGGGTGCTTGTTCGGTTTAGTAAGAATGCATATATCACAGTCTGCTACATATTGTTGTACATCTTTCTTCATACCTTTCCATTGGAAGTATCTGTATATTTGTGAAAGTGTACGATTAGCACCAATGTGTCCCGATAAGTCATGGAATTTATTCAATATTGAACCTACTAATGTAATTGGTACACAAATTCTAATTTTTTGAAAGTTGTGAAAGTCTCTAACACACAAAATATTGTTTCTTAGAAGATAACGTTCATTCCAAGTCCTACTTCTTGGATTATCATTAAGAATCGAAGGGTGCAAAATATATTGCTTAATTTCCTTCAGTTCTTCATCCTTTTCTTGGGCTATAATCAAATCATCTATATTAGTGAAAGGTTCTACTATTTCCTTAAACTGCAAAGAATTTACATGATATAACAGATCTTCCTGCATCGGAAATGTTCTACTTAAAACATCAGCAATTATATTTTCCGACCCTTTACAGTATTGAACTTGGAAGGAATACTGTTGTAATTGCACAAACCAACGAGTTAAACGTGCATTCCATGTGTGCGCCGTTTCTAACCAGGTAAGTGCTTTGTGGTCAGTTATAATAATGAAATGTCTTCCTTTTAATAATGAACAGAACTTATCTATAGTGAACAGTATAGCCAAAACCTCTAATTCTGTAGATGTGTATGACTTTTCATAATTTCTGAGCAATCTACTCACGAAACCGAGAGGTCTAAAATTACCATCTATCAGCTGATTGCAGTATCCGGCAACACCTACTATTGATGCGTCGGTTTGAACATAAAAAGTGTGTGAAAAATTAGGAAATGCTAAAAGTATTTGTTCACTATATCTTTTAGTGTTTTAAAAGCTGTAGAAGCTTTGTCATTCCATTGCCATTTCTTACCAGCCTTTAACAAGCCATACATAGGTTGTGCTATGATAGCATATTTTTTTATGTATTTGCTCAACCAATTAAAACAACCTAGGATTTTTTGCAATTGTCTCACCGAATTGGGCACAGGCAAATTTACATACTTAGGATCTTTCTTATACCCCTGCGAAGTGATAGTGTGACCCAAAAATTTAATTTCTGATCTACATAACTCACATTTTTCAAGCTTCAACGCCATACTAACAACATTACAAATATATCATATTATCATCTTAGGAGTATGAGGTATACTACCAACAATAGGCTAACCTCAAAAGCATTGTATGATAAAAATAATTATCAAAATTGCATAAATATTTTCAAGTGCACGAGGTATACTACCAATTATAGGCCAACCTCAAAAGCACTGAATAAACAAACTGATAATATTTATCAATTTTACAGTTTGCATCTGTGGTTGATATATCCCAGCATTGAAACTGTACTGTATACATGACTCAGCATGTCAAGCTACATAATTAATAGCTACACAATCAACAATTTCTCAAATTAAAACATATACTGATACTGTCATATTGAAAGTATTATAGTTAACCATCCATATCAGATATTACATGTACGTAATAAAGCTCTTTCGCTAAACTGCATGTTTCAAATTCACTTACTAACAAATTTATGTACGTTTCATAACATACCTTTTCCAATATGTACAACCCATAAGAGTGAACAACACTTTCAGTTCATCATTATTTAATTCTGAACTTAATCCTAAACGATAAACACTATGCATGTTACACTGTTTACCCCTCAAAATTTTTTTGGCACAATCAGGTAAAATGTCATAAGACATGTTTGCACTTTGCAACAATGCCTTCGTTAAGATACTTTAAAGGTAAGTTATCAGATGATTGAAATGTAAGTCTACGACATTACAAGTGTGAAGTTAACTTTAACTTCATGGCATCATTGTGACATCTTTTGCGTACATGTGTACGATGCATGATCAAGCATGACTTGACAGTCAATGCACAAGTATGAGAGAAGAATGCAAAGAATGCATCAAGACAAATTTGTCTCCTCCATAATTTCAAACATTTAGGTCTGAACCTTCTTTTTCTTACATGTTTAGGATGAGTTACTATTTTTCTTTTTGCACCTGTGCGGTTAGACAAAACATTCATAGTCATAAACTTCAGTTTAACCTTAATACACTTTGAATATCTAGGCCTTAACTGGACTTTCGGTAACTTTCGAAGAAATAATACCCTGTTCATACTCTTACAAAATCTATCATGCAAGCAATTCTTAAGATATTCACAAGAATCATTCATTTCTGGATGAGTACCCCTGCCACAGCACACTGTTCCAGCATCGCCCGGTACCAAGTCAGTATTCAAACTAGTTCTGTGACTGATCACATTTTGTTTGAGATTACTACAATCTACACTATGTTCATTCATATCCACAAGAGTGTTGTTTCAAGATTTTCATCATTAGAGTGAAAGCTCAATGGGTGCATGACACCTCCCTGAGAGTTAACTGCAGTGGCTCAGTCGGTAACGCGTCTGACTACCATGCTAAAGGTCCCGGGTTCGATCCCCGGCCGGTTCAAATCCGGGAACTTTTCTAACGATGGAAGCGGCCCCGGCGCCCACCCAGCGTCGAATAACATGGGTACCTGGGGGAAACCCTGGGGGGTAAAGGCGGTCAGGGGCGTGATGCTGATCACATCACCCCCACTCACGACCGGATCAAGAAAGTGTGGGGCGTTACCCCCACACCCCCTATACGCCTTCATGGCGTGGTGCTATGCACAGGGGAGAACTTTACTTTACCTTTACTTTTTTTTATTTACTAAAACAGGATTTGTGCACATAAAATCAGGTGTACAAGTCTTACTTACTGTAGTCATACAACTCACTCCTAAATCTAATAATGTATTACTCATAAGCTGTATGGCGATATCACTACCATCTTTCATATGTGCAACGTGTGATCTGAGTATTCCTACCATACCATCATGAACATAATTGTGTTTTACACTAAAATTCCTTAAACGATCACTAACTGAACTGTTACGAGTAACATCGTACACTAACATGCATGTGAAACCTAAGCGCCTTGCACTATTACTATTCTTGAAGTTACATGCATTTAGCTGAACACTTTCAGTTCTCATGTTCACAAGTGACCTTGTTACGTCATGTTTAAACTTAAATTCTAATTTATTTTCTACATATCCAATACGTGCACAATCCGTAAACAAGTCAGGTAGATAATTCAAATATTCACTCGTGACTTTTGTAAACATCACCAATGAGTGCATCATCAAGATCATAATTGATATCGCAATCAGTTTCTGAATTATCACTTGCACGTGAAATGTGTCTGCTATTACAGTAGTTAAGTGGTACATAAGTAACACTAGGTTGACTTTCACTTTCATAGTTTCCGACACCCACATTTACTTCATTATCAAGCACCTGCATGTCTTTTACTACCTTTTCATTCCTGACCATACATTCATTTCTAAATTGACTTATTTCCATTTTAAGATCTTTGAGCTCCTTTGTGTGAGCTTTACTTGCATCTGCCTGTACCTGCAGAGCAGTCTCTATTTTGGTGTTGTGTGCATTCAAAATTCCCACAATGTCTGCGAGTGTGAAGTTCCCCTGGACAGTTTCCGTCATGGCTCATATATCAAAACAGACTTGCAAGATAAATACAATAATATACAAATTCAATAATTTAGTAATAAAAGATTTCCACCTAACAATTAAGAGACAAAAATTAGCATCAGTAATCTAATTATGTAAGAGACAAGATGAGTCTCATCAATCTAATATGTGAGACGTTCAAACTGAACCATTTAGGAGACATAAAAAGCCGTAAAATGAGTCTCCATAATCTAATAAAACCGTATACGACATTTTTCCTCGGCTACGAATTTCACAGTCGCGGTTATTTTTTGAAAGAATTTTATAAAAATTGTTATATATTTTACTTCATAGGTTACCAAAAAGTTCAACTCAAAATTTCTATGCATCAACTTACTGTACAAATAACTGTATTAACTTTCGAAGTAAGAAAGAAAATTCCCAATATCAAGAATTAAAGAACAGTGTATTTTTTTTAAAAAAATAACAAGTACGAAATATACGTTCATACACTTGTTTCAGCATGCATTCATATAATGAAGCAAGATTATACATCTCAATATCATTTTTACATATTTTAGGTTTTTCTTCACGTTAATCACATCAAGTCAATTTATTACCACGTACAAATACTTACAATCTTGCGAAGATTTTTGTGAGAAAATCGGCATGAAACGCTCGATTATCACCAAGAACAATCTAAGACAAATTATGTATATTTATATGTTCAATAGACTCTCCAAATTCAGAGTAGACAATTTTTTTTTTCATATTATCAAACTAGGCCTTGCATTTATGTAGCTACATGCATGTCGACAATACTTATCTGAAAGTTCAGTTTCAAGAGAAGATGGCTGCCATTTTACGTGATCCCATCAGGTCACTATTTTAATGTCCTTTGGACCTTTAATGCACTTTGCAACGTTTTTTCAAGTTCGGATTACAAATAATATACTTATCTGCACTGCAATATCACGTTTCACGGACACATCTTCACGTTATATTCAAATAGTTCCAATTTAAGTTTCCGAAAAATTTCGCGACTCCATACTACTCGTCGGTGATCTTTTAGATGAAGCAGTGTATCCAAACTCACACTGTTACAACTTTACGCACAGAATACAAACTTATTATTATTTTTCAAGTGACAATTATAGAATTGTACAGATATAATACATGAAAATGCTTGTAAAATAAATTAGATACAATAAAATAGATATTACAATACTCTATTACTTGTTTACGTATTTTCTTTTTACCATTTACAGTTATTTTAAGTTTTACAATTTTGGTGGGAAAAAGGTTATTTACGCACAACTTAGATTTTTCCCTTTATGTGAGTTGGCTATGTTTCACAACTTTACAACTTTAGGATTACTCTTCAAGGCGCTCATTGTAACAAATCTTAATTTTATCGACGAAATTCTGCCAAAACTTATTTCAAATGGTTTGTACATGCTAGTAATACATTTTAATTACATGTTCGTATCCATATACTTATGAATGAGCAAGTAAAACCTGTTGAAAACAAACTTATGTGCGATTTTGCATAAATTGGCAATCTACGGTAAGGACATTCCTGATACATCACAAACCAAATTACATCGCTGAATTATAAAAATATTTTAAATGTTTGAAGTTTAGATATATACTTCAATTAGAACAAAGCCAAAGTGATGCAAATTAATTTTCTACAAATATAAACCACCAAATACGAACTTAAATCATAGATTTCAACTAAAAGAATTATTTTATTTTTCACGTTATGATGGTACTCATTATGATACCGTCATAGTTCGTTCCCTTGGTAAAAGTGCCATTACAAATCCCAGAACTGAGAAAATAACGATAATAAAATTAAAATAGAAATGGAACAAGATTTCCGAAGGGCTGCCCCCAAATATAACCCAAATGAAATTAAACCTTACTGGTTGTTTATCACATTCCTCAAGACTCATGCAGAACAAAAAACAATGTATATCCGAACAAAAACAAGAGTCACAGTATGTCCCAAATGTCAGATACTACATGCGAAAGCATCTTGTCACCTATAGGTGACAGGCTGTCGTTTAAGGGTTAATGCAGATCTTTCCAAGCTTGGATGAAATGATGGAGCTAGAAGTAAGAAAAAAGTTTGTCCATTTTACGGACATCGCATTTTCTTTTTCTTTTAAGTGTGTGTCAAGTATATTTTGCAATTCAGAAAATAGTGAATTGGTTGATTTGTGACTTATCAACACGATAAAGTTGCTGGCACTGTGTTGTGAAGGTAAACTGTCTGTAATCTTGCTCTTGATAGCACTGCAAATTAAGTGAGTGAGTTCATTTACCAAGTGAATCACAAACTTTTATCTATAAAATTATTAATACTGTATTTGGATGATTACTATGTGCAATAAAATTGTATTTGAACCTAAATAATATTTTTTGTTGTTGAGAATCCTTGACCCTAGAATATTGATACGAGGGGCGATCAGGTTGCTCCGACCCTAACATAGAAGGAATGACGTTATGATTGATTTTTTATTTTGTTATTGTTTAATGATCCTTTGTATGCTTTCATTCTGAATTGCAAGTCTGAGTAGTGTACAGTTTTCTTTTTACAGGGGTATAACTGAGTGAAGTTGTGTCAATGTGCCAGAATGGAGAAAACTGAGGTGAGAGCGGTGATCAAATATTTTGTGAAGAGGAAGTGGACGGTATCCAAAATTCATGAGGACTTGGTGAATACACTAGGGGACACTGGTCCTTCATACAGTATGGTGAAGAGATGGTGTCGTGAGTTTAATTGTGGGAGAGAGTCGTGTAAGGATGAACATGCAGGTGGAGCACCAAAAACTGTCATGACGACCGAAAACATTAGCAAGGTCCACGATATCGTGCTGAAGGATCGTCGAGTCACTATCCGTCATGTTGCTGAGATGTGTGGCCTGTCATATGGCACTGCAAAACATAATTACCCTGGAATTGCAAATGAAAGAAATTGCTGCAAGATGGGTCACTCGAAACCTCACTCCAGATCAGAAGCGAACTCGAGTGCTCATCAGTCAAGAACTTCTTGACAAGTTTCGTGCTGATATAGACGATTTCCTTGCCCGATTTGTAACTATGGTTGAAACATGGGTCCGTCACTTCAACTCAGAAACAAAATCACAAAGCATGGAGTGGAAACACCCACATTCTCCACCAACGAAGAAGTTCAAGGTGCAAACGTCAGCCAAGAATGTGATGGCCTCAATTTTCTAGGACTGCAAGGGTGTCCTTCTTGTGGACTATCTACAAAGAGACCAAACCATCACTGGCACATACTACAGTGATCTAATCAAGAAATTACGTGATTCCATCAAGAAAAAGAGGCGTGGGTGTGCTCCTTCACCAGGACAATGCACCTGTCCACACCTCACGCATTGCGAGGGCCGCTATTGCAGATTCATCGTTCGAATTGTTGCCCCACCCACCCTATTCCCCAGATTTGGTCCCCAAACATTTGAAGAATGATATTCGTGGGCAAGAATTTTCTGATGATTCTGAGGTGATAAGGGCTGTGGACTCATGGTTGGAGGACCAGTTGGAAGAATTTTTTTTGCAAGGTATCCAGGCGTTAGAGCACCGATGGGAAAAGTGCATTGGAGTTGCAGGGGAGTATGTTGAAAAATAAAATAAAAATTGGAACCCTATTTCCGCTCTTTCTATGTTAGGGTCAGAGCAACCTGATCGCCCCTCGTATAAGTAATTCTTTTTGTATGCACGATTGTCACATTGTCAGTTCACGTCTGCTCTATCTCCTTCTAGGATAAGTTTAGGTTGTGCTACTGCAGAGTACAGGTACATATACTTATGTAGTATTACCCCAAATGGCATAGATCTTTTTATTTAAGTCATTGGCCTTTTTTAACGTTTAGTACTTATAGAAAATTTTCTCTTCAGGAACACTATTTATTACATTTATAACAACATAATTATTGTTACAAATGTTGCAAGCTGCTCTCAGAAGGGAACCAAAAGAAATATTTTTCACAATGTTAAGTTATTTTTTTTGTGTTTAGATACTTCTTATTTCTAGTTTATGCTAGATCATTTGTATATGCTTTGGAAGGTAGAATTCTATGAAATGATTATTTGTGTCAAATTTGTTTTCTGACCAGTGTAATACAGTTTTCAAATGCTCTGCGTATGTGTGCATAGACACACACATTACATGCCCTAGAGATGTGTGTGTATCTAGACCTACCCAATGGCATAGTGTCTTTTAATCTATCTATCTATCTATCTGCAGTGTTTGATCCCTGGTGCAGATGTAGTGGTTCAATCTATCCGTAGTGTTTGATTCCTGGTGCAGATATAGTGGTTCAGACTCCATTTCAAATTTGTTTGTCCAGTCTCGATTAGGCTATCTCAGCATAAAGTGAGCTCTTTTCTAATAAAAATCCAGATTTTTGAAGGAGGATAGATCTCCTTTTTTGCCATTTGTAGGTAATCTATTTCAGTCGCTGCCTGTCTCAGTTTTACCAGTGTGCAACAGAATCTGTTGTTAGCACTGAGTGACAATTCCACATAGGCAAAGCAGCGACAGCGAAAAATCAGGAAAAGCCAGGTGAGTACAGTATCTCAGTGGTAGAGCAATGGCATAGTATGCCAAAGACTTGGGTTGGAGTCCTGGTCGAGCCTATGTTTTTCGCTGAAAATTCTGCATATGTAGATACATTTAAGCAGCATACAGAATTATGAAAATGACAGAGAAAAGCCAACCCTGGAAAAAAAAAGTCAACCTTTTTTTGTAAATGCTGCTTGTATTAATTATGTGTCAAAAGTTGTATTCTAAATTTAGAAAGGAGTGTCACTTTACAGTAGAGAGACAAATGAAAGCTGTGGAACAAGAAAATTGCTTCAAGCTGATGTATTTTCATTGATTGCAAGCAGTTTGGAGAAAAGGCTGAAAAAAGCCCATCCAAAAAGAGTTTTTCCTTAAAAAGGCATTTTTTTCTGATAACTTTGCAATCTAGTTCTGAATATTTACTGATTTTGGCAAGTTGTTGGGAAGTATTTCAGAATACTGAAATAAGAATAAGTAAAAATGACTAATTAGCACAGTTAGAATTTCACCAAAGTATTAATTTACTGGAGAAATTATGACATGATAAGTAGCTTATGCAAGCATGCACACTTCCTAGTGGGCAAGCATTTTTTTCTTTCAAGTTGTTTTGCATAGATTCCTGCTGGATTTTCATGTGAAGCTTGGAGAGTTTTTTATGCTTGGGATTAGATAGCATATGAATAGCTGTTGGAAGCATTGAGGGACATTTTAATGTTAAATAGTCCTCAACTGAATAATGAAAGCATCTAGGGGCATGAAGCCCCTTTTCACTTTACAGCATGTGACATAGTAGCAGCAGCAATCCACATCAAAGATGACAGTAAACAAATTGCTGCTCACAGAGAAATGCATATTGAAGCATAAGGACACGCAGTACTTAGACGTACAGTATGTAACATTCTTATTCGTACACACTGATTTTCAAAGAAAATGCTTTAATATCTGAAAGGAAATACACTGTTTTGAAATTGTTTATTTACAATTCAATAACTAATATCATTAGGAACAAAAAATCTTACCCAAATTCCGTATAACCAATGACAATAATAAATTAAATGAAACTGAAAGAGAAACATGCCATTTTTTGTACAACTTTTCTATTCGTACACTTAATAATATAAAAGAAAAAAGTATATTCCAAGCAAATTGACTGACAGTTCTAATACTTTGATGCATATCCTTCGGCTTTAATTACTGCTTGGCACCTGTTCTTCATAGAATTAACCAGTTTCCGACATGTTTCAGAGCTTATTTTATTCCACTCGGCTTGCACAACAGTTTTCAACTCTTGTTTGGACTTGATGGCTGCTTTATGGGCTCGCCTCTTCAAAATTGCCCATAAATGCTCAATGGGATTTAAGTCTGGACTTTGAGCTTGTGTTTGTAGTAGTTTGGGCACATTCCATATTAGCCAATTCATGTTAACTCGTGCCTTATGCTTACTGTCATTGTCTTGTTGGAATCTGTAGACAGGTGGCATGTCCATTTTTTGGACACTCTGCTTTACATTGTTCTTTAATATGTCCAAATAGACATATGCATACATGATACTATCAATAAACTGGATGGTACCAACACCTTTGAACGACATTCAGCCCCAAATCATTAATGACCCACCACCATGTTTAACTGTTGGAACTGTGTTAACGTGATCATTGTCTTTATTTGATTTTCTCCAGACCCTATTTATCCCATCTGACCCATATAACAGTTGGGCTGAAAAGTTCGTAGGCTGACTCATAGATGGAGTTACTAGAATTAAATCCATGTGATTTTTACTTAGTACTAACCTTCAAAAGATACGTGTATAAATTTCACAGCTGCTGGATAATTAGTTCGTGAGATATAGCATTGTGAGTGAAGCAGCTTTTGTTATTGTGAAAAAATGGATAAAAAAGAATTTCGTGTGTTAATAAACCATTGCTTTTTGGCGAAAAAAAATACTGTTGAAGCCAAGGCTTGGCTTGATAAACATTATTCGGACTCTGCACCAGGAAAATCAACCGTTGAGAAGTGGTTTGCTAAATTTAAACGAGGCGAAATGAGCATCGAAGACAATGCACGCAGTGGACACCCCAAAGAGGCTGTTACCAACGAAAACATCAAAAAAGTCCACAAAATAATTTTAAATGATCGTAAAGTGAAGTTGATCGAGATAGCTGAGACTTTAAAAATATCAAAGGAACGTGTTGGACATATTGTGCATGAATATTTGAACATGCGAAAGCTGTGTGCAAAATGGGTGCCGCGCGTGCTCACAATCGATCAAAAGCAACAACGTTTTGATGATTCGGAGCAATGTTTAGCGATATTCAACCGTAATAAACACAAATTTTTCCGTCGATATATTACAATGGATGAAACATGGCTCCATAACTACACTCCAGAGTCCAATCGACAGTCAGCCGAGTGGACTGCACGTAATGAACCGAATCCAAAGCCTGGAAAGATGCAACAGTCAGCTGGCAAGGTTATGGCATCAGTATTCTGGGATGCGCATGGTATTATATTCATCGATTACCTCAAAAACGGCCAGACCATCAACAGCGATTATTACATAGCGTTGTTGGATCATTTAAGGAATGAAATCACGAAAAAACGGCCCCATTTGAAGAAGAAAAAAGTGCTGTTTCATCAAGACAATGCACCGTGTCACAAATCAATGAAAACGATGGCAAAATTATATGAATTAGACTACGAATTGCTTCCCCATCCACCATATTCTCCAGATCTGGGCCCCAGTGACTTTTTCCTGTTTGCAGACCTTAAAAGAATGCTCGCTGGAAAGAAATTTAGCACTGATGAAGAGGTAATCGCCGAAACTGAGGCCTATTTTGAGGCTAAAGAGAAATCGTACTATAAAAATGGCATCGAAAAATTGTATGACCGCTATAATCATTGTATCGCCCTCGAAGGCAACTATATTGAATAATAAAATCGAATTTTGTCAAAAAAATATTTTTTACTATGTTAGCCTACGAACTTTTCAGCCCAACTGTTATATTAATCTTGGACTCGTGTGGATGTGCTCTTTCGCAAATGAAAGTCTATTCCTGCGATTCATCTTATTTACATACGGCCTCTTTCGTGGTATTCTGCCATGATATCCATGCTTCCACAAGGCACGTCGGACAGTTTGATCGGACATCATCTTGCCAGCAACATTTTCTACTAACGGTCGTAACTGAGGAACACTTAGTTGGGGTTTTTCTTGCACTCTTTTTAAAATAAAGCGTTCATCATGTTTATTCAACTGTCTCTCTTTTGATTTTCTTGGCACATTCTGTGTTGAACCTTCCTCTCTAAATTTGTTTACTATGTATTGAACTGTGGAGTTTGATTTATTGACTGTTTGTCCAATTTTTCTTAACAAATAACATCTAAGAGCCAAATTTATAATAACACCCTTCAGATCAGAAATAAGTGCCTTCACCTTGCCCATTTCGAACACGCTGATAGATAGACGATAGGCCTACAACAATACCTATGCCAGCATTCCGCTTGACGGAGAGCGTGCCTGCATGTTCAAACTTGTTACGAAGTTGCAAACTGCACGAAATCGCCCGAATAGCGAGAAAGATTGAAACTCTTGCCTGTACGAATAACAATGTTGCATGAAACAGCATGTTTTTCTCTTTTCACACACATTATATGCTCTGTTTATGCACTTTGAAAATACATTTTTATTGACATTTGTTGGTGAAACCTTCGTTAACATTTATTTCCAGGTACATATGAAAATTATTATATTTACTAGTAGATATGACATTTTTTCCTCTGAAATTATATGTGTACGAATAACAATGTTACATGCTGTATGTGAGTTACTATCTTTTTCACAAACTTCCACTATTCCCAATGAGTTCACAAGTGGATGGTGGAAGAATACGAAATTAATAGAACCTCTACAAGCAAGTTCCGCGGAAAAATAAATTCGCTTACATCTAAGTATTATAAAACATGTATTTTATTCCCCTAACATAAACACAAAGTAAGTAATCAACCAAGCCAATGAAGAATCATGTTAAAAATTCATGTGTACCATGATTAGTTTTTAATTAAATAATCAGAACTTGGACCTAGATATTTACTGTCCGAGCTACTTCTGGCTGACTGAGCAACTACGCAGGGAATAACTTCTGATTGTAAAATTTTGTTCAGATTATTCTACACATGTGTTTTTAAAGTGATACATGTCTTGAAACATTAATAAAATGTTTTACCAATTGCTTTTTGCATTTTTTTTTACAGAACAATGTTTCCTTCCACACCCCTATATGCTATTAGAAGGTTAGACAAGTTATGTTTATTGCTCTTTGGATATGATGCTGTGGTGTCTGGTCAAAACATAACTCAAAATTTTCAGTTTTCATAAAATACTATCTAACATTCTAACCGAACTAGACAACCATTCTACTGACTTATAATTTTACCAAGTTTCTAGAATCCACGTGCTCCTCTGTGGCCGTGAGGTCTAAGGTGTTCTGCTCTTGACTCTGACTGTGGGACATCATGGGTTCGAGTTCACCTGGGTTCTCAGTCTGTGTATTGGACTGTATTGGGGAGCTACAAGTGAGTTGCATAACCCGGTCATGGATATATCCTATAACGGCTGAGGGTTTGACGTGCTGACCCCATGTCACCCCATTACTGGTTGAATATCTCCACACCTCTAGGTAGGGAAACTGGCAGTCGGGAGATATGTCAAGGCCATTCGAGGGTTGTTAAGCCATGGGTTATTATTTATTCTAGAATCCATGCTATTCGGTTTGAACATAGCAAATGTACACAATAAAAATAATACACTTTTTTAGATTTAGCAAGTTAGACCAGAAGCTACAGAATTAGGTTCATACATATTTGCAGTGTTACTCTTTTTACATCTTGAGTAGGTTAGGATTGTTTTGTTTGGCATTGTTAACATCCCCACACTTCTTTCTATCTATTGTAGGGCATGTATGGTTTATTTTCTTCCAAAACATGAAGTGCATATTACTTACGACAAACTTCACACTTCCATTATTCTCATATCTTTTTTTAATATGAGAATGAAACAAGTATTGATTTCATCAAATATTGGAAATATAGAATTATTAATTATGCACACAAGACAGGTTCAATCTTTTGTGGTGAAAGGGATAAACATGTTTGTAATTAAGCACTAATTTATTGACATAACAAGTTTTAATTTAACATTTGTTTTAAAAATCAACTCCAGCATCTTGTATTAATACTATAAAATAACATTTTAGGCAAGACACGTTTTTCAAATCATTGACCTTGCTTTCATAGAGGCTAAGTTGTAATTCAGTTTAGCTATTAAATTTTTATGTGTAATTCTAATCTTAATCTGAAAAACATAAAACTTTTACAGTACATGTTCTAGTTGGAAATTCTTCAAAAACAAGTACAAATTGTTGCTGTCACTGTTTCAGCTTTTAAACCTGACAAGCTTTTTTCATGCTGAATGAGGGCATTTGCCTGGAGACAGCTTAGTGAAATTAAAGGCTGAAATATTGCCAACAAAATAAGAGCTTTTGCTTGTTTTCATAATAATTCCCACAAAAAAGGGCATAATAATCTCAAAGAGAGGAAAAAAAACTAGAAAGCAAAGTTTGATCAAGTTCTATACATCGGTGTTGCTATTTTTTTTTAGGATAGATCAAATTAATTTCAAAGGCCACTCCCTTCATTAATAAATGTTATGGGATCCAAGACTGAGATGGTAGCATAGTACATCTTTGTTTAATCCTGGTTGGCATACTACCCAGGCATCTTTGTACTGGACACTGTAACCTTTGTTAATGAAGGTAGTTTTTCCTTTAAATCAATCGTATCCATCCAAAGCCAGCAACGCAGATATACGAAACTGACTCTCACAGCCATAGATAGAAAATAATAGTCTCTTTCCTTATGGTCACACATAAAAATTACATAATACTCATCTGATTTGTTTGAATCAATTATCTTTGTATGTGTAATACACATGTAGTACCTTTTTTGAATGCTTGAAATCAATACGGTTTCTGGTTGAAGAATGCCCATACGACCAAAAATCCTCTCAATTTGAGCTGAGGTTGCTGTAATCTTCACAAGTTTGAGTGCAAAAGAGGCCAAGTTATTGTTGTGTATCTTTGCCATGTTCCAAAACACAATTGATCTTCTCAAACAAAGTTTGGAATATACTCCCTTTTTTTGTCAAAATTTATGGAGTCCATTTATGCCTTCAGTATCAAGGCTTTCCAGCAAAAATGTCTGAACTCTTTGCAAGGTTTCATATGGTAAGCTCTTTGCCTCATCGGCATATAGAGGATGAAGGCAGTATGCTGCTAGTGAATAAATTGTGAGTGCCATGTCCTTCCTGTACTCCAGTCTGTCTTCACAGTGAAGATAATTTTGTGCTACCGGGAGTGTACACCACAAATGTGCTGAACCTTCAATGGATGAATCTGTTCTCTGTGAAATATTTTTTAGCTCGCAAATGGAATCCAAAAGTATAATATTGTCTCTAACTTCCTCAATAAAATCATCAACAACCAGTTGCTTTGCTTCTGCCTTGACCCTTTTACATCTTTTATCGTTCACAATTAACACCTTCATAAAATGGATGTTATTCACCAAACATACATAGGAGAAGGAGTCCCAATACAAACACCATCTTGTGTCACATGGAACCTTGATTCTACATCCCCCTTTCTGTACCAGAGCATATTCCAGATCAGGCTGCTTGAACTCTTTTAGTATCAGCTGGACACTTTTGGTTATGCTCTCACCTATGATATCCTTGGCCAATAAATTTCCTGTGTGGATATTGCAATTACTGTGCCAAATAGGAACTATTCTTCCCATCTTAGGCATAGTTGAAGCCTTGTCCGAGACAACAGCATAAACTGTTGTATTATACAGAACTTTTGCTTCTGCTATGGACTGTGTGACAATTTTGGCTAGCTAGTCTCCTGTCAGGCGCGTGCCCAGGATTTTCGTAAGGGGGGGGTTATGAATCCAATACATTTTCCAGTTCACAGGTCAAATTTCTTGTAATAAATTAGATAATTAATATACTTGGATTTTACCCCAATGAACGCAATCAATGTATTTGCTATGGATGCTTCATGTTTTTATTGCATCATATAAAAGCACCTGCTTGAATATTTCCAAATTATTAATATTTTATATTTAATTGCTCAAATATAATTTTTAAACAAAAAATGTACACTCAACATTGTAACAACATTAAAGAGATTAAGACTACTTGATGTCTTAAAGACAGTAATAAATAAGGTACCACAGTTCAACAATTTAAATTCTGAAATTTAGGCATCGAGGTTTCTGTGCGAGTTCTGACAATATGTCGTCACAAGTAACTTTTATATCCCAGTGAATGTTCAGAGCAGCTAACCCATTTAAGCTTTCTTCGCAAATGGTATTTCGAAGATAGGTCTTCAACGTCTCAAAGTTGAGAATGATTTATCATTTGATGTTGTTGTTACCGGGATTGTACATAATATGCGCAAACGTGTGTTTACCCAGGGAAATATTACTTCAATGCATATATCAATTGCTTCAAGAGCATTTACTGGACGTCTTTGCATTGCTGCAAGATGACGATACCACAGTTTCATTTCAGTGTGAGCGTCGTCGCCTTGTAATCAAGGTGTTCCAGGTTCAATACCCACCCGGTGGAGGCTAATAGTGGTTCGGATCTCACTTTAAACTTTAGGCCCAGTCCCTATTAGCCTTACTGTGCATAAAGTGGATTTAAAACATCAATTCAATCAACATTGTACTTGTTGTGGAGATGGATTTGCTAAATATTGTGTACATTTTTGGCATTGTATTATTATATTATTGGTCAAAACATTTGTTTGACAGTCGATAAACAAATACGAACCCCTTCAGTAATTAACATTTTCTACTACAGTGTCATTAATGTGTCATATTCATTTTCATATTAGGTCTATGGAGAGGAATTGTGTATAATGTTAACGTTATGGAACTGCGAAACCAACTGTTGAAGGGGCCACTCCCCCCTTCCCCTCCGAAGCCCAGTACCGCACCACAGGATCTGTCACTGAGCCCGACAAAATCTTGCCAGACAGTGCTCGAAATAGAAATTCGTAGCCGAAAAGGGAGGGGATATTTGATCGATTTTGGAAATACGATGGGGTACATCCTTGTATGGATCAACATGGAGACAATACAGTAGGTGGAGGATGCTCAATATGAAAATTATTCTAATTGGGGGTATGATTTGTGAAACTTTCTTAACTGGAGGCAACATCACCTACTTCGACCACTGATGCCAGAAAAGATGCTTTCAGAAAATGAATTTATTACTGCACACGTATATTACTTATTGTATTTGTTGCGTTTGTATAAGAGAAATATTCAGAAGATTTGTAAGGAATATTTACAGTTAATAGGATGCCTATCTAGTCTATCCCGTGTCGTAATACAAATTTTATCCCTTTCCTACAAAATAATAAAACTGATTTTATAATGTGGTTGCATACATATACACTGCATAGTAGCACCAAGCTTTCTGGGACCTCGGAAAATACGTGAACCACAGGCTTCCCCGTGGCTTTAACTAGCGACACTAGTGCCACTGCTCCGACGCCAGGGTTTCAAATGCCTTGGTGGATCTATCGTTTTTCGAGGGTTCGTGAACAAAACAAAAAGTAAATGATTGTAAAGTCCATTTTATATTCAGATACGTTAATCGGGACTGGACTTAAAGTTTAAATCGGGATACGTACCACTGTGCAATGCACCTTCTCAGGGGATCAAACCCAGGACCTCTTTGATTACACCACCATCAGTGAGGCCCCTGAAATCATTGAGGGAACTTGTTCATCTTCATGTTCTCTCGCCCTGCGAAAGTTTATTGGTGATATAGGGTGACATCCTACACACGTCTTCCAGACATACACACGCGGGCACCCCCCTCCCCTGCACACACACGATTGTATGCTTACAGCACATGCTGTGCCCTCCCAGAAAAACAATTCTAAATCCGTCTATGGATATATCTGCTATCAAATAATGAACGTCACTTACCTCGACAGTTCCTTGACATAATGTTGCAACAAGGTTTGCAATATCTTCTGTTATGCCTTCTTGTTGAATATCAAGAGTCTGAAAGTTCGCACGTTTCACTCTCGCAATTCGGATGGAATTCCTCTGAACTTAAATCGACCTTTTCTGACGTTCTATTTGTGGAAGGTGAAGCTTCAACTTCCATTTTTTGTTTCTTTTGGAAATAATCTAATACGTATTTCTCCTCTTTTCTCTATCCATCTTTAGTTCCACGTCAAAAATCTATTACACACGCAGAAACGTAACACACAACACAACCACTTCAACTTGCTACCTTGCAGACTGCAACTCGCTACAACCCCAGAGAACACCAGGACTTGGGACAAAGATACCGGGCGGTCGAATGTCTGAAACATGCATCCAACTTGGTCCAGCTCAAATTACGTCACCAGTGTTGACAGCAACCAGTAGTGTCAGTGTCAGTAGTGTTGGCAACTGCTAAATTATTTACGCACAAATTCAAGTGAGATCTTTCACACATGTTACAAGAAAATTCAATAAACTGAAGGCTGGAAATTGGTTGAGAAAAAAATATCTAATTTGTAAAGAGCACAAGAGTAAAACGTATAATATTTTGACATATTAATTGCTTTTATTTTGTTTATGAAACTGACTGGGCCAGTTGCGCTATATAACGCATCCCTCCCTCCCTCCCGGCATGCTATTGTACAAAACATCGCTTGCCTCCTTCGTAAAACCATGCCTCGCTACTGCCTGCAACAATTATTATTATTATTATAATTATTGATATTTTGAAATAAATATTCATCCAGGTGCGAAATAAGATTTTGACTTACTTTGCCTACTAATTGTAGTGATTCAAATCTCACAGAACTTTGCTCTGCTGGCATAAATAGTATAAGAAGGGGAAAGAAAGAAAAGGGAAGTTGGCAGCACTGTCGTAACAGGAAAGGGAGGGTCATTCTCCTAAGAGGGTCATCGTGGGTGAAAGAAAGGGGAGGAGGGATTCCTTCAGTTCGCATTCCAAGGGTTGCGGCTCTTTTCTTGACCATACTGAGAAGGAAATTCTACTTCCTTTTCAGTGACTAAGGAATGAATGAATGCTTGTGCATTGCTGTAACTCAACTCCAATATTATCAAAAGTAATTGAAGAAGCAAATACATTTCTCATTGCCAAATGTAAACATTTTACAATATTGGCGATTTATGAAATAAAATGTATTTCTGCTTTGAATTTTTTTAAATGACGAAACCAATGGGGGGGGTTTTAACCCCCACCAACCCCCCCCTGGGCACGCCACTGTCTCCTGTTTCTGCTTCTTCTGTAAGATTCCAGGCATTGAGGAATGACTGACACACCCTTTAGAATTTTGCAACATTATCACAACTGTTTATCTGTTGCTGGATATATTTCTCCATCCATCTATAAGTAGAACAGATTCTTCATCCACTAGAGTTTTGCTCATGTTAACACATTTTTCATTTTCTTTTTCAAGCAAAGTTGTTGACAAAGCTTTCCATTTAGGTAGATGTGATATATTTCCAAGCCGTAAAACTTTTACCATGTTCCTAAAATGGTCCGAATCTGTAGTGCTAGATGGTACATTACATACGAAAAAAATGCAGCTACCTTTGAGTGTATTTTCTGTATTTCATCACTGTTGACTTTTTCTATATACCTGTGTAGAGAATCCTGATTTCTTCTTCATTGTGGTGTTCGTGTAGGAGTATCTTTTTCACTTACAGGAGTGAAGGAACTTTTTGATGGTTTGGTAAAATACATCAAGATACCCATTTGAAGCATCAGTAAAAGGCTGAAGAGTTGACACATCTGCAGTTGCTTCTCTTTGTTCTCCAATCCTGCCTGAATTATCATCCTAGGAAAGACAATTGAAATATTACAGATATATTCCAGAAAAGATCAATTAATAAAAGTTTGATATTATTTTTGGGTTTAGATTTAGATTTATTTCATCCATGAATCACATTTGCATTTTTATGCTGTGATATTGGACATGTCAGTCAAACATTACAATATACTAATACAATGAAATTAAATAATATAATATGCAATAAAATGATAACCTATTACAGGTTTATGCTTGAAGGTGTGCACTCATATTAGTTATAATGTCTACATGGGCATCGGCAAAGGGGGGCTGGAAATTTCAATCTACTTTTTTTTTTTTTCAATTTATGGCAATTTATAAACAAAGCACTTCATTTCACTTCATTTTGCCTCATTATTTAAAAATAGTTTTGAGATATCGAATTTGGTATGAAACTTTCATAATTTTCAACACTGAAACTATACTAATTTGTAACTTTCGCCTTTATGTGCATTATCAGAAGATCTGGGGGAAAACCAGGGAGCATTCAGGGGTTGAATTCCTTGTCAATCTGTAATGCAAGGTCTAAAGGACAGAAATAGACTGACCTTGGCCAACGACCTGCTGGGAAGCAGACACCTGTCATAGGGAGGAAAGTTCATATTTATTCTTAAACTATTTCAAGTGTTGTTGTGTTAGTGCAAATTTGTGTGTCTGATTTCTGCTCGTTTTTTACAAGTTATTGATAGTGCACGTTACACCATGGACAAGCATAAAAAAATCAAGTTACCTTTGTTAAAATAAATCTATGTCTTCAGAGACAGCTGTTGCAGAAACTGTAGTTTGTTCCAGAAAGCGGGCATTTGAAGATGGACAGGAGGTGACTCAGGTGATTGGTGATTATGAAAAGCTTCCCAAACTTGATCCCATTTCTCAAGGAAAATCAGTGGACGTTAGCTGTGCAAAAAAAGACATTGGCAATTATGTACACTTAAGTTCTGATCAAATTTTGTCTGACACTGAAAGATAAGAACTATTAACATCACCATGGAAACCTGGTCCAGGTTACGATTTTAAGCAAGACAGCGAAGCAGGGAAAACACCTTTTCTACATAAGTGGTTACTAGAATTTCCTTGGCTGTCATATTCAAAAAAACTGCAAGGAGGGCTTTGCAAGCATTGCGTATTATTCTGACCCTCTACAAGAAGAGGAGTTCAAGGTCAATTTATAGTTACACCATTCAAAAGCCCACCGGACTGTGATAAAGACACTCTTTTTTGGTACCATCCTCCATTTTGAGACATTTTATGGTGTATCTTTCATTAAAATACATTAAAACTTATATCGCTTTAAAGCTTATAAATTAGGCTATAACTTTTATTTGAAACAATTTCTTGTCATTTAATTTGTTCAAAAGTTACAAGGCAAAAACTTTAGAAAGTACTAGAAAAAAATCACTATTTCAAGATTATTTTTCAAATTACAGCAAAGCCACTGACATTATCGAAAAATTAAACAGAATATTACAAAGTTACAAAGCAAAAACTTTAGAAAGTACTAGAGTCGTTTTCACGTTCAGAAGACACAATGGGCTCTTATGGGCAATGCTTTTCTTATGGGAAATACGAGCACGCTGTTGTCAAATTTCTGGATTTACAAATTTAGCTTAAGTAAAATCGGTACCTGCAGTTTTGCAGGAAATTTTGTAGAGAATACGATGGTGAACACAAAAAACTGGTAACTTGCTTACTTAATTTTAGATAAATTAAAAACGCAAATTTTCTGTGAAAACACAATTTTTACATTGTTTTCATTCCTAACGTTGAAACATGCCGTAAAATTGAAGCTTTCATTATGAAAAAAATTGACACTGTTTTTTAATTGTCATAGGTGACGGTGGTACTCAGAATTTATCAATACTTTAAAGCATATTTGCATTAAAAAATATTCAAATAAAGTATGTGGAGATTTTTTATATTCGTGCAGCAGAAAATGTCGTCGCTGGCCATTTTTTGTTCTGTAATTCCAAGTAAAAACTTCCAGCGACAAAGTTGTGGAGAAAATAATGAAATTATTTTTTATTACCACTCAAAGGTTCCCAGAAATATTACTTCCATGCATTTGGAGTTTCTTTTTAACCCGAACCGCGTGCGAAGTAAGGAGACGTTGTCTGGCCATCTTGAGCTGATTCACCGCAGCATTCCGGCTAATCACCACCAAGTTTTCGAGTTATTTTATTTCCATTCAGTAAAAATATGAACTTCATGCTGTTTGTTATAATAGAATTGAAATTACTTAAATTTAATAATTGACAATTATTTCCAATGCTGCTGTTGTGATCAACATTGGTGCTGTCGCAAATACACGTTGTTTTCGTTTACATTACTGTCGACATTAATACTGAAATGAAGATCACCTTTCAGTTTCCAACGTACACATAAATTCATAGACACCATATTAACCTTTGAAAGGCTTTCCAACACGTGACAAAATATGGGGCTTCAAGATAGAAATATGACATGCCTTGCTTGAGTCATTCACGTCTTATCAGTTCACGTGGGCCATAACTCATTTGTTTGTTTGGGTTGCAACTTAATCTAATCCATGTGCCATGTTCCCCTTACTTGAGTGAGAGATCTGCTTTGGTCTGTTTAGACTTTTTCCCTCTCCCGAAAAAGTGTTTTCAGTTGTGTGAGCTCTCAGTGATTTTTACTTTTTTAAGTGATTTCTGAAGTGTCATATTCGTGCATTACACTCGCGTGTGTAGTGATCGCAATGGATCATAGTAAAAAGGGTAACTGTAACGTTCACAGTATAATATTAATGTTAATAATTACATATAATTATCATTATATATACAAAATATGTAACACCTTCTTTGTGAAGGAAGGTCATCATTTCCCGGCGACATGAGCTAGCGCTGTATTGGCAACACTGTGCGGTTTCTCCATAAGCCCCGTTGTCTCTTCTGAACGTGAAAACGACTCTAGAAAAAATCACTTTTTCAAGATTAATTTTCAAATTATGGCAAAACCACTGACATTATCGAAAAATTAAACAGAATATTTTTTCTAGACTATCTAATTAGGATTAAGATGAAAAAAGATTACCTGCCTATGATGATTGGTTACGGAGATTTAGGCGAATAACGGAGAGTCTGCAAAATTATGTTTGAGGGGGAGGGGCAGGGAGGGAAGCATTACTAAAGTGTAAATCACCAACCCTGAGACTTTCTGTAAACAAACTTTCTCACCGATTCGATGTATCACTCCGTGTCAGGTGATTCATGTCTGCCGACTACCGCAATCATCTGCTGTTACACTCATAGTTCACCGCACCTATTCATTTTATATAAGAGCCAAAATGGATGTCTAACAGAAATGTTGTTGAATTAAAAAATTTCAAATCTTATTTTCCACTGTTTTATAATAACCTGTCCCATGTGTATATTTACTAACAAAAACATAGTACACTAAATTTTCCTTTGTTATCAGTGACAAAGTAAAGACAATCGTAAGCATATTTAAACTATACTTTATTTTAGCATTTCACTCACACCAAAACATTTCTCAATATTGTTGACATGCAGAGTATTGTATTCTGGTGGCAGAACAAAAAGATTGCCACGTTTTCAATGAGACTCAAATCAAAGGCAAGCCGAGAAAAATGAAACATTGATTCTTCCTCTTCACTTTACATTTCATAAGTCACAACAATACCCAAACTGTTGAGACAGGGGGAAAATATGTATTTTTAATTCAATGGAAGGGGTTCACTTACTGCCAAATCTTCGTCACAGCTGTCTTCGTATTCAATTTCCCTGTCACTGACTTGGATAACAAATCTTTCAAAATTCAAGTTCTCAGTGAAATTGTCCACATCCCACAGTTTTCTCTCTTCTTTTTCAATAACGTGTTGAACTGCATCTGCCCAGTTGATAGCTGAAATTTGAGCAATGCCACTATCAGTCAGTCTATTCAATTCTTCAAGCTTGAATGTTTTGTTGTTCCTGGCAATGTACCCTTTGACTTGAGCCCATATCAGTTCAATGGGATTGAGGTTACAGTGGTAAGGAGGCAAGCACAACACAGTGTGCCCCGTTCTCCTTGCCATTTTGTCTATCACGTAACTATCGTAGCTTGGCTTCAAGTGGGAAACTTGATCCAAAAGTTCCAACTTTAATGAATCAGCTGAAAGTACGACACCTTTGCCACGTAACCATTTTAAAATATCACCTTTCCTCCAAGCAGTGGTCGGTAATTTTTCACATTTCGCGCTATGATAGGGAGCATTGTCAAGCACAATAACACTGTCCGCATTAAGTTTAGGAAGGCCAGACGAAAACCAATCTTTAAAAACATCACCGTTCATGTCTTCATGGTATTCGCCAGTCGTCTTGGACACACAAAAAAAAAAGTTCCGCACCTTCAACAAAGCCATTTTCACTTCCAATGTGAGTGATATAGAGTCTTTTGCTTTTTCCTGATGGTTGTTTAAGTCCAATTGATAGTCCTTCGAGGAAAGCTTGCTTCTTTGAGGCAGGGGCGGTGCCAGAAATTTTCGATCGGGTGGGCAGAAGCTGTATATTGATAGATTAGGGTGGGCAGGTATAAATGTAAGGCCGTATGTATACACACATACATACATACATACATGTAAAACACATATATGTACGACACACATGCATATGTATCCCCTTCTCTCTTCTCTCTTACACTACCGATTTCTCTTCACTTCTTTCCCTTTCCTCTTCATTTTTTCTGTTTTACTCCCTAATCCCTTCTTATATCTTTCTTTCTCAGCTTGTCACCTCTTTCACCCTTTCACTTTCTCTCCTTCCATTCTTCAAATATTGCTCTTAACTTACATGCACACACACATCACATATGTGTGTGTGTGTTTGGTGTCTTTCATCTTTCCTTTCTAATCTATTCTCGCATCTTTTTCCACTTCTTTGTCTCCGATGGACAGGGGCGTATCCAGAAATAAATTTTGGAGGGGGTCCAGCCAGGGGTGCCCATCCTCCAAGGCCATTGGCGTGTCCCCCTCTATCATAATACGATGATAGTTATCTACAGTTACGATGATAGCAATTTCAGAATTGAATATGTTAACACTTTTCAGAAGCAGTTTGAAATATTTCACTGAAATCTTCATTTGATATTTCACGAAGTTTCTGTAGCAGTTCTGTGACGTCTCTTGGATTAAGAAAGAGCAGAGGCTAAATTGTGATGAGGGCTCTAAATACTTTGACAACTGTACAGTAAAACTGAAAACCTTTTCACAATTAAGGAAGTCCACTTTTCAATTGCGGCTAGATTACTTGCTTTGGATGGTTCACTCAGACAGCTCCACTTGACTGACAAGGTTGAAGACATTTAACAAAAACATGGAGTGAATAATAGTTTGTTTTTACTGTCTGGTACATAAAGCAATCAATATATTTCTTTCTAGTATTTCACCTCTGCATTTATTATTTATAAAAAAACACAAACTTCACTTACTGTACCAAAACAGTTTCAGCTGATATATCACTACCTAGTGTAAAAAAAAAAAAAATGAATGGATGTTATTTTCGGAATCCACAAACCGTGTACACACCGAGAATTTTCTATACCTGCCACATCAAGTGTCTCATCGGAAAGTATGCTGAATCTCCATAGCATTTTCAAAAAGAAGAAGGGAATGGACATTTCCACTCAATTTTTTTTACAACAGTTTTAAAAACTACACCCTGGAAAAATGACCCCTGCAAGTTCTCACTTTTCTCTGCGTCCAATTTAAGGCAGAAACGAGACTTCCAAAGTTGCGAGGCTAGCGTTGCGCTGAAAACACGCCGCCGCCATGTTACTACGTCACTCCTTAGGGAGAGCTCGTTTGTCGTCTGCTTCGAGCGTCCAGTTCCGGATGGGTGAGCGAACACGTGCAGCAGTTTTACAAATCTGTACCGATTTAAATAATGGAAGAAGGAGCGATAGGAGAAAGGAAAGCTATGCTTTGTAATGATCATTCTTCTATGAAATATCCGTGCTGCTCACATGCAAGATAAATGAAAGGGTTCAGCTGCGTGTGTGTTCTCAGGCCATGCAAAAAATATTCCTTATAAAATTGGTTGCTGACCAGACACTCAAAAATATTTTTTAAACTTATATTTATCGATATTTATCGTAACCTATGTAGTGCAAAATAAGCAATTCCATAAAGCAATTTCAGTTTGTGTTCCATTTCTGTTGCGCAAATTATGATCAAATATTTTTGTGCAGATAAGAGAAAATACACTGAGAAGATTACATTAGTTGCACAGTACATATCTATACTTAGTTTATGTATAATTATTACAAGGAAATAATGTGTATAACCATGGGCGTATTTAAGGGGATTCAACGGGTCCAACCCCCTCTTTCTTTGGTTCACTAAAATTACCAGTTTCCTTGTTCCATCCACTTGTTCATAAAAAATTCCTTCGGACTTATTTCATTCTCTTAAATTAGAGACGTATAGGATGGGATACGGATGGGAAGGAAATTTCGTAATTCCACACACCAGATGGGACTGCAGACTAATATCTGCAATTTCCTGATAGTTTCGGAATTTCTGCGATAAAAAACTGCATTGAGACTGTCAAATCAGTTATTTTTCCCCCTCGAATGATATTAAAGAAATTTGGTTCTTAAAAACGTAGTGACACAAGATGAACAGAAAAGTATCAATGCTAATAAGTAGTGTGACTACATACACACAACTTTGTCGGGTCTAGCACCCCTTCCCCCCTGCTCCCCAACAAGCTTCCGCCAGCAGTGTCCTGGATTTTCTCTTACGAAATAAAGCAACCCTAATCATACCAAAAGTTGATCCCCCCCCCCCACACACACACACGTGAACTATATTACGCCCATAACAATATCCCATACTGAAATGGTACGATATAATTATTTTGAATTTTGTACTGCAAAAAAAGCCGCCTCATCTCGTTACCCCGAACGCATTAATTGGTTGGTTCACAACTTCACCACTAAGGATCCTGACGAGACGAGACATGGCAGCCTTGGTCTCGTTCTCGTTTTCTCGTTGAGAGTTGTAAATGTCTGTCTCGTGTTTATTTGTAAATTTCTCATTGACAGTCTCGTCTCAATTTATAAACATCCGTCTCGGTTTGAGAGGGCAATTCTCGTCTCAAGTCTCGAAAAATATAGAATTAACAATGTATGCAAAGGCTTATCATTATAAATACAAAAAAAAACCCTTTCTCAATATTTTTATTATTATTATTATTATTATTATTATTATTATTATTATTTTAACTCCTCGTTTCGTCGGTACAGGCCTCGAAAACTGAATATTATCCTGCTTATATATGCAAACCAAACTGTAGATTCATAATTACCAGGAATGAACTGGCGTTGTAATTATTATATACAAAATTCATGGAAATTGCTACATGGGAAGATATTTGATCGATAATTTGGGGACAGCTAGGGGGATGCTTCTATTGTTAATATTAGTGTTGCTCACGAGACGAGGCATGTTCCGTCTCGTCTCATAAAAGGAGATGGGACAAGTGAATGTTTTCGAAATGAGATGGGACAGAAGAAAAAGTTCGTCTCTTATCGTGGCAGGTTGGGTGATACTTAGATTGTGCAGTTGGTGGTAGTGTGTGTGTGTTGGGGGGGGGGGTATACTCCTGCACCCAGACTTCGAATACTGCTTGTAGTTTTTCATCTTCATTGTAGCGATTAGCCAAAAGTGGGAAGAAATGTGATGTTAGAGATGATACATAATAAATTAACCATGCGTTCTCATCGTTGCGGTTAAACAAAGTGAACGGAAAAGTAGGCTAAATACAAAAATTTGCAATATATATATTAACTGAAGAAAACTGTCATTTACTGCAGGAAATTTAAAAACTCACCGTACCTATTTATACCGTATCTCCTCTTATATTGCAGAAATTGGCATGTAAACCAGTGTGTTCTAAAAGTATTATCTTAAAATTTGTGAAGAAAATATTATGACGAAAATAATTGTAATTCCAGAAAAGGCATTCCTATAACATTAAGTTCTTGCCAGTCAGAACTAACCTATGTATTCGCAATGAACAAGGCTGTTCACGTGTTCAGCCATTGACTGTTACAAGGTTTGCTTTGTCACCCTAATGGCAAAACCCTCTACCGAGTGGCTGAATTATACTAAATAATACTATACTGCTAGGGCATAATTCATCTCCAAGAAATGGAGCACAGATTTTTGCACTGGAGTTGTAAGATACTTGTTTTACACAGTAACAAGTGAATTTGCTGTCGGCTCATGCTAAGTTGACGTGACGAGCAGAAGCCCCGCCTGCACGCATTTCTAAGTGATGATGTCAGAGGACCTCCTGTCTGCGGAGAGGACGTTTTCAAATCCGTGACATAGGAGGTGAATTTCAGCGGTGATTGAAGGCGTGTTTCTCGAGAACCGAAACAAATATCGCCGAGATATTTTGCACATCTCGTGTGTGTGTCATTATCTGTAAAATGAATAGATTTAAAACGTTTTTCATGTCAAAGTGGAAATGTCCATTGGGGGCCCAGAATCCCTGGATACGCCTTTACCGATGGACACAATTATTTCAAGGAAGTGTTGTGTGTGTGCAGCCATACATTCTAATAATTCTTTCCTTCATGTCAATGTAGTGAAATAAATGTGAATTGGTTGCATCACATTTTGTCCTTCAAGTACAAAAATACAAGGCACATACCTACTCCACTTTATATATTAGACGACAGTGATAGAAATTGTGTTGGTAGACAATGGTGAAGGATTAAATTACTTTTTTGTAATTTAAATACATGTTCCTCATCATATTATTTTCATCATATGAGTTTTTGACTGAAAATTGGGGGTTAATGATCACTTTTCTTAGCTTACAAGGTTATTACAACTGACAAATGTATCTGCATGTTTGCCGTAACGGCTATCGGGTACCAAAAGCTTGGGTGCAAGGACAGTTTACTTTTTTGGTAGAAAAGTCTTAGCATTAAGAGGCCATAGTGCGGGTGCAACAAGTGGTAAAATGTGGCCAGGGGGGTGGAAATTCCCCTCGCTCATCCTAATCGCCGCCACTGGATATTTGGATTAAAATTAATGTCTTGTTGGGAATGTAAACACACACACACACACACACACACACACACACACACACACACACGTGAAAACAAATTATATTCACCCTGGATAAAGTATCCCCAGGCTTGTGAAAGGCTTTTTTGACAAAATATCGCCCAAAGTAATAGTCAAGTAACATTGAAAAATCTGTTAGCTAAGTTGTTAATAGTTTTCTGAAGTAAGTCTTTGTTAATCATGCGGGAGAAGTGATACACATATGGTTAGATGAACACATGCACTGAGGTAACAAATAGTTTACAATTTGTAGAATGTGATTTTGGACACAAGGAATTCATCGAAATTGATCACCATACCCGGTAATTCATCTCTTTTTCACAGACGACTTGGGTTGTATGGAGTGACCTTTTCCAAAGAGCTCAAATATCAACCTCTATCCTGCCCAGCATATGGAGGTTGTATTTCCAATATCTGCGTTCTCACGTACACAAACTGCATTGTTGTTCTTTGAGGTAGAGGATCATAGATGGCAGCATGCAAAAAGAACGACGTTTATATTTGATGATGCATAAAGCAGTTTAGAAAGTGGGCCAGAGATGACAGCACACAAGAAAACTTATACAATTGTAAATAGAGAAAATGGAAAGCACTGATGTGGTGAAATAATGATTGTAGATATTAATACTAATTATAATGAAATAAATAAATGAACTTAGTACAATAACAGGATATAAATAAGGTGGAAAGGGTAATTAATATTCAGTAATAACATAAGTGATCATTATATAAAAGTAAAGAAGTCGAATTGTAATTACGATTCTGTGTCTTTTTCGGTTCCCACGAACTGGGAGTTTCGTGCGGCTTTTGGGTTGTTTTGTCCCAGGTGTAGCGCCATCTCACGGCAGGCACCCAAGCACTTTAGGTAGGCGCATCTATTGCAGCTCCAAGTTAAGGTTAGCGCCGGCCAGGTGGCGATCTTTAACTAACCCCTTTCTCTTTGTTTGTCTGGGAGATCGTTTTGATTTGGATAAGATCGATAAAGAAAAGAAAGAAGAAAAAGTACACAATATGTAATAATTATAATAAGAAGAAGCCTTAATAATTGCAAGAAGAAGAAGCCTCAGCAATTTCAAGAAGAAGAAGCCTTAGTAATTAGAAGAAGAAGAAGCCTTATTAATTACAAGAAGAAGAAGCGTAAGCAATTATAAGAAGAAGAAGTCTTATTAATTACAAGAAGAAGAAGCCTTAGCAATTACAAGAAGAAGCCTCAGCAATTACAAGAAGAAGAAGCCTCAGCAATTACAAGAAGAAGAAGCCCAAAGAAGATGATTGGCTACAATTAATAAGAAATAAAAATAGAAGAAAATATTGTATGAAAAGATTTTCCAAAGTTATCTAATATTTGTACATGATTATTCAAGCATATATATGACGAATTGTACCCTCCGTTGTGGGTTAAATCTATTGTTTCTTTCCATATATTCATAGTGTAAGTCACCCTGATCTGTGCCCAGAGGTATCTCATTGTTTCTACCCTGTGCCAAGCTGGCAGATGCTCACCTGAGAGGACGTGGCATTGATTAATGGCGACCAACGTGTGGGGCTCGATGCAGACCAGAGGTTGAAATAACGCGAAGAATAAGGAATTTGGAAAGATAAGTAAAGCAAACATGGAAGAAGGAAAATATATATGTTGTTGCAAAGATGGAAATAAGGAAGAAATAATACAGTGTAAAATATATGAAGAAATGAAACAATGGTTATGTGAAGGAATCCGGAAAGAAAAATATGAGAAGATATGTGAAAGGGGAGAAGGATACGAATGCAAGGAATGCAGGAAAGCAAAGTTAAAGGAAAAAGAAGGAAAGAAAGAAGAACAAAACACGATGGAGATGTTGATGAAAATGATGATGGAAATAAAAGAAAGTAAAGATCAAAACAGCAAAGAAGTTAAAGAAAGGTTGGAAGAAAATAATCGAAAAATGGAAGAAAAGAGAAAAGAAGTTAAAGAAAGGTTAGAAGAGATTGCAGAAGTATGCGAAGAAAACAGGAAAGCATTTGATAGAAAGATAGAAGAAATGATAAGGATGTCAGATGAAAGACATGAAGAAAGCAATAGAAAGATCGAAAAGGAAGCTTCAAGAGTGAATGAAGAATGCCAGCAGAGGAGTACAAGTTTAGAAAACAATATTTTGGCAAATAAGAAGCAGATAGATATTAACATCTCTAAAATAGATGAAGTAGAAAACAGAGTAGAAGAAATGAAAATTGTGACAGAAGAAACAATAGTAAAGGAAACTTTTAAATTTGGAAAAATGATAATTAGAAAACGACAAGAAGTTAGGGAAGAATTAGAGGAGAGTAATAAGAAGATGCAAACCCTCGAAAGTAAGATTGACAAAGGAAAGGAAGAGAACAAAGTACAATGGAGAGGAATAATTCCTAAAATAGAGGATATGAGAATACAAGATAAACCAATAGGTTTCAATCGAGAAAGAAATGATGGAAAACAAGAGTATGAGAAGAGAATAAAAAAGGAAAGTAGTAGTGACGAATCGACTACAGAGGAGGAAATAAAGCATAAAAGGAATCATCAGAGGAAGAAAAGGAAATGGAAAGTAGTGAAGAAGGGAGCAACAATGGAAGATGGTTGGACAAAGTAAACGGAAGTAATTTGGAAGTGGGAAAATATAAGACAAGAATCCCTAAGCCTAATGAATTACAACACTTGCCCAAGATTAATGGAAATATATCTGACAAGTGTCCACGAAAATTCCTGAAGGAACTGACAACTAACGTGAAGCTAATGAGGATACCATGAAATATGATACTAGACCTTATCAAAGGATGTTTTGAAAAGTCTTCGGCAGGCTGGTATCAGTTAAATCAGCACAAGTTTGGAACATTCGAAGAGTTTAGTAAAAGATTTTTTGGAATATTATTGCAGTGAGGAGATTAAGGAAAGGCAACTGGAGACATTGAAAAGAAAATATATAGATTGCTCCAAGGTTGAGAGTTTGGAATCACACACATGGGAAACATTAAGGAGCTTCCGAAATTTGAATGAAAAATGGAACGAGGAAGAGTTGGTTAGACAAGTGATACAAACGCTACCAATATGGACACAAAGAGCGGTGGCTGTAGTAAAGATAAGGAAGGTTGAAGACTTGATAGACTACCTCAGAACAGATGACATGCTGAAAAAGACTCAAAGGTCATGGGATAAGGAAAGGAAAGTAGATATTATCCTAAGAGGCATCATCCTGAAGAGGAACAACGTCCAGAGCAGAAATTCCGGAAACAAGAATTCGGGATTAGGAATATAGAAGTCAGAAATGCATATAGAGGCAGAGGAAGAGGATTCTTAGAAGATAACGGAAGTGGCAGAAGGCGAAATTATGTCCAGGAAGAGCAACGAAATTATGATAGAAGGAATATAGGACCGTGGAGAGGAAACCGCGGATATAGAGGAAGAAATGATTATTGGCAAAATGTGTACCGAAGAAACTCAGGAAGAAGGATAAAGATAGAAGAAAGGCAACCTAGAGGAAACAATTACAACGAGAGGAACGAGAGGGGAAATACTGAGATAAATGAAGAGCGAAGAGAAGCAGTGGAATTAGTCAGAAGCCAAGTGCAGAACAAAGTAGGAAATGCTGGATGGCAGCAGATAAATGAGGAGTCGAGGAACATGGAATCGGTCGAGAGGCTAAACTTGTAGAGCTCTCGCAGCAACTCCCAGGTGTGAGAGCAAGGGAAAATGATGAATATATGAAGGGAGAACATATGATAAATGAAGAAGGAATTCTGAAGTTATTTTTAATTGGAGAGCCGAGTTTTGAAAACTTAAAACCTGGAAGATCATTGTATGTGGAAGCAGAAATAATAGAAATTAAGGTTAAATGCTTTATCGATTGTGGGAGCGTTGTCGAAGTAATGAGCTATAGATGTTGGCAAAGAATTAAAAAGAAATACTCACAAGCAAAATTAGACGCTTCTGAAAAGGACAAAGTCAGATTAGTTATGGCTGCGGGAAATGAAGTATACAAAATTCAGGGCACGGTACGCATCATGATGAGCATCAAAGGAGCAAATTTCGAAGTAAAATTTCTGGTGATAAAGGGTTTGAGGTGTGATATAATCCTAGGAGTACCATTCTTAGAAAATTACAATGGGCACATACACATAAAAGAAAATCGGCTAACTCTAGAATCAATGGAGAACATGAAAGTAGATATCCCTATGGAGGATGAAATAAAAGTTTCCGAGAGCGAAATAGGCCTTAGGAAGCAAAGTCTTGTATATCAGAAACATGATGCAGTGTATAAGAAGAAAGACTACGATGATATAATTGAAAATGAAAATGTAAAATGTGAATATGAAAAGGAGGTCGAAATAGATGCCCATAAATACAACGCATCGAAAGAAGAAATACAAGCCAAAGTGGATGAGTGTCATTGGATCTCGGAAAATAAAAAAGAAGACTTAATATATATTTTGATGAGACATAGGGGAATATTTAGCCAACGCCCAGGAATGACGGATGAATACACCTATAGGATTGAGGTAGACACAGCGAGCCCAATAGTGTCAAAGCAATATCCTATACCCTTTGCAAAGAGAGAAGCTGTAGAAAAGGAATTGAAGAAATGGTTAAGTTGAGCGATAATAGAGAACTCCAATAGCGTACACGTAAGCCCAATGCACGTGGTAGACAAACCGGACGGAGGTGTGAGACCCGTACTGGATTTAAGGGAGCTAAATAAACACGTGCTACTTCCCAGAAATCAAGTAGAAAGAATAAATGAATTACTACACACCTTTTCCGGCAGCATATACTTCACATCATTTGATATGACTTTGGGATATTTTCAGGTAGAAATAGAAGAAGAGTCTAGAAAATATACAGCGTTTCGATATGGATCAAGATTATTTCAATTTAGAAGGCTCCCATATGGTCTAAATTCATCAGTATCAGCTTTTATGATGGCTCTAAACAGAATATTTAGTATAGAAACAAGAGAATGGCTTGCTATATATGTGGATGATATGTGCATACATACGAAAGATTGGGAGACACATATAGAAAAAATAGATTGGGTATTAAGTAAATTGGCAGAAGCAGGATTAACTGTCAAATTGGAAAAATGCTCTTTTGCAAGGAAGGAAATACGTTTCCTAGGTCATGTAGTATCTGGAGGTGAAATAAAGATGTGCCCAGACAAAAATGACGCTATAAGAAAGTTCCCAAGGCCAAACACAAGAAAACAACTCCAAAGATTCCTGGGAGTATGTAATTGGCGATCAAAATTTATACACAATTTCGCAAGCAAAGCCAAGCCATTATATGAACTTCTCAGAAAACATATAAAATGGAAATGGGAAGGAGATGAAGATGAGGCTTTCCAAAGACTTAAGCAAGACCTTATACAAGCGCCAGCCATAAGCCAACCTGATTTTGGGAAAATGTTCTTTTTAGGCACAGATGCATCGAACATTGGATTGGGAGCATACCTATTTCAGAGAAACGACTCCAACGAAGAGAATGTGATACAATATGCTAGCAGAAGCTTGAAGAACTTCGAAAGAGCGTATACGATAAGTGAGCTAGAGTGTCTGGCGATAATATTTGGAATAGAAAAGTTCTCTGCATATCTAAAAGGCAGAAGATTCAAGGTGGTATGTGATCATAAGAGTCTAGTTTGGTTAAATTCTGCAAGACAGTGGAATGCAAGGCTGACGAGATTGGCGATTTTACTGCAACAGTACAGTTTTGAATTTATGGATATAAAAGGAAAAGAAAACCATGTTGCAGATACTCTAAGCAGAGCACCTTTGAAGAGAAATCAGGAACCAGAGGAAGTGATTAGACTAGAAATCAACGCTATCGCTGAGGAAGAAGTAAATGGTATCAAAGAAGAGGAATGGCGAGTTGGAGCAGAGGAAGATGAGGAATTAAGGGATATTATCAAGATGTTGGAAGGAGAGGAAGGAAACAAGAAAACAAGGATGTCTAAGATAAAGAGCAGATATAAAATTATAAATGGCATCGTTTTCCAAGTTAGCTATGAGAATCCGAACCAAGTAAGGATAAGGGTACCACGAACCTTGATAAGAAGAGTACTTGAGGTCGTGCATGAAGGATCTGGCCACTTCGGAGTTGATAAAACGTTGAGACTAGCTAGAAGATTTTACGTATGGAAGACTATGAAGAGTGACGTTGTTAACCATGTCAGAAATTGTACAGTTTGCGTACAAACTAAACCCTCAAAGATAAAATTCAGGAAAGAAGAATTACATATTATCGCTAAATGGCCATTAGACATGGTTTCCATAGATCTAATAGGACCATTACCTAGGTCCAAGGGATCTTTGTATATATTGACGTGTGTGGACGTATGTAGCAAGTTTATCATGTGCTATTCTTTAAAGAAAGCGACAGCCAAAGAAATAGTCAAGAAGTTGGATGAAGGATTCATCAAACATTATGGTAGCCCAAAGAAAATGTTGACAGACAACGGGACTCAATTTACATCAGAATATTTCAAGGAGTATCTATATTTCAAAGGGATAAGGTTGATTAATGTTACAAGATATCATCCAAGTTCCAATCCAATTGAGCGTTACAATGGAGAGATTGTGAGATTACTTAGAATATACTGTCATGATCATCATACAAGGTGGTGTGCAGTAATTAACAGGATAGTTCAATTATTAAATAACTCTATATCAGCTGAGGCAAATATGAGCCCGATAGAGATTTTCTTGGGATATGAAGCAGAGCCAATGATTTTCGATGATTTAGAATGGCCAAAGAAGGTTATGGAAAGGGAAACTAGGAAAGAATTTTTCAATGATTTGTATAACAAGAGAAAGAAGAGGACGTCAAAGGAGGAAGCGAAAGGAAAGAAGATAGAAGTAAAGAAGGGTGATATAGTTTATTGTAAAACGCATCCAATCAGTAAGACCATTGATCGCACAATTAAAAAACTGTTTTTCAAGTATGAAGGTCCGTATATTGTATTAGATACGTTTAGGAACACTATAGTTATACAAGACACGGCGACAAAGGAAGTAAGAAGAGAAAATCTAGATAATGTAAAAAGATATAATTGTACGGAAGACGTTAAACAAATGTTGAAAGGAACACAGGAGAAGTGAATAGTAAGAATAGGTGTTGCAGAAAATATTTCCTTGCATACGAAATTTCTACGAAGGAAAAATTTTACCAAAAGGAGGGGAATTTTGTGTCACGTACACAAACTGCATTGAGGTAGAGGATCATAGATGGCAGCATGCAAAAAGAACGACGTTTATATTTGATGATGCATAAAGCAGTTTAGAAAGTGGGCCAGAGATGACAGCACACAAGAAAACTTATACAATTGTAAATAGAGAAAATGGAAAGCACTGATGTGGTGAAATAATGATTGTAGATATTAATACTAATTATAATGAAATAAATAAATGAACTTAGTACAATAACAGGATATAAATAAGGTGGAAAGGGTAATTAATATTCAGTAATAACATAAGTGATCATTATATAAAAGTAAAGAAGTCGAATTGTAATTACGATTCTGTGTCTTTTTCGGTTCCCACGAACTGGGAGTTTCGTGCGGCTTTTGGGTTGTTTTGTCCCAGGTGTAGCGCCATCTCACGGCAGGCACCCAAGCACTTTTGATAGGCGCATCTATTGCAGCTCCAAGTTAAGGTTAGCGCCGGCCAGGTGGCGATCTTTAACTTACCCCTTTCTCTTTGTTTGTCTGGGAGATCGTTTTGATTTGGATAAGATCGATAAAGAAAAGAAAGAAGAAAAAGTACACAATATGTAATAATTATAATAAGAAGAAGCCTTAATAATTGCAAGAAGAAGAAGCCTCAGCAATTACAAGAAGGAGAAGCCTTAGTAATTACAAGAAGAAGAAGTGTAAGCAATTATAAGAAGAAGAAGTCTTATTAATTACAAGAAGAAGAAGCCTTAGCAATTACAAGAAGAAGAAGCCTCAGCAATTACAAGAAGAAGAAGCCTCAGCAATTACAAGAAGAAGAAGCCCAAAGAAGAAGATTGGCTACAATTAATAAGAAATAAAAATAGAGAAAATATTGTATGAAAAGATTTTCCAAAGTTATCTAATATTTGTACATGATTATTCAAGAATATATGACGAATTGTACCCTCCGTAGTGGGTTAAATCTATTGTTTCTTTCCATATATTCATAGTGTAAGTCACCCTGATCTGTGCCCAGAGGTATCTCATTGTTTCTACCCTGTGTGTGCTAAGCTGGCAGATGCTCACGTGAGAGGACGTGGCAGCGTGTATTCCCCCCCTTTTCGTCACTTTCATGTAATCACTATAGGATCTCATTGTCGCCATTAGCCAAAATTAGCAGAAAAGTGACTTAACATAGAACAAATCAGTCGAATCAGGAACAACTTACTCTTCCAAAAGTGGAGTTTCGTTAGTTCATACCACTCCAAAAGTTGAGGTGGTAGTTTCAATTTCAGAGTGTTTCATTGTTGGATCAAGGCAGCTAACTGTTTGAACAATAACGTTGTTTTCCAAAAGTCTCAAATATTTGTCCTGGCAATACACCCTCTTCAATGAACGCATCATTTATGGTGATAAAATGACACGTTCCCTGTGGGTTCTTTCTGTACTTTTTTTTCTCCAATGGCATAACATTGTCGCCTTATACTGGCCCCTCCCCTGGTGGAAGCACAATGCACACTGGTTCGGACTCCACTTTAAACTGTAGGTTAGTCCCGATTAGCATATCTGAGCAAAACATTCGACTTAAAAACAAATAAACAAAATTTTCTTATGGATAATTAGTGACATCCCTTTTCTTCTTTACTTCATCTGCATCTACAGATTCTGTTGACCTTTTCGGCTAAACCTCTGATGCTTCTAAAGTTTAAACTATTCTCACGTGATTGATTAGTTCTCTGATGCCCTCAAAACAAAGCTTTCCTTCCAATCCCTTCTTCTTTTAATTCTAAGTAAGTTAATCACAATAAAAATTGCATGATTACATAACTGATAGGCAAAATTTATGTGTGGGACTAGGGTTTCTAAATAGATAATTCAATAATTCTGTTGCTTTTTTCAAACCTACATAACTGTTACATCAAAATTAATATACCTCGGTAGTAGCCTATTTATTAGTAGAACGAATACAAAGTTGTTATTTTGTATGCCATGTAAAGGTAAAGGTAAAGTGCTCCCCTGTGCATAGCACCACGCCATGAAGGCGTATAGGGGGTGTGGGGGTGTGGGGGTAACGCCCCACACTTTCTTGATCCGGTCGTGAGTGGGGGTGATGTGATCAGCATCACGCCCCTGACCACCTTTACCCCCCAGGGTTTCCACCTGGTACCCATGTCATTCGACGCTGGGTGAGCGCCGGGGCCGCTTCCACAGTTAGAAAAGTTCCCGGATTTGAACCGGCCGAGGATCGAACCCGGAACCTTGAGCATGGTAGTCAGAAGCGTTACCGACTGAGCCACCGCGGCCATGTATACCATGTAGATATTTTAAAATGACAGGTATGTAAAATATAAATATAAATAATGGTAATGAAAGAAAGAAAGAGATACTTCTGGAATTTCAATGTAGACCTAATTAAAAAGTCAAATTAATTTATTGTGTTGCTGGAGGAAGCAACGCTGAGGTTCTTTTATTTGTATATTTAGAGATTATTTTAATAATAATCAGGCCGGGATTTATATATGTGAATACCCGGAGCTTACAACACCAAGACCCCACCCCAACCCCCTCCACAGTTTCAGTTATAACTTTTCGCAAAGCTACATGAGGTGGTTAGTTATACGTATTTCTACATTTTTACATCACATCCAAACTACCTATTTTTTTCTTTATGTGGTTCTTTACGAAGCAGTTTATTCCCCAGTGAAGGCCCGGAGCTGCAGCCCTCAAGCTCACCCTGAATCCTGATCTCATTTTGACCATACCCTCCATAATTTTGCGCCTCCTAAGCTCAGTAGCTGCTTCTAATCATAGAAGTATTAAATTGGTCACAGTTTACTTGTTTCAAGATCTCTAGCAATACAATATTCATTAGTAAAATATACATGTAATGAACACCACAATACACTTATTTATTGCAACATTCACTTCACATATCTCGAAGTATATGTACGACTTAGTGAATTTGATTGGGTGGGCAATTGGGTGGGCACAGGACTTTTTGGGTGGGCGCTTGCCCACCCTTGCCCACCCCTGTCGCCGTCCCTGTACAAAATTTTAGATTGAGTATACCAAAAAAATACTAATACCAGGTGTTGTTAAACAGCTTCTTTGCACAGAATTTTAGTATAATACCTTTGAAACATTAAAATAGCAACAAATATTTTGCCTCCTGCAACGTTCTTTAATGAGATTGGACTATTTTTTTGCAGGGTCAATCTGGTGAGTGTGTGTGTGTCACACACACACACACATATGTATGTATATTGTAGTGTGGCATCGCGTTAATTATGGGATCGAGTCACGCTGGGAAGTAGCTCAATTAAATAAACATAAGATTTCAATTTGGGTCACGCTTGACCACCTCTACCCTGAATGGTGTGGACTAAGGACGTTGGGAGCCTTAGTTGGTTGAATGATACTCACCACTTGCTTGATTATTTGGCCCTCGGCTATTGGCGTCAGCGACAGTTGGGCAGAGATGGGTGCACTGGAGATGGCGGGAGATGTTGAAGACTGCTGGCCTAGATGTTGACAGCGATAGGAGGCGGCAGGAGATTTGGTGGCTTATCGCTGGACCGCTACTTCTCCGGACTTGGGCTGGCTTCTTGGCTTCTGGCTCTCTGTAGTCCAGACTGCTGCAATCATACCGCACGCTTGTTGCCACCTCGTGATGATGTGATTTTGTCAATCAGCGTCGATGGTGTCTATTTGTCTATTTACCATCTCCAGGTTTATTTTTATACTTCAGAATTCCTTTGTGATGTGGCGGACTTTGCACCTCAAGATGTTCACCGGGGATATCCCTTGATGCTGGTGGAAAGTTATAGTGGAGGTGCAATCACTGCTGGTAAGGGCCGTTGCCTTGCCGACTGTGCAGAGCCGATTGGAAATGTCTTATTACTCGACTCTGCATCCGGTAGAAATTGGGGTGAATGAGCTATGCTTTAACAAATGGAGATTTCAATTTTTATGCTCCCAATTCCTTCATCTCTCTCTCTCTCTCTCTCACACACACACACACATATATATATATATATACATACAGGGTGTCGCAAAACTCTTTCAACAACGCTTCGGTGCTGATAGATATCATAAAAACAAGTAACTTTTCCCTATAAAGTTTACCTCGAAAGCGCTTAGTTTCTGCGCTATAAGCGCTTAAAGTCTATCCTGTACGTATGCAACCCAACACAGCAAACGCTTGCTCTGACATATCTACCAGGGGTGCGTGGCAGGGTTGCCACTAGCGTTCCTCGTTAAGAGAGACGACTTAAAAACAACAACTTGGGAGTCTGGCCTGAGCAAAATCCAAAACATTAGTGGTACTTGCGATGTTGTAAGAAGCATTGACAGTATTTATAAACTGACCAAAACAAATAATGGGCAGACTGAAATTCAAGATTACGTACTCATTCTAAAATATCTCCATAATTGATTGATTGATTTGGTTTATTTGAATTCGCTTTTCTGCCACCTTTGGCTAATCGCGAAGATGAGGATGATATGATGAAATAACAAATGACACCAATGTCTAGACCAGGATTTAAACCTGAGACACCTGGCGCCGTAGCGAGCTGTGCTAACCACATCACCTCGGAGTGTTTCGTGTATCATGCAATATCAACAATTGCAAGGGACACGTGAGGTAGGGGAAATCCACGAACAAACAAATGTAAGCATGATGTGTTTGCTGCCTCATTTCGAACACGCAGACTGTAATGTAGAAATTTTCAGCGAAAAATGCACGCTCGACCAGGACTCAAACCCGGGTTATTACAATTTTTTTGAAAATTATTCCTATCTGTGCTAGCGTTATTGCTAATCGTGTTTGTCTCATAAGGAAATAATTGCGAAGCTCTTTTAATTTAATGATTGATTGATTCATTGCTTGATTGATTTGCTTTATTTTACTTAGCTGTTTGTGCCACTTTTGGCTAATTTACGAAGATGGTGATGAGTGTTGATATGATTAAATTGATGAATGGACACTCACAAACATACATGCCCTTGCCGGGATTCAAACCCAAGACCCCTAGCTTATTTTAGAAAACAGTGGCAACCTATAAATTTTACCGACAACTGATATGCATGTAAGAAAAATTATGTGTTTCAAAAATTGGTATCAAGAAAATTCCAACGATTATTTGCAATACTAGGAACATGCGAATTAAAAACTCTCTCTCCCCCAACCCTCTCTCTCTTTTTCTCCACTCAAACTGGTTAATCTTGAATGCTCTATTAAAGAAGTTGTAGGAAGAAATTAATATTTCATTGAAAGGAATTATATTGAGTTTGGTGCATACTTACTGCCTGTACTAGTTTGTTCTGCACTTCACGATATCGTTTGATATTGGCACATCAAGAGAAATCCTCGTAATTTACACTCGTGAAAAAAAATAATCAAAAGGAAACCATTGAGTACACGTCATAAATTGTACATATTTATCATTCATTGTAGCAAATTGATATCAACATTGAAATGTAAGAGTAATATTTTCGGAAGGCACCAAAATGTCAACTTTTAGTTCACCCTGGAAACAACGTGTTGTAGCAAACGAGCGAGATTCTGACATGTAGATGAATTTCCGGAATAATTATTGTGAATTTATATTATTCTCATCCTACGTAATTTTCCTGCACTTTCGGGCAAATAGTAAATACGAGGACAAAAGATCCAGTGACATTTTTGTCCAGGTCGGAAATCGTGTCCGGAACATTCGGTAAGAGAGGGATCATGTGTTGATCACTAAACGTACTCAGTCACCGAAGTGGCTCAAGAATATTCATCTGCCGGAGATTTTTGTTTCTTTTCAGCCTGCTTTTTATAACGAACTCGATTCGCAATAGCGCTAGTTCACAATTTTCTAATAAATAAATTGTAATAACATTACAGTCTGCGTGTTCGAAACGAGGCAGCAAACGTTGTTGTTAATTGTATAAAAATTTCAAATTCAATTGAACATCAACCGAGATATTTTATCTTGCAATAATGTTCCATCTGCCAGATAGATTGTTCTGCAAAGGATACTAACAAAGTAAACTGATTGAGAGAATTCTGTTATATTTTCCACGCAGCTTTCTTTTCCTTCTTTGATAAAAATAAAGCTGAACTGTAAAAAAAAACGTGCCTCAGTGCATTTATAGACATGTATAAATTCAATAGAATTTTAATTCATAAAAGTTGCTATTTTCATGTGCACAGAGAAAAATCCATGCAGAATTAGAATTGGAAATGGTCGGAAAAAAATGTCTTTCTTGAAAAAAGAAACCTGAGGTTTTTTCTGCCTCTTTTTTCACAAAAGTGTCTCAAGTCAATGAAAATACAGAAGTTGGCAGTATTTTTCCTGTTTCATTGTTTTCGTTTAGCTCCCTACTGTAAAGCTGACACTCATTTCAAAATATAAAATACAATTTACAATATGAAATTCATAGCTAGACATAAACATTGTTCAAACGGTTCTTTCCGAGTGTTATCTTCATATTTTGGTTGGCTTATTAAATAAATCTATGTAGTATAAACATATTCACATAATTAGAGTAGTTTTGTATGTTTTTTTAATAGAACCTAATAGTATGATCAGTAAGATACTATTTACGATGTTTGAATTTGTTATACGAACACGTACATGAAGCAAAAAAGAAAATACTGCTCTACCTTTTGAAAGTCTAGTATCAAATCTCTTTACATTAAATTTTGTGGTCAGTAAAATATGTATATTTGTATTCTGGCTTTCCAGTACATCATGTTTAATTTGGATAAATTGCTGCTAACCCTGGTCACAGAGCAACTAGTGGTGTATTTTCACTGCTTGTTGCAAAATTCTCAACATTTGTGAGACGACAGCCCAGTACATTTATTTCTTACAAGTCGATGCCCTGATCCCAACAATTTCACTGATAAATACATTTCTGATCTTTAAAGTTTATATGGAAATTAATATGCACCCTTAATTAATATTTATATATCAACTCTGGCATAATCATATATATATTATATATATATATATATATATATATATATATATATATATATATATATATATATATATATATATATATATATATTATGTATAGACTTGCTGTCAAATATAAAATTAGATTCAAATTTGTCGTCAATCCCTGGGTGCAATGGATTTTTGCGGCCCAGCAGTTGAAAAACACTGGCACTAAAACTGAAGCAGAAGCAAATAAGACTGGTCGCAAATGTCAAGCAAAAAAATCCTATTTTAGAACTCTGGACTGGACCTACAGATTGAAATGAGATCCGAAGCACTCTGACCACTGAGGTTCAAATTTTTTTATTACATGGCAACATTAATAATTTATTCCACTCCAGAGGCCCATTCATGATTATAAAAAGGAAACATCTAACAAAAAGCCGGTCATTTTACAACAATAATACTAGCAATTTGTTCTCTGTGATTTACAGGCTAAATTAAATCTTAACGTCTGATGAAGTAGCTAATAATCTTGTTAAGTTTAGAGAATATTCAGACCGAAGCAACACATGACAGTGGGGGGCCATGACAACTGACATGGGCCCCTTCAGTCTGTAAGCAAGCATCCACGATGCATGCACAAGCAAGACCTAGGTGAAATGATGTGCGCCATTGAAGGAGCTTTAAGACTGAAGTCACAGATGACGAGCGACACAGTCTACTTCAGTATAAAGCAAAACATTCACCGTGCATGTAAGAACAACAGACAGAAGCGGCACGATGCATGCCACTGAGAAAACAGTGTAGTCCGAGCAACATGCAAGTGACATGTTTAGCTCATTGTCGCACTTTATTTCAAAAGGTTGAATGGTTTACTGAGAGTCTGCTTCCAAGTGACACACGTCACTTGTTGCTTCGGTCTGAAAGTTCCCTGAAAAAATACTACAGGCCAAGTAACAAGTAACACTTGCTTCAGGGTCATTCGATGTCAATTCATCCAGGTCATGTCACCCACCATCCCCGATTTTGACTAAATTCAGTATACTTAAGCAATTTTAATGCTGATTACAAAAACGACAATATTTTTTAGATTGGTCAAGGGGTTCAGAAGTTAACACACTTTTTAAAATCTCCATGTACGCCACTTGCGGCTCCACTTTGAATGACACGCATTAGGTTATAAATGATAGTATCTTCCCTCAGGTTTGCCGTAGAAACTTCAAGTTTCTTTTCTTTTGTTAAAAATGGTGTAAGCTTTCATTTAAATAAGATTTCAGATGAATGTATTAATAACCATGTATTTTGTCTTTGTGAACCCCAATTCTAAGTTTCTCTTTTCTTATTTTTTACCCCAACTTTAGTTGACCTCTTTAGATACTACCCCTAGGCGTAGGGATGTGACGACCTCATCGCCCAGTGACTTGTTCACTGCAGTTAGTCAACCAACAGAGTGAAATGGTCAACATTTTGCTCTGTTGGGATTTACAGAGCTGTCCTGTTATGGCTCTATGAGCATTCCACAATCGGCAGAAGTGGGGTATGGTTGGTGGACTACAATGTGATCCTCCCACCTAGATCCGAGGGATCCGCTGACCAACGACAGGTGCGGTCCTCCATTCATATTGGGGGTTAGGCGTAGAGCTGACAACTCTGCACTGCAAAAAGACATGTCAAGAAACAGCAATATAAGGCCATGGATGTTCCCAAGGTAAAATATTCCGGAGGTAAAATAGTCCCCCGTTCGGATCTCCGGGTGGGGACTACTTTGGGAGGTCCCTGGGCTAAGGATAAGATCTACATTAGGAATAAGGATATTAAATTAGGCACCTGGAATGTTCTGAGCCTTTACCGGCCTGGGGCATTTCAGTGTACAGTAAATGAGATAGTTAAGTATAAATTAGATGTAGTAGCTGTCCAGGAAGTTAGGTGGCCAGGAGAAGGGAATTGTAAAATTAAAAATTATACTTTTTTTTATGGTGGTACTGAAAATCATAATTTTGGAACAGGCTTTTTCATAAATAATAGAATTATCTCGGCTCTTAAAACAGTAGAATTTATTAATGATAGGATATCATATGCAGTTTTACAGGGTAGGTGGTGTAAAATTATTTTAATAAACATACATGCTCCAACGGAAGATAAAGATGATAATACTAAAGATGATTTTTATGCAGAGTTAGAACAGGTCTTTCATAAATTTTCTCAGTATGATATGAAAATTCTGTTAGGTGACTGTAATGCACAGATTGGCAAAGAAGAGACATTTAAACCCACGATTGGTAAAGAAAGTCTTCATGAATTAAGTAATGATAATGGTATAAGATTGATTACTTTTGCAACCTCAAAGAATTTAATTGTGAAAAGTACCACTTTTAAACATAAAGATATCCATAAATATACCTGGTCTTCTCCAGATGGTAAAACTCATAATCAGATAGATCATATTCTCATTGATAAGAGAAGACATACTAGTATAATTGACGTTCGTACACATAGAGGTGCTGACTGTGCTAGTGACCATTATTTAGTAATTGCTAAATTAAGAGAAAGACTCGCAGTGATAAATCATAAGCAACAAAATCTAAAAGTTATAAAATTTAATACAGGAAAATTTGCTGATGAAAGAATTAAGAAAGATTACAAATTAAACTGTCAAATAGATTAGATGTTTTGCACGATTTAAATGATGATGAAAATATAAATGGAACAGATGTAAATAAGAATTGGGAGCACATATGTAATGCAATAGAATCAGCAGCTGAAGAAAGAAAAAGTAAGCCATGGTTTGATAATGAATGTCATAATCTAATAGAAATAAGAGATCAAGCTAGACTTAGGTGGTTAAATAACTCGGATGATACAAATCTAAGCAATTATAATAGAATAAAGCTAGAAGTTAACCCCACATTTAGAAGTAAAAAAAGAGATTACTTGAAAAACAAAATTAACGAAATTGAAACAAACAGCAAAAACAAAAATATCAGAGATTTATATAAAGGTGTAAATGAATTTAGAAAGGGGTAGCAACCTAAAATAAACTTGATAGAAGATAAAGATGATGATTTTCTAGCTGACCCAAGCGATATTCTAAATAGATGGAAGAACTACTTTAATGACCTTTTAAATATTCATGTAGGAGATAAATCAGAAGTAAATGAAGTGCACACAGCAGAACCTTTAGTTCCAGAACCTAACTTGACTGAAGTTAAAGATGCTATTAAAAGGCTAAAGAATAACAAAGCACCTGGCATTGATTTAATACCAGCTGAGTTAATTAAATATGGTGGAAATTCGTTAATATGTCTAATTCATAAATTAATTTGTTTAATATGGAATAAAGAAGAAATCCCTCAACAGTGGAAAGAATCCATAATTGTTCCTGTGTTTAAAAAAGGTGATAAAATGAACTGCAATAATTACCGTGGAATTTCTTTACTCTCAACAACATATAAAATATTATCTAACATTCTTTTAACGAGACTAACCCCATATGCTAATAAAATTATAGGTGATTATCAATGTGGATTTAAACGTAACAGATCAACTACAGATCAAATTTTTCACATCAGACAGACACTTGAAAAAAGTGGGAATATAATCAAAATGTCCATCAGCTATTCATTGATTTCAAAAAAGCATATGATTCGGTCAAAAGAGATAAATTATATAATATGTTAGTCGAGTTTGGAATACCTAAGAAGCTTGTTAGTATGATAAAAGTATGCACCAGTGAAACAGAAAGTAAAATTCGTGTGGGTATTAATGTGTCTGACAAATTTACAATTCATGATGGGTTAAAACAAGGAGATGCATTATCTCCATTGCTCTTTAATTGTGCCTTAGAATATGCTGTTAGGAAGGTAAAAGAAAGTAACGAAGGACTAAAATTAAATGGTGTGACTCAGTTGTTAGCATATGCAGATGATGTAGATTTACTGGGGGATGATGTAAATACAATCAAGAATAATGCTAAAATATTTTTCAAAACTGATAAAGAGATAGGTTTGGAAGTTAACAAAGAGAAAACTAAATATATGCTTACAGGCCGAAACCAAGTTTTGGGTAATAATCAAAATCTAATTATTGATAACAACTCATTTGAACCAGTTTCCAAATTCAAATACTTAGGAGTAATATTAACACATGAAAATTATATTCAAGAGGAAATAAAAAGTAGGCTTAATTCAGGAAATGCATGTTACTTCTCTCTTCATAAACTTTTGTCTTCTCATTTAATATCTAAGAAACTAAAAGTTAAAATATACAAAACAGTAATTTTGCCTGTAGTATTATATGGGTGTGAAACTTGGTCCCTTACATTGAAAGAGGAACACAAATTGAGAGTATTTGAAAATAGGATCCTTAGGAAAATCTTTGGACCTAAAAGGGATGAGGAGACAGGTGAGTGGAGAAGGTTACATAATTTAGAACTACATAATTTGTATTCATGTCCAGATATTATTAGAATAATTAAATCAAGAAGACTTAGGTGGGCAGGCTATGTGGCACGAATGGGAGAGGAAAGAGGAGTTCACAGGATTCTTGTTGGGAAACCTGATGGTAAGAGACCTATAGGAAGGCCAAGACGAAGATGGAGGGACAACGTTCAGATGGACCTAAAGGAAATCGGTAGAGATGGAAAAGAGTATATAGATCTTGCCCAAGATATGGACAGAGGGAAGGCCTGTGTTGCTGCAGCCATGAACCTTCAGGTTTAAGAAGGCTAGAGAGTTAGTTAGTTAGTAATTTTTATGTATAGTTTAATGTAATTTTTAGAAGAATAAATTACCTACTTCAATAGCGAATTTCGTGCAATGTCCCCCCTCCCCCCTTCAATTTCCCATCAATTTTATATGTGGGTAGCTCAGAGTGTGTACTAAGGCCTGATGGAAGAATTGGGATGGGCGATTCAGAGACAGGGTGATAAAAAAATCATTTCCATCAAATGCAATAAGCATTTTTAATAAGATTAACTTTTAATGATTTTTTTTATCACCCTGTCTCTGAACTGCCCATCCCAATTTTTCCATCAGGCATTAGTACACACACTGAGCTACCCACATATAAAATTCGTGGGGAAATGAAGGGGGGGCATTGCACAAAATTCACTATTGAAGTTAGTAATTTATTCTAAACAGACACATGAAACTATACATAAAAATACATGGTTATTGATACACTCATCTGAAACCATATTTAGATGAAAGCCTACACTATTCTAAACAAAAACAAACTTGAAGTTTTTTACGGCAAACCTGAGGGAAATACCATCATTTATAACCTATTGTGTGTCATTCAAGGTGGAGCAGCAAGTAGCGTACACAGAGATTTTAAAGAGCACGTAACTTCTGAACCCCTTGACCAATCTAAAAAAAAGTTGTCATTTTTGTAATTAGCATTAAAAATGCTATAAATATACCGAATTTCATCAAAATCAGGGAAAGTGGGTGACATTTTCACAAAATTGTGGATGATTTGACATGGAATGATCCTTCGGTTCGAAATGCTGCATTTACTTCTAAGGGTTGGTTTGCAGGAGCCACGTGTCACTTCCATCTCAAAGCTCTATTAAACAGGATATATACACACATTTACGTAATACGTAAACTCTTGCATATGTGTTGTGAACAGTGGAACAGTTCCGAAACATCAAATATTTTGATATTAACATTTGTTTCATATTTTATGACATCAACATGTAAATTGAGACACAAACATGTGAAAGGTAGTTTTAAGCAGTAATCAGAATGCTACATTTTAAAAGTAGCTTTGCTACAGCTACTCTTACAAAATGTAGCTTTACTACACCTACATTTACCCAAAAGTAGCTCACTACTTTTGCGCTACTCCTGCATAAAAAATTAAACAACGATATGGATATTCAAGAGAAGCCCATAGTATGATAGTTGTACTTACTGGAAAATAGAGTGTTATTTATTATCATGATTACCATCATTCGATAACTTTCATAGCAGTGTTACTTCAGCTATTTATTTTTACTATAATGTTTGAGAATATCATACCTATGTAAGTGGTATATAATTTCAAATTTGATATATGAGCATTGCAATTACAGTGTTACCGAAATTAATGATTACAGCTATACACAAATAAATTTTGGTAGGATTATTTGTGTTTACATATCAACATATTTTTCTTGAGAATATTAAGGAACAATAATTGGAGGGTAAACTATGCTCTGTAATGATCGATCATTTCTCTTATTAAATATTCCTGCTGTCCACATGGAAGATTAATGAATCGAGGTCTTACACATGTGCATGTTCTCAAGAAGCATAAAAATATTTTTCATTGATTGCTTTTTAAAAATTAATTGAAATTTATCATATGTATTGAAATTAACTATAATGTGTTGTGCAAAATGGGGAAAAAATAAAAATTTGATATTTATCAGTTTTATCTTCTTATCCCTTAAACAAAATGAATTGTTTTGGGGGAAGATGTTTGCTCGAACCCTGGCAATAGCTGGGGTATTCTTCTATGGAATAAATGCAAAACAGGTGGAGCAATGCTTTATGTAAGTTTTCATGTTGGGAGTGCTTCCCTGAAGACACAGTGGAAACTTTTGTCACCTTGTAATGAAAGGGCCCAGGTTCGATACCCAGTGGAGGCACATACTGGTTCGGATCCAGTCTTGATTATCTTATATGTGAATCAAGTAGACTCAAAACAAAAACTAGACAAGATGCCTAGTTGGGAGGATAGAATCCTCCTGCTCCTCCATTCCCCAAACTGCTCATCTTCATTCATCATTCTTCCTCATTCACACAACAAGCCAAACATGGCAGAAAGTGACTATAGATAAAGAGAATTACAAAATGAACCATTCATCTTCATTGTCATGATTAGCGAAACTTACAGGAAAGTGACATAAAAGTAGGAAAAATACATAAATTCGGAAACTGTATATTAACTAAAGAAAATTGTCGTTTCTGCAGAAAAGTCAATAACTCGAACGTACTTTTTTACAATATCATAAAATGTATTGAGGAAACAGATATGTAAACCCGAGTGTTCTAAGCATATTGTAATTTTAAAATTTCTAAACAAATAGTATGACGAAAATAATTGTAATTCCAGAAAGTGTATGTCTATCGTTCTTATAACAATAATTTCTTGCTGATGAGATCCTACATACGAGATACTGGCAATGAACAATGCTGTCAACTTACTGAGCCATTGATGGCACTACTTCTTTGCCGTTGTAGTGGAAAATGGATTGTTCGTTTTTGTACTGCAAGTGGTTTTACACAGTAATAAATAACATTTTGCAGTCTCTTGCACCATTGATATCCATAGGATTTGCTTCGGGGGTGGTGCAAACAAGGCACATTTTTCCTCAAAATAGCGATGCAGCTCAAGAAAACATAGCTGTTAGCCGGAATATATTCATATAATATGCTAGTTAGTTATCTGGATATTAGAATTATTCAGATACATGGATCTCTATAATCTGCGATATCAAGATATTTATAATCTACATTATCCATATTTACATGTAATGGACTTTGTCTGAACCTCCTGCAAAAGTAAGTGTTATTGAAGATTTTTTTACGCTCTTGTTACATTCAAAATTTACCTCAAAATGCTGTGAAGAAATTTAGCTGTAGCGAAATTTTTGCTACAACTACAGGAATTTTGTAGTTAGCTACAGTAGCGATGCTACTTCCAACCACTTGTTTTAAGTAAATTTCATGGTCAGATGTATTCATCAGGACTACACGTTTAGTTTTAACCCTAGCTTACCTGTGCTGTACTAGAAACTTACATATCAGGTGTGGCTCCCAGACACACACTTTTCTTTTTATCACTAGACTTTAAGAAACCATTTTATTATTGAATCAATGCTTCCTTTGCTGATTATATATATGCAGTTCTTTATTAATTATAATAATTACAAGAATTACTATCATTAATAAAAAATAATAAACAATTACTGCCTGAGTGTTTCACATCCGGGTTTTCGTAAATGATTGTCGGGGTTTCCTCATTGTTGTAATCGATGTGGGTGAATGACACGGTGAACACAAATGCACGATATTGTTGAGAAACTCAACAAGTTTTGTTCCTTATTTGTTTCATAGACCTCTGTCTCCTGATTCTGCCGCCAGGCGGCAGTTTTCCAAAATGGCGGATATTACTAGCGAGAAGGCATTCTGTGTCCTTGAATATCACGCAACGAGGTCCGTTACAGTTGTGCAACGACATTTTTGTGCGGGATATCGGAAAGATGCACCGTCAGACAATTCGATTAGAAGGTGGTATGCACAGTTCAAAGAAAAAGGTTGCATTTGCAAAGGCAAGAACAGTGGTCGACCATCAGTGTCGGAACATGATGTGGAGCGAGTTCGTGAAACCTATGTACGGTGCCCGAAGAAATCGATTCCTGCTAAATCCAAGGAACTAAACATTCAGAGGACAACATTATGTAGTGTTCTACGAAAACGGCTAAACATGGAACCATACCGCCTAAGTCTGCATCAAAAGCCAACACGTAAGGACCATCGTGTACGGGAAACGTTCTCCAGCGATATGCAAAATCTCATGGCTGACGATAACAATTTCATCGAGAATTTAGTTTCCACTGACGAGGCGACATTACACCTAAGTGGAAAAGTAAACACACACAATGTGCGCATATGGGGAACGGAAAATCTTCATCCTCATCAGGTTCGGGATCATTGCTTAACAGAAAATTACCACAACGTTGGATTGGGCGGAGTTATGAGGATGAAAACCTTTGATCATGGCCTCCTCGTTCACCTGACCTTTCTCCTTGCAATATTTTTTTATCTGGGGATACGTAAAAGATACCGTTTGCCATTACCCACTACCATTGAGGAACTGAAAACACGCATAACGAATTCCATCAACAGTGTTACACGTGATATGCTATCCCGAGTGTGGCAGGAAATGGACTATCGCTTAGATATCTGCAGGATATCGCGAGGCGAGCACATGGAACGTTTGTGACTTTGTCATAAAAACTTGGTGAGTTTTCTAACATTTTGCAAAAAATTGCATGTATCTATCTTTATTACGTAAAATACAGTGCTTGTTTGTAACCCCGACAATCATTTACGAAAACCCTGTATTTTATCACTCAATAAAACTCACAAAATCCATAATTTTTTATTAATCCTTTTTTGTCTGTAGAAGTGTAGTTGTTTTTAAATATAATAATAACAATAATTACCATCATTAACAACCAATTGTACACTATTACAGGCATGAGTGTTTCGAATGAGATGCATTCAAAGATAACGCCTGATAAGCCCACCAAGTGCATTTTGCCTGCTATTTACATTAAATTTACGTTTTTATGAGCAAAAGTAATACAGAAGAAAAATATTGTTAACATCCTAGAGAACAATGCAATTTATTTTCAAACAGTTGAAAAATCTAAAAAATAGATGTGGTGGGCCTGCAAGTCCCCTCCCCCTTGATAAGCTAGGATTAAAATTGTATCTGAACCACTATGCACATCTGTCTCTTGGCTGCTACATCATGTCCCAGAATTCAAGGAATTCCTGGTGAGTAGCCACCCTGTCTTGCGAGTCTTTTGTGTTTTAATGGGATTCCGTGTTTATTTCTTTCCACCTTAATGTCATAATTGACATAGTTTGTTCTCCCTTTTAATTTACCAAGTCCATGATCATCTGACTAATCAGTTTTTCCACTTTTCTATTGAATTTCCTTTCAATTAGATTTAGGGGTAATTTCATGTTATTGTAATTTTTGTAGAGCATCAATTATACCGCTCTGTGAGAAGTTCTCCAGAAGTTTGTAATTGCATACCGAGCTGGAAACCACCTGGAATGATGTATTATTTTTCACTGCGATAACAGAAAATCCTTTCGGGACAGTGGTGGTGAGTGATCTACGATCTAATCGGGGACCAAATTTGGAGGTTGACGGACTTGTCGTTCTCGAGTCAGAGTCAGAAGGGTGAACAGACTTAGCCCAAGCTGGCAACTACCAGGACACAATAAATAGGACATTCTTTCTTGGCAGTGCTGGTAAGAAATTAAACCCACTGACAGGGGACTGTCACTCGTGTAGCCTCGAAATTTGAATTTCAACTGTTGGGCCATTCTCGAGTCAGAGCCAGAAGGGTGAAGAAACTTGCACCCCAAGGTGGCAACTACCTGGCAAGATAGCTTTTTGTTTGAGTTTCCATTGGGTGCTTTCTGGAGTTTCCCACAAATGCTTCCATGACAGTGGTGATATAACAGCTCAAACGACCTATGCATAGTTTCCCACCTCCAAATTGGGAGGTTGCCAGATAGACACCATGGACAATTTAGTTTGCTCAGCAATTTTAATTAACAAATATACTGAAGTGCAAATATTCTGATTCATTGGAATTTTTTGGTGTTTGAAATAGAACATTCCACTGAAAGTCAGCACTTACAAAATTAATTTAATGAAATAGAGGAAAGTAAAAAATTCCATTAGATCCAGTTGTCATCAAGTTTAAAGCAAATGTTATATTTGTCAACAAGCCTAGACATAATCGAACTAAGGTTGTGTCTGAAAGGTACAAAGTGCAGGCTTGAAGTATTGTCTTGACAGAAGTGATGTCACCTAATGCAGTTCGAAAGCGTCAAGTTCATGAGGCATCGAGACCACAGGACAGAGCATGCCAAGTTACAGGCTTGGTCACATGACAAGTGGAGTTGTTGTTCATTTGTTTGAAATCGCAGAGGTAGAAAGCCAGCAAGTTGTTTGTTGCAGTTCTTCAAATGTGTGGAAATGTATGTATAAGAACATTTGCTATGTGATTTCTGTGGTGAAACACAAGTGTTTAAAATATGGAAAAGCAACGTGTTCTCTGTTATATCTAATGATTGTATTTGGTACTGCAGTCGAAGTGCAGTTTGAAAGATTTACACTTCCAGTCAACACCTTCAAGATCATTCTCGAAGTATACTCACTTCAAGTATAGTCTTGCATCTTTCGGACATGGCCTGATACTCTCTTTAAATATTCCATAATTCATGTATTAATGTTAAATTTCAAGGGTACATATTAATTAATGTATAAAGTTGGAAAAATAGGATGATATTTGCTTGAAAAATTGTTGGGATCGGAGCATCAACTTTGAAAATATGAATTTACTGGGCTGTGGGCTCACAAATGTAGAAAACCACTGTTGTTCAGAGCATCCATTTTCTAGTTCACCTTTGACGCTTCATCATTTACAAATGATTTTCCTATGAGATCATGGCACATGACAATGAAGAAGATTTCGAATCAACATTTTTTAGAACTTTGTTTACATCACCTATCCCAATACATGTTTATAAACATTTACTGTACACTAATGCCTTGCAATAACAAGTTAGTGTTATGTCACTCATTAAGGAGAAGTCTGATTAGATAGTGTGTCTAACTTCGCTTGGATATCACCCTTTTTGTGCTACATTTTCTAGTGATTCTTCCATTTCTTGTAGATTCAGCCACATGTGATAGATATTGAAATAACCTAATGTGTGTCTATTCAGCCGACATCAGTGTTACTATTAATACCATGTTCCTGGGTGGATTACAGTTGTAACTTTATGCACACAAAATATGCCTGTTATGGCATATAAGACCTTTTAACACATATTTTGATTTTGTATTTGCTAAACAAGCTGTGATCGATCAATAGTTCCAAAGTTATTGAACCTTGCAGTTAGCTACAATACTTATTGGTCAAATATGGGTCACAATTTTTGTTGTGCACCACCTTCTTCCACAGGCTATAGCTTTAGAACTATTTCTCAGAGAAACCTAATATTTGTATAGAACCTTTCCAGACATAACTGGACCATCATCCAAATCCAAGACTTTCTGAAATTGGTCTGACAAGGAATGACCCATATAATTTCTTTACTGATATTTAAAAGTAGTTGCGGTAGCTCAGTCATTAGGGCGTCTGACTACCATGGGAGAGACCCAGGTTCGATCCCCGGCAGGGGAGAACCAGGAATTTTTCCACCTGTTCAAGCAGCTCCAGTGCCCACCCAGCGTCGTATAAAGTGGGTACCTAGAGAAAACTCTGGGGGGGGGGGTAAAGGAAGCCAGAGGCATGGTGCTCATCACATCACCCCCACCTTCGGCCGTGATCAAGAAATTGTGGAGCATGGCATGGTGCATAGCACAGGGGAGCACTTTACTGTACTGATATTTAAAAACTGTTTAAGCTATGTATATCATACACCATTTCTGGTTGAAAATACATGTAACTTTTTGAATTTGGTAGTGCCTAGCCTTTTTATATAAATAAAGTTTACTATAAGTTACCTTACTTCTGTGTACATGGACATCTGCAGGATCTTTTCCAGGGGGTGGGGGGTTGGGGGGCAGGAATAGTTTTACCCCTCAAAAAACACTATTTCAGTCTGAAATTATCATGTTTCTTCAATGAATTTATAATAAATAACATGAATTACCATGACTGAAATGAAATTATGTGTGAAATATGTAGTTTTTAGGTGGACAGTCATTTTCCTTGGCTCCTTTCAGATGTCCATATCTGTGTACGTAAATTACAGTGGTGCATTCTCCAATTACCACGTTTACAGCTAGTAAACCAACTTTTTTCATATTGTATTTCATTTAAAGTATGGTTTATTGCTCATTATATATTCTGCAAACTATGAAAACAAGCTAAACCAAAATTTAAGCAGGCACGTCGCCTGATAATGTTCGCATGAGCACATGAACACTCATGTATATGTTCTAAATTACGTACATATTAAATGCACACAACTATATTTCTTCGAAATAATCCTTTTTTGATGTTCGAATATACACACACAATTTAGTCTGATACGACGTCTTTCAAGTCTGAAAATTTTTTTAGATAGTTTGTAACACTGACTCCCATTGTGTTCCACGGTTGCGATGAACACAATGGCTGTGTTGTGTGTTGTGAACTGGCAGCTAAGGGGCTGTTGGCCACTATACCCCGAAAGTGTTCACTGCCCTGTGCCAAGGTACCTTTATAAGGTATGCCATTCCCGAGGTTCCGAGATTTTTTCCCATGATTCTGTGCGCGCTATGACGTCATTAAGAGGACAGAATGGAACTTACTTCGTTAGTGTATATGGAAGCTTGAGATAAATGGGTCGATTATTTACTTATACACATCTTTTCTTGAATGCCGGTAGAATGAGAACAAATCAGCCTGTTTGTGCTCTTGCCACGTGCAATAATAATAGAAGAAAATTTCCTGGAATAAAGTGATCATTGCTTCCCAAAAAACAAGTTGCTGTAGCAGGATTGATTCAATTTGTTCCTCCAAATTTCGGACTTACTCAGTGGTGCAACCACAGGTGGAGGCAGGGACATTGCCCCCCAACCTTCGAGGGAAGTAAATTCTAGGAGGGGCAAACATTGATAGCCAAAGGCACCTGCAGGGGGCACAGAGGAGCAATTGCCCCGTTCTATTTCAAATTTTATACAAATAAAAATACATTTCGTAAAATTTTCTTGCTCGCTTCGCTTGCAGTGCCTGCATTTCTCAGTCTCGTCAAGTTCAGAGCCGTAGATAGGAAGCGGCGGGAGTCGGCCATGAACGCCAAATGATCTAAATTTTAAAAAAGTTGTGAAAGAGGTGCCATGTGATATTATTTGCTCCCTATAAAATCAATATTGTTTTAAATTGTAAAAATTGGATCTAAAAATTTTATTTTTCCCTTCGCTCGCAATATATTTGTTTTCTGTAATGTAACGTATGTAAATAATACGTTTTGTATATATGTATTGAATAAACTTTGAATACGTACATAACTTAGTGTTAGCATCTTGCATATGTATTTTCTTATTTTATGTCGCTCCATGTTGCATATGTGTAAAACATATGTTGTACATGTTTTATGTACAAAACAATATCTTCGGCATGCATTTATCATTCATTTTCTGCCATTCAATAATACAGTTTGTGCTTGTTTTCAATTATTAGCTAATGTAAAATTTATGGTGTTGAAAAAATATTTCAAATCGTTTGTTCCAAACAAATGCTTTAGCACAGACATCTATCCCCTTTTTGCGTAATGTATGAGGATAATAACGTCTTTGATACTACTACTACTACCACTAGTAATAATAATGTCATTATTATTATTATCATTATTATTATTGGTGGGTTTATTCTGGTACTTGCCCCCTCCAGACAAAAATTCCTGGTTGCGCTCTGGCCTTACTTCCACACTCGCCTTCCGTATCATCATGTACGCAAACTTTCAAAAAACATTGCACAATCGGAACTCAGTTTCTAAGTATTGCTTCATTGAATATTGAGGGCAAGATAAGATTTATTAGCTTGGAAGTTGAAACATTGCCCGCGAAAATAATACCGTATATCACATCACGCTCTACATGTGTGTGTGTGTGTGAGAGAGAGAGAGAGAGAGAAGGGGGAGGGAGTAATAATTTGCAGGGCGGGCAAGATTTGTACAGTGCTCAAAAAAAGTTTTGCATATTCAGGGTTTGTGATCATTTTATTGTACTAGATACATGAAATCATATTCAAGAGTACAGGGGAGACATACAGACAGAAAACAGTGCAGCCAAGCAGAAGAAACAAAATCACACCAGAATCACACCCGAAGCACAAGATTGAAAATGTGGGATGCGAAACACAAAAGAAAGGCAGTGCAATACCATGTACCTACGGCTCGCAGGCTTGCTTGGGATCAACGTATGGGAGTTCAGTATAGCCAGCCACCTCAAGCCCGAAGGCATGTTTGAACACGACGGGGCATGCTAAGGATAAGAGAGAGCATTCAGCTTCTCCTAAGGAACACTGTCCCACTCTTGAATGGCAGCCTCCCACAATTGCACCTTGTTCACAGGAGGATTGTCACGGCTGACAATTGTTCGCTTCAGGTGTCCCAATGCACGTTCCACACAGTTCATGTCTGGAGAATACGCCGGCCTCACCATGCGTTGAATGCCATGCATATCAAGGAACTCTTGAACCACTCTGGCTCGATGTGGTCAAGCGTTATCATCCACCAGCGTAAAGCCATTCCCCACAGTTGTAGAGAAACCTGCTACCACGGGTTCGAGAATAGTGTTTCTGTACATCAGACCAATCATGTGACCCTGGAGGGGAATTAGGGGCGTACGTCGACCAAACATGATTCCACCCGAAAACATGATGGAGCCCCCCTGCTGCTGGTGACGTTCCTGGATGAAGGATTCAATCTCTCCTCTGATCGTCTCCACACCTTTATGTTTTTGCTTAATGGGTACAAACTGATGGTGACCTCGTCTGTAAAGAGCATGTACTCCCACTGTTCCTGACTCCATTCGCTGTGCATTGTTGCTCACCTTACACAGTTTCTCTTATGATTTGATTTCAGAGGAACCTTGGGTATGGGTCTTCTTGACGTCAATCCTTCCTCATGCAGTCGATTCCACACTGTCTAATTGGAAACATTCACTCCTGAGGCCCTCTGCAGATCCTGGCACAAACTAGTTGCAGTGGGTCTACGACATGCCGAAATCACCACGTACCGATCTTCCCTGCATGTTGTCTTGCTTGGCCGCCCTGTCCTTGGTCGATCAGCAACTGATTGTGTCTCCCTGAATTTTTTCCACACTTGAGAGACATCACTTTGGCTCACTCCAACACGGGCAGCGACGTCCACTTGGTGATATCCCTCTTGCAGCAGCATTACAATTCGAATGCGGTCCGTAGCAGAAATGGTTGCTCGAGGCACGTTGCCCTTCGTTTTCCACCCCTCTCTGTGCAGTTACCAAGTCACAAGTGCGGATAAGACACGGACAATGCCTCTAAATCGGGCTGCTTTCAAATCTGCTCAGGGATCATGTGGCAACTACTGCCCTCTATCTGCTGAATATCAAACTCACTTGGGGCATTATGACGGTTTCTGTCTTGGGCGTTGCTCACATAATGAACATTGTATACCTTTTGGGGATATCGTGACTCAAACCGCATGCAATCATAATATGCAAAACTTTTTTTGAGCACTGTATATTCCTGGATTGGAAATTATAACACTCCCACATCAGAATATTGGTTACAAGAAATATTACAATTAAAACTCTTGTTTTGATTGAATCTTCAGAGATAAGATTTCCAGTCAAAAACTCAACATGCTTGGCAGTTCACCTAAATTATTCATTCATTTTTACAATCATAAAATATCATTACGATTTTTTTTTTTATTATGTATCATTTCTGTTTCTTTCAGAGAGGGCGAGTCAATAGAACTTCCCCAATGCAAAATTCATCCCTGCTAGTTGTGAAAAATGTTACAAATGAAGATGATGGAAATTATACCTGCATTGCCATAGAGAATGAAACAGAAACAAACACCACCAGACATATACATATTCATGGTAAATATTAATTACAATATCATTATTTATTTGTGGCTACCTTTATTTGTGCATTTGCATATTTTTATGTAACTGATCCATAAAGCAATATACTTTTAACAGTTATATATATATATAATCCTGGTTTTAATTTTTTCTTACTTGAATTCCAATTTTTAATAACACGATTGATATTTTTCAATTGTTCTGGAAGTTTAATCAATTAATTCATATTTTCCTATTACTCTTTCTAGATGCTAAATCTTATCCATGATTTACAACATACTATTTATTTATTAATTACGCTATTAACACAGATTTAGCTCTTTCAATTTTTATTTATTTCCACTCCTCACAAAAAAGTTTGGAATATTGTTATGTTAAGCACTAAAATTTCGAATATTGTTATATTAGGCGATAGGTGTTGATTGATTAATTGATTTGGTGTTTTTAAGTCCACTTTATGCACAGTAAGGCTAATCGGGACTGAACCTGAAGTTTAAAGTGGGATCTGAACCTCTATGTGCCTCCACCGGGAATCGAACCCAGGACCCCTTGATTACAAGGAGACGACGATTAGATGATAGGTGATAGGTAGGGTGGCATATATCAGCAAAAACACGAGAACATGCAGCAGACAGATACCATGTCTTGTTGAATTCCAAGGTCTTGCCTATCTCGTATGCCTATAATGTAACAATATTCCAAACTATCTTGGCAAATAATTTTTCCAGGTACTTTATTTCCAGTGAGGGTCCCCTTGATAATAGCACTAACATTGTTGCCTTGTAATAGAAGATTTGATGCACAGTGTAGCAGTGGCGTCGCGTGCTGTTCACATACGGGTGTTCACAATAAAATTTTTATATACTGATTGGAGATTTACTACTCTCCCTTGTAACTTTATCTTCAATATTGAACAAGTAAGAATAACAGTTCAACTTATTTTCAACAATTTCCCCCCAAAATCATGCTATATCTGAAGTAATACAATACTATTTTATTCAATTAACACCCTTTTAATTACGTTATTTACAATTAGTGATGGCTAGTGCAAACTAATTAGTATAACATGCAATCTCAGGTATGTACAACACAAGATTATCATACTTCGCAATCTACTTTCTATTACAGCAACCATATGTTAACCAACGACATTCATTCATCATTGAAAGCATGTGCACTGCATCGTTAACGGGACAGAGAGGAGGACGCGTCCGGTCCAGAAAAAAAATTGTATATAGTATAAGATATTTGGGTATTGTACAGAATGTCCCCTCACCCCGCCCACAATAACTCGGTTTGTGATGCTTGTGATTGAAGTATCAGTCAATGTGACATTGCTTGTATTCCTTCTTTCCTAGTGTTTCGAATTTTTCCTCCTAGCCATGGTTCAGAGAGAGATTGATTTTCGACCATTTAAAGAAAGGATTCCCAAACTTCTTTGCTTCACGGCTCCCTTAGTTTTTTCAAGACTTTACCGCGGTGCCCAGAATGTAGCCCTCTCTAACACTTGCAACGCTCAGTTACTTGTAAGATTGCTTGTCTTAAGTTAAAAATTAAACACGTATTTCAAATTCAGAAACATTTTATATGTAAAAAAAAGTACTAAATAAGCAGATATTTGAAACATTCATAGCATTGACTAACGATTCAGTGAAAATATCGAAACATTTCATTGCGTCCTTGTAAGCTAATCACGGTGCCCCAGGCCGCCGCGGCACACACTTTGGGAACCACCGATTTAAAGCATGTAGTAACATCTGTTCGTCGTTGTCATTAACATATTTACTCGTCGTCGCCTTGTACATGAGGGGTTCTGGTTCGAAACCCGGTGGAGGCACACAGTGGTTCGGATCCCACTTAAAACTGTAGGTCCAGTCCCGATTAGCCTTACTGTGCATAAAGTGGACTTAAAGCACCAAATCAATCAATCAAACATATTTACCATCCTTGATCTTATTCTATGCTTATACATTGCACGAAACGAATCGTTCCAATCCAGATGCAGTCTCTTTTTAAGCGAGTCGCATGTGCAAATGGTAACAAACGCCCAGGAAGTGTCCCTTGTTTGTCCATGAATTGCCGCCTCCAAACAATAAACAAGGAAAACAAAATTGCACGTTCACAACATTGCACCCACATAACCAATTGTACTTTGTGTACCAGTAATTTTTTAATGTTCTTTTAATAACGCATTTGGGAGTACCTCTTGTACAATGTAGAGGTCGGATGGTGAGGGCCAATCCTTTTTACTTGAGTTCGTTCTGCTTCGCTCAATCGCGAAAATTACTTTTCAAACTCCTAACAGTATTCATAGTGTACAAAACACAACACAACACTACACTACAAACACACGGCACAACACACACGCACATCTGAAAGCCAGTGCACATACGTAGATTCACCCAACCGCTTGTCAATAGATATCTTGCTCTCGACATCGACACTAACCGCCCTTTACCCGTTGCCGCCAAAGAGCATAGGCTTTTTTGTTGCCCTGAAAAACTAACGGTACTTGATCTTTCCAAAACAAACGTTCCCCCTTGAAGTTCTTCCACAGCAGCAGTGTTGCCAACAATTGAAACACAGAAGTTTCTAAATCTTCAATATGGGTTAATTAAAAATCGCTGAATCAAATTTGCTGGTGAAAAATACAAAATGTATTTTTAAAAAATGCTGTGCGGAACAACTTACACCAGGTTTATTGAATGTATGTGCGTTAATATGCACATTAAAAATGCATTTAATTTCAATTGTGATAATTTAAATGCATATAGCCTATTATTTCAACTTTCTAACTTCAAAAAAGAAAATGTATGTGTAGCAAAAATACAGCTCTAGTTTTCTGAAAGTTATATTTTGTTCTTTACAATAAGCATATTCTAATAATGTAGAGAAGAGTAAAAATGATTTACTAATATCAATTGATAACTTTTTTCGGTAACAACTATTTAGGCCATTCGACCCCATACTATTCTGAGTATAGTTACCAGAAAAATGCACGTTAAATTGATGTAAATGTAGTCAGCACTTTCCTTTGCAATTTAAGTTGGTGAGAGTTATTTCCTTGGCATGAAAAACTTCGATTACTAAAGGAAGTTGCACAGTCTGAATTGCCCTTAGACGCACATGCGCAAATCATACATAATATTTTTCAAAGTTTATAACTCTTGCAGACTAGTTTCTAAAGAAAAGTCGCTCGTCACTATTCCGTGAATTTTAGCACCCACTGGAATTTAAAATCCGCCAGGTTTAGAGACTTCTCACTAACGATTGCAACTATGTAGCGCCGATCTTTTCGAGTCCTCCTAGACGTGCCTGTATATGCTTCGCCCTGGTGCCGAATGTAAGAAATATTGCCGCTTGGATCAGGGTTCGCACCACAATGTTCGCACAGGGCAGTGAACACTTTCGGGGTATAGTGGCCAACAACCCCTTAGCTGCCAGTTCACAACACACAACACAGCCATTGTGTTCATCGCAACCGTGGAACACAATGGGAGTCAGTGTTACGAACTATCTAAAAAAGTTATCAGACTTGAAAGACGTCGTATCAGACTAAATTGTGTGTGTATACTCGAACATCAAAAAAGTATTATTTCGAAGAAATATAGTTGTGTGCATTTAATATGTACGTAATTTAGAACATATACATGAATGTTCACGTGCTCATGCGAACATTATCAGCCTGCAGTGTAGGCACATAAGTTCAGATTCCACTTTGAATTATAGGTTTAATTGATTGATTTGGTTTATTTTACATTGCTTTTCTGCCACTTTCGGCTAATCACAAAGGTGAGGATAAGTGATGATATGGTGAAATTGATGAAGGAATACTCATAAAGAACACCCATAACCTTGTCAGGATTTGAACCCAAGATCCCTGGGGTCATAGCATTCGGTGCTAAACATTTCCACTATGGAGGTCGGCTTTAAATTATAGGTTCAGTCCAGTCCCAAGAAGCCTGTCTGTGCATAGAAGTGGACCTCGAACCAACTTTGACTATATACAGTAAAACCTCATTAATCTGGACTAATGGGGGAGATAAGTTGACCAGTTTAACGAAAGTCCGGATTAACTGAAATAACCTACAAGAACAGTAGAAAGTGCATAAAATCTCCATTTATAGCAATAAGACACGTTTATTATGGTGTTTTTAAAGGGCATAGGCCTAAATACACTATACAGTACAGTACAAAGTCTGCGGGAAACAGAATTTCATAAGAGGTTGACTGCCTTTTCTTTGGGAAGTTCTCTGGATGAATTCTAGCCACATTTAAAACCTTGCATTCTGCTTTTTTTTTCTCCCTTCCTTTTGCCTCTTCGGATTAAGCGAAGTCCAGCTTTTTGAGGTCCGGATTAATGAGGTTTTACTGTACTTTCAGTGACATTTTCTGAAGTTTAGTTTACATGCAATATAAAACTTAGAAAGTATAAGTTCAAGTAATTTAGGAGAGAAATTATTTCCTTCTACCTAGAATTACTGTGCCTGGTCATTCTGGCAGCCATCATTATTTATGTAAAGTTCGAATAAAGTTCCCTATATATTGTCTTACAGAAATCAAACGTAACATGACTATCCTATTTATTTTCTTGGGTTTGTTCCTGTATTCGTAACTTAAAGTTATGGCTAATGTCTATGCTATGAGTAAATTAAACTACCTTCTTTTGATTCTGCTTGCCTTTACAAAATTGGAGAAATAATATTCATCTTTTATCAGGCTAAGGCATCAAAAACAAACTCTTTTTGAGCTTTCTCCATTCATCTGTTAAAATTGAACAAGTCACAAAATGTTTTCCAGTAACACTCAAATTTAAAAAGGATATATGGAGATGGTATATTGGTTAAGACAGCTTGGCAACATTCTGTCAAATTTTCAACTATAAATGGTCGGTTCATGTGTTATACTCCCTCTGTCCCATTATTATTGTCCGGTACACCTTTGTTTGTTGTCTCATAATAATTGCCCGATATTCAAACTGTGACATTGGTGTATACAAAAGAAGAACATGTAACAAGGGAATGAGTCATACAACCACGTGCATGAGCACGTGAACATCTGCCTCTTCGTTTGTCATTTCTGTACTACCATTTTGGCATACCGGACTATAATTATGGGACAGAGGGAGTATAAAATTCTAAAATTTCTGGGAAAAATGTTCGGATTCTTTGCAGGTATGTAACTAGAGTAAACTTATTTCACTGAGATATTCTTCTAGCACTGTATGTAGCTGTTGAGAATAAAAGGGATACTACTGAAGTAGTTTGAAAGAGGTGTGTTTACTAGCTTTTAAACAATTCCACAGAGCCCCTCCTCAGAGACTCCGGATGTGTGTACAGCAACAAGGATGTCATCTTTCCGACATCATCTTCCATACTTAAATAATCACTGTATACCTATCCAACCTGCATTTCTTACCGATGGTTTTGGTGTTAATAAAACGTTCGTATCTTGAAAATCAACGACATTATACTTATTCCAAAAACATGTGTTCTTTTTGCGCCACCTTGTATAAACCTTTCTTAAAATAACCCCTGATTACTATTTCTGTCTTTGGACAGCTTTGAAAACGAAGATTCAAAATCAATGGTTTATTTCAATGGGAAGACATACAAAACTGTCATACGGCTGGTTGAATAATTTTGTAATAAAAATATATTATAATGTATGTACTATTTTTGATATATATATTTTTTTTCAATTTCAGAACAGAATACTTGCTACTTCAGATTTATAGTGGATGATGATATGAATGCTACAATAGTCAATGAAAGAAGGAAGGAGCCAGTTCAATGGATAGTTTACATCGAAGCCCTGCATGAACTGACCATCGCATGGTACAGTCCTACAGGAGAAAAGATAAATTCGACTGGGGAGAAATATAATGTGACCATTAACAGGAACATTACTAAATTGCAAATACACAGTGTTCACTTAAACGACAGTGGAACGTATCAGCTTGTAGCAGAAGATCAAACTTGTAACAAAACAAGGGAGTTCACCCTTATTGTAAAAGGCAAGTCGATGTTCTTATGGTGAATTTTCTTTATATTATTCTTCCTTGAATGACTTTTGTAGAGCTAAAACGCAATGGACATTTACAATAAATTTTATTTACAACAATTTAAAAAACTATACCATTGAAAAATGACTCCTCCAAGTTCTCGCATTTCTCTGCATACAATTTAAGACAAAAACGAGAATTCCAAAGTTGCAAAGCTAGCTTTGCACTCAAAAAACGATCTTGCTGGTTAATATGTAATTATTTAGGTAGTAGCTGGTTTGTTGTCTGCTCTTTGAGCATTCAGTATACTGTATAGTATACTGAGGGACAACATGTGCTGCAATTTTATGATATTTACAGATTTAAATGCTGGACGAAGGAGCAATAGTGGAAGGGAAAGCTATGCTTGGTAATGATAAAAATTAAAAATTATAACCCGTGGTGCAATAGTCCTTGAGAGCCAGGGCCAGGACTGCTGCCCTCACTCAAGACCATCTTGAGGTTCATGCCACAGCGCTCAGTCAAGACATCATCATCTGGAGGCGATCATCTTAACGCTGTAAACTCCTTGTCGTAATTTTACTGTAGATAATTAAGGTATATTTATTTCTCTTATGAAGTTAAATTTTGACATTTACCCTCCCGACGAATATAGTTAGAAGAAAAATTTATAATATTGAATATTTACACCAAAATTTTCATTCAGGAAGTCACTAGGGCCACCACAAAAATTCCTACCATAGCGCAAAAAGAGAGTTGAAAACCGTTAGAAACTTCCTGGCGAAAAAATTTAAACATTGTATATCTTTGAAAAATATTATCGGGAATATTGGTCAGCTACAGTAAAACTCGTAACCGCTTTTGTATGAACTTTTGTATGTAAAATCAATTGATTAAATAAAACAAAAAACATGTTAGGTTGACCGTAAACTTTCCAAGTTACCTAATCAATTAAATTGTCTTTAAGTTTATCCAAAATTAATCAACCAGATAATGCAGATATTCTGTGTAGCTATACAATCTCAATACAAAACTTTAATTTCTATATATTAAAAAAGCGAAAGAAATTGGTACAAGGGCAATGTTACATTTCTGTGATAAAGACTAAACCTAAATCATTTGTCACATTGTAATTTCGATCCTATTGACTTTATTGATCGAAAGATAATAAACAAATTGAATCTTTTCATTGTGGTTAGTAAGATCTGTGACAATAACTTAAGAGTTTCATTGAAGAAAAAAGAAGATTAATATTTCCATCTTAACGTTCACTTGGGAAATAAACATTTGGAATATTTCCTTACACTGTTTTTTACATTCTGTTAAAAAAAATCGTGAAGAATGTTAATAAATTATGAAACAATAAACATTATCACTGATTTAATAATCAAAGTTACGAACATTGAAGCTTCACAAAGACAAAGAATAAAAAGCAGTTCATATGAAACAGTTTTAAACATTTAATACATTTGTAGTTCATATTAACATAGCTAGGTAACAAAATTCTTTCTGTGTGAAAACATTTGTATTTGAAACATAAATAATATGTTCCTGGATAGTTTTACAAACGAATATTTCATCGAAGTTCTTGTTACACATTGCACCTTTGTATTTGAATGTACAACATATCTTCCATTAGCCTCCGATTAGCATAAAGAAGCATAAAGCGGGATAAAATAAGAATAAATGTACACATGTATCAATTTTGCCCCGTTGTATAGCTTTCTTTCATTAAGCACATTTTGAAACTGAAAATTTGTGTAAATAATATGAATAATTTATCGAATGCTTGCATAAAATTTACACTAACAAATTGCTTTGGTAGACGTAATATTAACCAACGTTTGTAATTCAGGGTAAATTATTTGATATTTCTAAGAAAATGTTGACATGTTGTCCACATTTAGGAGTATATTTGATGCCTATTCTGGACACATGAAATGTTTACATCATGAACTATTACTGTTATTTATTTTTTAGTATAAAACATTTGTTACTTAACTTGTATGTTTTCGCAGTGACTGAATCACATGGAATTGCCCTAAAAATTTCTCATTTTTAACAACATCTTGAAGAAATGTGAACGTTACTCTTACCTTTTTCATTGTAATTGCCTCTGCAATTGAGTACACAAGACTTATACACTATACATCTTCCACATTTAAGCATATTTACACGTCATGTAAACTCGATTACAGTTCTTAAATTTGCATTACAATTCCATATTCACTAAAAAGGTCCAACATTGATTCCGAAGAAGCAAACCAAACATGGCGGCTATCTCGCCTCCAGTTGATGACGGAGCAAGCCATGAGGCTTTCAGATTGAGAAGGTAATGCCTCACTCCCACCTGCCAAGGTTGGGAGATCATTCAACCAGTTACAGGGTGATGTGTGATCAACATTATCATGAATGAACTGGTGTTGTAATTAATATACACAAAGTTCTTGACTTATCTGAGGAAGTTGCCTTGTAGAGTAAATTTGGTTTAATTGTCTTTTTCAATACCATATCAAAGTCTTGAATGAGATCGAGAATCTCGTACACTAAATCTCACTTTCTCCTTGATTTTCCAGAGGGCTGTCCCATAGGGTCTGTTCTAGTTCTCATTTCAATTATTAGAAGTCCATCTCAGTCTAGTGTCGATTTTTACAAGCCCACCTGTTTCATCTAGATTCTTACAAGCCCATCTCCGGTGGACTCCTCTCGGTACCAACCCTACTTACAACCAAATGTTCTAGTTTTGACTCTCGACTTGTGCATGACTGTGGTTTTCATTGGAGTGGAAATTCTTAGGTGTGGGAATGTCTGCTCGAGCCTTTGCAGACAGCTGGGAGGATGCTTTTATGGTTAACATTAGTGTTACTCATGAGACGAGACATTTTTGGCTTAAGCGAATATTTTCAAGACGATACATGGAATGAGATAGCATTTTCATGAGACGAGATGAGACAGACCAAAGTCTCGTCTCTTCTCATGGCAACACTTTTTAACATGGTGGAAATGAGACAGGTTGGGTGATACTTAAATTTTGCTGGTTGTTTGTGGTGGTGTTAGTGAGGGTGGGTGCTTATCATCATTTATCTTCATTGTCATGATTAGCCAAAAGTAGCAAGGAAAGAGGAATACTAAATTAACTATGTGTTCTCATCATTGCAATTACACAAAGTGACAGAAAAGGGACATAAAAGAAGAATAAATACATAAATTTGCAAAATATATATTATCTGAAGATAACATTCGTTTACTGCAGGAAAGTTAAAAACTTCATGGACTACTTATTACCATAGTCACCTCTCATATTGATGAAATTGATATGTAAATCAGAATGTTCTAAACATATTTTTATTTTAAAATTTGCAAACAAAAATTATGATGAAAATAATTGTAATCCCAGAAAAGGCATTGCCAGTCAGAACCTATGTATTGGCAATAAAGAAGTTCACATGATCAGCCATTGACTGTTACCAGGATTGCTTTGTCAGTCTAATGAAAAAAAACCTCTACTGAGTGGCTGAATTATAGTAAATGCTGCTGTACCGTTAGGACATAATTCATCTGTAAGATATGGAGTACGTGTTTTTGCACTGCAAGTTGTAATATACTTGTGTTTCACACAGTAACTAATGAATTTTTGCTGTAGCTTTCACGGCCCATGCTAAATTAACAGGGTGAGCAGAAAACCTTGCCTGCATGCCTTCCTAAATTGTGATGTCAGAGGACATTTTTACTTCAGTGAGGTAGAATTTACTTCTCAAAAATTATATTTTATTTTTTAATGACAAGAGTTACATTATTTTCAAACTTACTTTTGTGTTATATTTTCACAGTCATAGTAAAAACAATGGATATGTAGTGATTTTTATGCATAATGTAAGATTTTTATACCAGTATTTGGACATTTATTTGTAGCTAACACAGTATTCTCTTTTAGCCTATCCAAGTGTTCCAATGGACCAAACTATGAACACCTGAGAAAATATGAAGTAATGTGTGAGGTTACAGGAAATCCTATCCCTAATATTACATGGTTCTTTACAACCTGTAAAGATTGTGAGAAAGAGATGCTGAATTCAAGTAATGTAAGTTTGGACTAAAATGCTATTTAATTGAACGTAATCAAACATATCTTTTTGATTTTATTGGTTGCTTTGATTTTCATCTTTTGCATTCATTTATAGATTTATGACATGTTTTTGTAATATTTATTATGAGCAAAGAAAGCTTTTTGATTTTTTTGGTGTAATAAAATGTTATTTTATTTGATCAACCCCAAGTAATAAATCATCAATTAATGCCACTCAACATCTAAAATTAAGCAACTCCTCCTCTCTGAGATAAGTAAGGTTGATAATAAGTTCTCAATATACATAAAAATAAATTACAATCGCTCCTTTCACATCAGAGAAGCTAATCACCTTACCTTGGTTTCTAAAATTAAGTTATTGTCCATTATTATAGCATACAATACTACAAATTAACACATAATAAATAGTGATGTCACCTTGATGCCAAAAATTAATTGATCACCCTTCACCATGACATACAAAACTACCAATATCAACTAGAGGAGAGTGGAGAGTGGGGCAGGTGAGACACTTTTACCGGTCAGTACTAAACGTGTTTCAGAGTAACATGATTGATATACATGTGAGCATGGCACTCACATATGAATTTCATTGTTTTTTTTATCATTTCTAAATAGCTTTTTACGTTCAACACATTCATAAATATTTATTGCCTAATATACAAGGTAACCAAAAAAAAGTTCTTGCCATTCTAGAGCAGTGATAAACAAAGAGCAATACAGTGGATGGTACATACCTTTAGGTTTTGAAGTAATCTCCATCAGCATCCAACACCTTTTGCCAACGTTCCTGCAGCTGCACAATACCCTGGTGATAAAACTCGTCGGGCTTGGATGCAAAGATATCCGTGAGTGTGTTCCGCAGGTCTCCCTCATTTGCGAAGGATCTCCCACGGAGGTGGTTGTCGAGGGAATGAAACAGGTGGTAATCTGTTGGTGAAAGGTCCGGTGAATATGGTGGATGGCAGAGTGTCTCCCTGCCAAGTTGCTGAAGGGTCTCCCGGGTCCTCTTTGCCACATGTGGCTTGGCATTGTCGTGCAGGAACAGCACACCCTTGTGATTCACCAATGCTGGATCCTTCTGCTGCAATGCACAGTGCACCCTTTGCAACTGCTCAGAGTAGAGGTCTGCAGTGATGGTCCGACAAGGTGGAAGGAGCTCGTAATGCACCACTTGCTGACAATTCCACCATACAGAGAGCATAACCTTTTGTGGGTGCAGAGGTGGTCTTGAGGTGTGAGGAACAGGGTCACGTGGTGACAACCAATGTCTGTTATGCTTGGGAGTGTCATAGAGGACCCACTTTTCATCACCAGTGAGCAAGTATGACTTCCCTATCCCATGCAGGTGCAGTCTGACTGTTTCAGCAGAAACATGGAACCTTTCTGCAAGTTCATCACACGTTAGACCACTGTCCTCCTCGATGGCTGCTTTCAGGGCCTCGTCATTCAACACATGTTATCGTCCACTGCGAGGTTCATCCGAAAGGCTCACATCTCCCAAACGGAATTTCTGGAACCAATGCTTGGCATTGCGTTCGTTCACGGCATTCTCCCCAAATGCCTGGCAAATGCGGCGACTTGATGCGGCAGCTGACAGGTCCACTTTAAAGTCATACAACAAACACACGTGAACAAGCTGCTTCGATACCTCCATTTCTCTTTGACACTGGACGAGCTATGACTGCTGTGTGTGCGCAACGTGTCTGTGTTACTGACAGTCAATGGTCAGCCTAACTCCCGATCACTTGGTAGGCATGTGTGTCATTTCGTTTCCTCTCTGTGAGCGCATAATTACTGGGACGTCAAAAACGGCAAGAACTTTTTTTGTTACCTTCTATATCATTCATAAGTTAAAATTGATATTATTCATTACATAACAACAAAATGATATTCTTGTATTGCAATATTACTTATACCTATTATGAGAGACAAATTATCAAGAAAAACATAACATTTTTCAAAAATGTTATTTGGAATTTACTATTGATGTTAACTAATTTGCATAGCATTAGTAATAAGTTCCATGACTTGTTGATGAGGCAGGTGTACATTAGGTTGATCTGGTTATCACCATTTTTCAATGGCTCCTCAACGACATTAACTTTGGGTCCGAGAATCACACACTCTGCCCAGATCTTCTATTTTCTCATTACTCAGTTCAGCAAGCCATCACTTGGTTCAGCAAGCCATGCTTGGATCTGCTGTTCTTTATTCTTGATGAATATTAGATTTTAAAATTCATTTAGTCAGAAATAGTGGTAGTAAGAAGTAAATAGAGTCAAATAAAATAATAACTGAATAATCAAAACAGTAAACAGTGATGTAACCCGAATTCATTTGGCACAGAAATAAAATATATTTACAGAAATGGTTAGGCTGTTGGTATATGTGTGAACATGGCACTAACAATCACGGACGATCATCATTGATTTCTTTGATGTTTTAAGTCCACTTTATGCACCCTAGTCGGGACTGGACCTACAGTTTAAAGTGGGATCCGAACCACTATGTGCCTCAACTAGGAATCAAACCTGGGATCCCTTGATTACAAGGTGACGATGCTACCACTGTGCCATTGGGGAGGCCTACGGACGATCATCAAAATGACATGTCTGCACAGACTGAGAGCAGTGCCACAACCTGTAACTGATATCGTCTGGCCACAAACATTACAAATGAAACAAGATCAGAAAGTGATGCCATTATCTGGACCTGAAAAGCTTACAATTATATACTATGGTGAGTACTGCACTCACATGTATACCAGTGAAGGGTTAAGAGAGAAAATGTCATAGTGTGCATATTATTTATTTGCGAAAAATGATCTTCTACCAGGCTACATGTGGAGCATTTGTGAACATTTCAAGCTACTTCAAGCACAAGAAATAATTAACCACTATGTTAAAAAGAAATTAAATAATTCAGAAGTGGGTGGGGCAAATGGGATCAGAAAGATACAGAAGTTGAACACTGACTTGAAAGTGGCAAATGATCTTCTCAAGACAGACACTGTAAATTACTTTTATCACATGTCCATATTATTATAAACAGAATTGTCAGATAGATTTCATAGGGAGTTAATTTTATCTGCAATGATCACAAACAAAATAGTCTTGTGCTGGTTCATTAACTGTGCATTCTTCATGTATGCATTGATTGCACCTGTAATGTATTGACATATTTCTGTACAATAAAGACATGCTGTACTGTCTTTGTCAACATCCACATTCTTTCTCGGTGTGAAGTTCATTGAAGAATTTCTTCATGAGGAAATTTTTTCATCCATTACTATGAATAACTGAGGTTTATGTAATTCTTCCCCCTTTCCTGTTTTAAATATGGTAATTAATATGTGTTCTCTTATACATTTTTGCAGATAGTCAGTTCTACTGGCATTAACAAATATAATGCACTCAGTCATCTACAAATTGTGGCCAGAAAAACTGGATTCTTGATTTGTAAGGCATGCAATGAAAAGGGTTGTAAAGAAAGGACAATAGCATTTGCAGTAAATGGTAATGTATTACTTTAGCAATAAATCTTAGTTTGTAAGGCTCAGAATTTGAAGTAGTTTTTTTTCTCCCCCAAGACCACCTTTAGGCAGGCCCTGTAGCCAGGCAGGGGCCAGAGGGGGCTGAGGCCCCCTGGAACTACAGTCAGCCCCCTTGACATTAGGTAAAACTATTTTGTGTAATTTGTTTTCAGTGAAGAGTGAAAATGTAGACAGCAGATATTATTTTGCTCGCAACTTTGATGAAGGATAAATTCAGGGAGCATGAGCAGCAGCTATTACATTCGTTCAACTTATTTATAAGAAGTGTAAGTAGCGGCAAGTATTTAGGAGATTCTCTTCTCTAGACTTCGGAAAGTTTCTTCACAGGGGAGCTTCTTTATCTGTACCTTCGTTGCACCTGTTGCGACCTCCCATTTATACGGAAATCTGCAACTTTTATGTCATTATGCAAATTCCCTCCGCATCTGCGTCAAAGGTTAACAGCTCCCAAGTTTTGGGAACGAAGGGGAGTTCTATTGTTTTGGCCGGGGAGTGAAATGTATGTTAGGCTAGGCACTATGATTGAATATTGTCAATTTTTTCTTGGGTGATATAAATATCTCCATCATCTAACGTAGTATGGAGTGTGTAGTAAAGGATGATTTAATTATCAGCCAATTAATACTTCAAGCAATATTTTAAAAGATATAGAGAAAATTTAGTATTTGTGTGATATTTCTAAACTTTATGTAGCTTAAGGACCCCCCCCCCCCACACATAATTTACCTTCATTTAATACTGTTAAACTTTTGAAAAATGGACTTGATGTACAAAGCCCCCTGATAACCCGTGAGTCCCCCCTGGAGATCAATTCTGGCTACGGGCCTGCCTTTAGGACTATCGTTTTAATTTTACTTTTTTAAAAGCATTTTTGCTTATTGATTATTTTTCAAAATCTTTTCAGTTCCTTAGTGTGTTTTATCATTTTTTGGTGGTATTAATTGCATTTTCTTCCTTTAAGCTTGTTGCATTTTTGGCACATTTACATCTCCCAAAATTCTACAATGTAAGAAGTTCATTATTTTGGTCCAAGTGCATAGAGGGAAAGAGAAAGATGGGAGGGAGAGAGAGGGGAAGTGTCTTCTTCATACCTGATTGTGGATAACAACAGAGAGAGAAAATAATTGAAAGTTTAATGTCTCAAGCAGGTGCAAATTAAAAAAATATATATAAGACATCATGGATCCATTCGCCATTTTTCACAAAACTGTCGCATGTGAACAAACGATGCTCAAATATCCATGGTGACATGACTGCAACTATCATTGCATGTACTGCTGCCACGCTGAGCCGAGCCGATCCAAACTGAGGTATGGCCAAGCGAGTTAAATGCCACCCTACTTCTATCTATATCCCCTCTCACTGCTTCCAATTCTCCATTTGAAAACTGTCCATTTCCTGTGATGCACACTTTATAATTAAATCACACCATTTGTGAACAAAAACAATATCATCAACATTTCTCAACACGGATTTTGTAGAGGGAAATCAATGGTATCAGCTGAATTTGAATAATACATGAGGGATCGGTTAGACAATAGGGACCAATGTATAGGGTTGTTTCTTGATTTCACAAAAGCTTTTGACTTAGTGCCTCATAGTCAGCTACTAAAGAAGCTAAATCAGTATGGAATAAGGGGCAAAGCAAATGATTGGTTTTGATCGTACTTACAAAACCATACCCAATCATAGAGATCAGGCATGTAGATGAAAGAAGCAGGTGCACAACAACATGTGTTTCAGAACAATGTAAAATAACATGTGGAATTCCCCAGGGATCTATACTGGGACCAATACTGTTCGTGTTGTACATAAATGACTTAACAATAAATCTAAGCTCTGCGAGATCTGTCTTATACGCTGACGATACAAGCGTTGTGATGACTAGCATAAACAGTGAACTTCTTTCCAAAATTAGTCACACAGTAGAGGATCTCAGTAAGTGGTTTTCAACAGACAAAACTAAAACTGAAAAACGATAGCATTAAATTTTCACCATGCAATAAGGAAACCACAAGGGAACCCTTCTATTAAAATACAAAACAATGTGGTTAACTATGAGAAACCTGTTAAATTTTTAGGGTTGTGGATCAATGGAAATCTGAGTAGGGAATCACAAATCAACTATTTGGCAGGCAAACTGAGCAAAATAACCTATGCTGTCAAAGTAATAAAGGCTACCAAAAATTTGGAGACAATGAAAATAATTTATTTGAGCTTATTTCAATCCTTGGTAACATACAGAATTATTACTTTAGAAAATTTCGCACTTCCGCATTGCACAATTTAATGGTTAAATCCTATTAACTTCAAAGATCAACTGTCTTCATTCACAAAATGGTACGGCGTTTGAAGCCTAGATGGTACCACGTCACTGCATTGTTTGTTCCTGGGTGGCGGTAGTTGCGATTTCTCCCATTCAGCGGCGCTGTTGTGCGTCGCCTGCTTCCTGTTGTCAGGTGCCGTTGCTGGGTGGTGGTTTGGGGCTGGGCTGTGCTGCTCGGAATGGTGCACTTCCTGTTCCCCGCGTGGCTGGAGGGGAGTCGAGTATGTGTACCGCATCTTTTCTCTTTTAGGTCGGGGATCTTTCTGAGGACAGGGTGTCAAGTCAGGTGTGCCTGTCCACTGTCCAGGTTCAGTGCTGGTTTCTGGTGGATGATATCATGGGTTTCTTTGACAGTGTTTCTATGACAGAGCCGGTTGGATGAAGTTGGATATGGAGGAGATGGTGTCGTTGGTGGAGTGGATTGAGAGAGGCTTGATTTTGGTGTGTCATTTTTGCCATCTTTTACGTGTTCATTAATCCGTTCTTGGACAGTGCGGATTTTCTAAATTTCACGTAAGTAATTTTAAAGTGCGAAATTTTCTAAATTTCAAGTAAGTAATTTTAAAGTGCAAAATTTCCCAAATTTCACGTAAGTAATTTTAAATGGCATTTTCCACATCCATCATGAATACAGAATTATATTCTGGGGTAATGCCTACAAGAGTAAGCATTATCTTACAAAAGAAAGTTGTACGAATCATGATGGGGGCAAAACCAAAGGAACCGTATAGGAAGCTGTTCAGGGATCTATGAGGCTTGTCCGGAAAGCGGAAAGTAAAGACACAAACAAAAAATAAGATATAAAAGAAATGTATTGCTCGCAACTAAAGTTACACTGGATACACTGATACAGAGGCTATTTCTCCACATAAGTGCCACCATTGTCCAAACATTTGTTCAGACGTGGAACAAGTTTTTGTATCCCTGAATCGTAGAAATCCCCCGCCTGCATCTGGAACCAATTTGTGACTTCTTCCCTGACTTCATCGTCGTCAGCAAAGTGTTTTTCACCAAGATTTTTCTTGAGGTACAGGAACAGGTGGTAGTCGCTGGGTGCAAGGTCAGGGCTGTATGACAGATGGTGAAGGACCTCCCATTGAAACTGTGCAAGCAGATCCTTGGTGACATTCGATGCATGGGGGTGGACGTTGTCTTGAATCAAGCGGATTCCACTTTACAACATGTCTCTCCATTTGTTTTAAATTGCACGTCGAAGATGTTTCAGTCTGGCAGTAGGTTTCAGCATTAATTGTTCTTCCAGGCGACATGAATTCCACTAGCAGGATGTCGTGGCGATCCCAGAAAATGGTTGCCATCAGCTTGCGGGTTGAAATTGACGTTTTGAATCTTTTGGCTTTTGGAGAATGGGTATGGCGCCACTGCAGTGACTGCTGCTTGGATTCAGGCATATGGTGGGACACCCATGTTTCATAACCTGTCACAATGGAGTCCAGGAATACATCTCCCTCTTCTGCATAGCGAGTAAGAAAGTCCAGTGCATATCCCAGTCGTTTGGTTTTGTGTTCGTCAGTCAAATGTTTTGGGACCCAGCGTGCACACAACTTTCTGTACCCTAAACCACTCACAACTTCATGAATAGTGGTTTTCGACTGTCAGGAAACATCACACACAATTCTCGAATTGTCACCCGGCTATTCACATGCACCTCTGCTTCAATGCGATTGCGAAGGTTGTTAGTGATCACGGATGGCCTCCCACTTCTCTCTTCATCATGAACATCACGTCGACCTTCTGCGAAGGCACGGCACCATTTCGCCACATTTTGACAATTCATTACATTCCATACACAGTCACAATTTCTCGGTGGATCTCCGATGGATGCCTTCCTTGTGCCTGCAAAAACCTGATCACGGCATGCACTTCCCACTTGCCAGGATTCGGTATCGCCGTTGCCATTTCCAATGTGTGTTCCTTGCACAAGACTCAGCGCAGCATTGACGACTCACTCCCAATCCTCGTCGTATGGATCAGGGTTACTGCCAGTGTTGCCAACTTTGGTACACATTTTTCCCTAACATGCAAATGTGTTTGTATCTTTACTTTCCAGACAAGCCAGTGCACCAGAAGGGATTTTAAAGATGACTCAGTTACTGTGCTCTTCACGTTTTGTCCTGTGGCAGATGGAAGGTATAGGCCTAATGTACTACTCCCTCTGTCCCATAATTATAGTCCGGTATGCCAAAATGGTAGTACGGAAATGACAGACGAAGAGACAGATGGAAAGCACAATTTGTACTGATCCTTGAGTAGTAAAGTTGTAAGACTGATTCCCTTGTTTCATGTTCTTCTTCTGTATACACCAATGTCACAGTTTGAATATCAGGCAATTATTATGAGACAACAAACAAAGGTGTACCGGACAATAATTATGGGACAGAGGGAGTATGTATTTTGTACCTCCATTGGCTACATTGAAAAGGTTCAAAAATTGTGTTTTTAAGGGCAGGACGATTTTGTTTTGTATTTCACTACATAGTTCAATAAGACTGCAATGTGTATCTGAATGTTTACACTGTATGACCACTTTCTTGGAGTAGAAGACTCAATACATATCATCATGGACATCCAAAGGGGAGGGCAAGGATCCATGAAAAATTAATGTCAATCTAAAGTTATATATTTCACACATATATTTTAATTTCTGTCAGTAATTTATGTTAATCAGTGGCGGCGATTAGGAATGCAGTTACACTATGCTAAACCTTATCTACCAAGGGAAAGTAAACTGTCCTTGCCTTCCCCCCCATTTTGGCACCTTGCTCCCCCAGTTTTGAAAGGTTGCATGCATGTTTCATGTTTTCCTTATTCTCAGAATCGCACCCCCTAATTTTCTTTCTGCACCCCCTCAGCACCTCTAGATGTACACAATACAATTTTATATGAAAAAGGACCTAGGTACACAGGAATTCTCTTGTAACCAAACTACATAAAAACAATTGAAACCTGCAAAGGTTTTAAGAGAGAACTATACAAATACTTACTGGAACATTGCTTTTAATCAATTAATGAATATCTAGGCATGCAATAATAAAATTATCTTTTCATTTTTTCCTTTATTTTTTATCTTTTTTACTTTTCACTGTATACATACGTATATTGTATTTCATTGTTATACTCCATGATATTTTATTCTACAGGGTGGCTCAATAAGTCACTTAACACCCCCAGTACAAGGCCACTGTAGCACACAACATGGAAATGGTGATGACCAATCGTTATCAGGCCAAGGGGGAACCACATTGACGCCAGCCACACGGTCGGCGGCCATCTTGATGTCCGCCATCTTGAATTCAACTTCAGAATTTTAAATGGGAAGGGGGTCGTGTGACATATCAAAATGGGCTAGAATTTCACGAGAAATACAATGGTGAAGGACACTGTGAAGGACTTTTAATTCAATGGAAGTGTCACACTGTAAATTGTTCGCGACTACCATTCATAATGCGCAGCTCTTCGTGGATGTATCCGATTAAAATCGTGTGCATTGGCATGCGAACTTCTCTCCCTAGACATCACTTTGATCTCGATGCATTACCGATGCGCTAAACAACAAATTTTAAGGCATTTTTCTAACACCTCGAAAAGGAGCAAATTGGTACAAGAATTCAGTCATAACTTTTTACTGGTTAAAGATACGTCAAAACAACCTTCACCATTGTATTTCTCGTGAAATTCTAGCCCATTTTGATATGTCGCACGACCCCCTTCCCATTTAAAATTCTGAAGTTGAATTCAAGATGGCGGACATCAAGATGGCCGCCGACTGTGTGGGTGGCGTCAATGTGGTTCCCCCTTGACCAGGCAATGATTGGTCATCGCCATTTTCACATTCCATGCTGCAGTGGCCTTGTACTGAGGGTGTTAAGTGACTTATTGAGCCACCCTGTATTCCACTATAATCATGCATTGTATTGGCAGTGTATTATTGTTGTAATGCTCATGGTGTTGTAAACGCAAATTGGTAACATTTCCATTCTAGTATTTTATCACATTAGACTATATTTCACTATATTTTACTATATTTCATGTGTACATATATTGTATTTCATTGTACTTACTATTATATTGCAATGTCTATGATATTGTAAATACAAATTGACACGTTCGATATCACAGCAAGCAATGTGATTCATGGACGAAATAAATAAATAAATCAAGCAGTATTCAATATTTTCTTGTAAGCAGTACCCATAAGCTTCACGTGACTTACATAGAAAAAATGCATTATCAGCAAAGTCGGAAAATAAAACATTTAGATACATTTATTTGGAAACTGATAATAATATTGATTTAATCAAGCACCAACACTTTCACAGAGTGCTGCGAGATATATTAGTTTCGAACTTTTTCTTCTTGCTTGTTCAGTGCTCTTTTTACCTTGATGCACTGCATGGGCCAATAGGCCACCATCAGCTATAGCTCTGGGAGAGATATATACATGATGTGAATAAAAAATGAATGTGTAGTGTGTCTATTGAACAAACTACATCAGAATTTTATGTGTGTCTTTAAATGGAATAGGTAGGTGAGTGGAGTCATGCAGAGAATAGGTTATATTGACTTAGAATTTCTGTTTAATTTCCTTAAAGGTAGCTGGATGAAGGAACATAGTTATTCATACTTTCATTTCATTGTACTAAAATCTTGGGGACATGCTTCTGGAAATAATAATCTGCATTTTCTAAAAAAAAATATTGTTATTTCTTTCAGAACCAAAAGCAACCAATGGGGCAATAATAGCAGGTGTTGTGGTTGCATTTCTTATACTAATTGGGCTGTTGGTGGGCCTGTTTTTTGTAATACTAAGAAGGCATAAGCTAAAGTCAATTTATATTATTAAATACTTTGTATTGAATAGTTTATTTTAAGTAACATTAATAACACAGAACCTTACTATTACATTTCTGAATTTTACATTGGCCCACATTAAGTACTTTCTTGACTCTATACGGTGTACGCTTTTAGAAGGAACATGAGTTCAGCCAATTCACACCCAGTGTTATTGCGCTGTTGCCAAACTAACTGCTAGTGGAAGGGAAAGAGAGAATTCACTGTGTCCAATATTCAACTATTTTTTTATATATAATGCATACAAAGTATATATGAGTCCAGTGAAATAATACAGAGAATATTTCTGCACAGGGTTATAATATCTTATCACTGAAGCATATAGGAACTCAAACTGACTCAGACTCACGATGTTGGAGAATGTCCATATAATGAAGAGTCATTGTGTATATTGAGACAAATTTAACACCCATTGTTTTCTCAGGACATAACAACTCAGCTATTAACATGATGACAATGAAAAAGAACAGAAGGAAGGAAAATGAAAGGGTCATTGTGTGTGTTTTGATACGTGTTGTTTCCCAGTGTTTCTTCAAGAAATGAAAACTTTGACTGTAAATTCAATATGTCTTGCCCCATCTTGTGATGAACTCTAAATTGGCGAGTTTTATGAAAACTTGTTGTGCTCAAGAAAACTACAGGACACGGCGTTTAACTTGCATGCCGCAGTTTCCTAACTGTACAATTTTGCACTCCTGCCATTGGCTGGTTGGCAACGACTCTCTCTCTGCGTGGCCCCACCCGATATTGCTTCTAAAACTATATGCCGTATGGAAAGGCAATATCTTTATTCAACAACAAACTACTTGGTTTCTGAAAACTACTGATCACAAATATTTGAATTTATGACCTTTCATAAAATATTTCTTGAAAAATAAACACATAATGCAAGAAATGTATTTGAAAACTTTTACGTATTTTTTTAAAAAATATTTTCTTATTTATCATCATTTTTCATAGCAATATATAAACTCTTTAAAAAAAAGTGTACATGTTATTTGTTTAGTTTACTTCTCATAATCTCTACAAAGATGAGTAAATTTTCTCCTTGCAGACTTGATTTTGTACAATTTTCAATGAAACTCGTTTTTCTTTGTTTTTAATTTAATGAAGAACTCTCTGCCATTGGCTGAAATTGAGAGATTTGAGAAGGGAGCTGTGGAGTATCAGTCCAGGAATCATCATTGATGATCAAATCGAGCTGCTGCCATATGATAAGAGCTATGAATTTCCAAGAGACAAACTCCAATTGGGTGAGTTGTATGCTAAAATTTTTGATTATATCATATGTTAACCTATGAATATTTGAAAGTACAACTCTGGTAGATTGCTATGATGTAGTTGCAATAAAATACTTATAACAAAATATAATAACCTGTGGTGCAACACGCTGTGAGGGCCAAGGCCTATCCAATGGCTGCCCTCCTCATTTCAACATGAAGGTGGGAGATCATCCAAACAGTTAGGTGGTGATATGTGGTCATCTCAACGAACCCGAAGTCATTGTAGATTTCCATGACCAGGTTACACTGCTCATTCATAGTTCCCCAGTTTCCTCACAATGGCCACTGGTCCCATACACTGGCTGAGATCTCAGGAGAAAAGTTGTTACGCTTCCCCCCAGGAGACTCAAACCAGTGTGTCCCGTAGCCCAAGCCCAAAGCCTTAGCAGACCACACAGCCATGGTGTAGGACATGAAATACTTATCTTTATAAATATTTTCAACAACTTGAAATTGTTGCAGTGCTCTAGTATCAGAATCGATCTCAACTGTGGATACTGGCATCAGTTTCAACCAAATTTATATGAATCCTTATGTGTAATTTTAAAGCTTTATGCAACTTTTGGAAATAGTATAATAAGTGAATTCTCACATGTAAGGATTTTAAGATGACTGAAGGAGCAAAACATCTTGACAACTACTATTATCATTCATGTACAAGGTTCCCACTCACTTTGCAAAACTGAACCTCCTGACTTTTCCAGGTTTTCTTCAACTTTGCATGTTCATAAAAATAAATCAAGTTTGTTCAACTTTTTTGAGAATAAATGATGAAAAATGATATAAGAACATTTTGATATGAAACATTCCCAAAGCAGTTGGAATGTAATGTAATGAAATGTAATTTACGTGATTTTTAAGGTTGTTGAACGTTTTTACAAAATTCCCTATTTTTTTCACTCCTGAGTTGATTTCCATGACTTTTACAGTATTTCCAGATCAGTGAGAACCCTTCAATTTGAAAATAAAAGTGTCCAAAGTTAGTTCATCCTTTTATCTCAACTAAATCAAATTTATATGCACATTATCATTTTCCCTTACAAATTTAAACCAGTGTTGCTCTGCATTTCAGGATGTCAATTTGGTTCTGGAGCTTTTGGAAGAGTCCTGAAAGCCACGGCTGAGGGCATCGTTGAAGGGGAAGCTGAGACTACTGTAGCAGTGAAGATGATAAAGCCACATGCCGATCGCTTACATATGAAGGCCCTCATGTCAGAGCTGAAGATCATGATTTACCTTGGGAAACATGTCAATGTTGTAAATTTGCTGGGGTCCTGCACCTCAAATTTAAGGAGAGATGTTATATTTATTTATGTCTCATATGCAAATTAAATGTTATTTTGTATTTTTTGAAAACTTATTTAGTATTTTGAGTGGAAATTCTTAGGTGGCAGGTTTGTTTGCGTCGAAAAATGTGGGGGTATCCTTGCGTGGTTTAACATGGTGAAAATGCAACATGGAGGGGCAGATTTTGCTAGCTGGGGATAGCATTCCCATCGTCTTGAAGTACTGATATTTATGTATTCTATTTCACTTCCTATTTGTCTTGTTTGTTTCAAAGGTATAAATAATTGAGGACTAAAACATTGTAAGTGCCAAAAGCAAAAGTGTTGGGAAATCGCATCGTTCCGCACATCAGTCTGTAAGAATATGCACACTAGTGAGCTCTTTACATGCCCTTTGAACTACTTAGAGGGCTACCAGTTACATTTCACGTTTACCACATTATAAAGCATGGCCTCATTTTTCAGAAAAAAAAATCTTCGAATTTTAGGTGCAGGAATATGCACAAAGACATTCATATTTTAATCTTTGCGGTCTATATTTAAACATTTATAGGGTACATGTTTATTTGTTTACAAATACGGTATATGGTACTTTACCTTGCAACATCGGTAACTTCTGTCTTTACATTTTTTTTTGTCAATCAGTCTCTTCACTTTCAGCATCACTTTCACCATCACTCTCACCATCATTTTGTTATCAGGAAAACGAAATGTTGATTGTTGTATTGCAGCTACCGGTAATTTTAAGGAAAGTTAAGAAAAAATATTTACTCTTTGTAACTACCGGTATTAGAGATTGCAATAGATTCTATGTTGTACGTGCATGAAATACGTATATTGTAGTATGTATATACATCGAATCGAAAATGCCATCGAATCTAAGGCGCACCTGAATTTTGGACATCTAAAATCTGACAAAAACCTGCACCTTAGATTGGATGAACTACGGTATATAAAAAGGAAAGTAAAAGTAAGGCTACCCTTACACATGTCATGGAAATGGTATAGGAGGAAGGGGTGTGAAATTAGGGGCCACACCTTCAGAGTCACAACCATCTGTGTAGGTGATGTGATCAACACCATGCTCCAGCCACCTTTACCCCACTCCCCCAGGGTGACCCCGGTAACTATTTATTAGAGGTTATGTAAACCCCAAAGCTGCTCCATTTATGACTTATGATGGGGAAATTCGCACCTCAAAATGGAGTTTGGGTCCCCTGCATGGCAGTCAGATTGGACAAGACCTACTCTAACTTTGATATGTATAAAAATATTTTTTATTAGTTCTGTATGATATCTAACCAGATTTTATGTCAACATTAAACAAATGACAAAATTGAAAATAGCATGCATTATACAGCCTAAATATGGTCAATATATTTTGATAACTCCTCCGTGGCCGTGCGGTCTAAGGTGCTGTGCTTTGGCTCCGACTGCAGGACAGCATGGGATCAATCTCTGGGTTTTCAACCTATGTATAGGGCCGGTGGCAACCCACCATTGTAAGGAAATTGGGGAGCTACGAGTGAGTACCATAACCCAGTCTGGAAAATCTCCTATAATGGTTGAGGGTTGGACGTGGGACTGTGGGAGAGAGACTGGCAGTCGGGAGATAGACCAAGGCCCTTACGGGCTGTAGAGCCACAAGTTATTGTTATAATATAACATAACAATACCATTATATTTCTGGATGTGAAGCATGTTCATTCTGATGATTATTTGCAGGTTTTATAAGATATAATATAATGTATCTCTCATTTTCAATAATAAATAAACAGTAGTTTATTCATTTGGTTTATTTTACTTCTCCTTTCTGCTACTCTTGCCTAATCACAAAGATGAGGATGAATGATAATATGATGAAATTGATGAAACAGACACTCACAAAGAACACCTGGGATTCAAACCCAGAACCCTGTCATCAATGCTTGTGTTCACTCTGCCACAGAAATTGGCGAAACAAACACTAGAGTTTATCAACTACTATCAGATAATATATGTAATCAAGATCATGTAAGCTAAACAAAAACTATTTTCAAATGCAAACATTGCTACGTTGTTCACTTCTGTTTTCTATTGATAAATATATTCGTTGTTGCATTTCATTTAAGGTGAACTTCTGCTAATTGTAGAATACTGCAAGTTTGGAAATCTACAGAACTACTTACTTCGACACAGGTCTGAATTCATCAGCCAAATAGACCCACTGTCAGGAAGATTTGACACTAATATTGGTAATGACAAAATAAAGGCTCTTGAACTACATTATCTGGAAGCAAGAGAGAATTTACTTCAAAAGGCAAAGTGAGTCAATGGTGCTGCAGAAAAAGTTAGTTTTGTATGTTCAGAGAAGAAAGAAAAAGTAATAAAAAGCACAAATTAATTGCTTTTAATTCAAAAAGCTCATATTCATTTTCTTTTTAATTTCAGTTCAGTGATATCTAAAAATGTTAAAGTTGCTATGCTCTTGCATTTGAAAAAAATAAATAGATGAAAACAGTATGTGTGTTTGTGTTTACATGTGTGTACACATGTACACATATATATTATTTACTTACACTATCCCACCAAGAAAATAAGTTGATATATTCTAACTTGTAGGATAAAAGCTAAATAAAGAAAAAAAATTATTACTAACAAGTTTTGTTCATATTTTGATAGGGAAGAGTATGGACTATTTTTTAACAAGTTACTGAAAGTTAGAAATAATTGAAAGATATGTTAAGTAACATTTACCCACCCAGAGTAGCAACAATGTATACTATAAAATTAATATTTTATTGATAAATTTACTGAATAGATAACTGTTACTTATAATAGTGATTGGTTTGCTAATTAAAGTTCATTACATGTAATAATGCTATGCTTCTTCTAGGTCCCTGGATACTGGGAGTACAGAAATGACTGATGGATCAAATAGTGCTTCAGTGACAGGTAAATACAGTCAGTTTATAAGAAAGAAATGTAATATTTTCTGAATATAATTTATTGTTGTTGAATAGGTTCCTAGTTCCTGGGTGTGTGGTTTCGCGTATGTCAGTTTCACTCTGGTACAAATGAAACTGATACGTAGATTAACTTATACTTTAATAACGTGAAGCATGTAAATAACACTGAATATAATGAAGGGTTCCACACAAATGTACACGAATATGACAAGGCGTACAACACACATACGTTGTCTCACGACACAACTCGGACTCACACTGCGCATGCGCACACTGCATGGCAACAAGCTTAATGAGAATGACAATTCATCTGAACATCATGGCCCTTCTTGGAAGATCAGCTTCCAAAATTAGCATACACAATAATTATTACCCTTTACAATATAACATATTACACTTGAATACATAGATTACAATAAACACAAATTTTCTTTCTGGTTACATATTTACACTTTCTCAATTGGTAGAGGTGCAAGCTTCATAATAGGCCTTTTTAGTTCACCATCTTTAGTTTTCACAGTTGCAACTCGTACCAAACCATCTTCTCCTTTGTGAGTTTCGATAAATCTACCTAATTTCCACTTCAATGTGAGTACGTTATCTTCCTTTATCAACACTAAATCATTGACTTGAATGTTAGGCAATCTCTTCTGCCACTTCGGTGTACTTTGAAGTCCAGATATGTATTCCAAATGCCATATTCTCCAAAAATGCTGCACGATTTGTTGACACCTTTGTCATCGCGTCAGGCGGTTAATCTTGCTCTTGGTGAAATCATCTTCTGGAATGTTCAGTAGGTTGTCGCCAATCAGGAAATGCCATGGCGTAAGTGCTGTCAGGTCATTGAGGTCACTTGACATGGCTGTGATTGGACGAGAGTTCAAACAACCTTCTATCTGCACCAATACTGTGTAAAGCTCTTAAAAATTCAACACAGCATTGCCCACAACACGTTTCAAATGATATTTAATGCATTTTATGTTACTTTCCCGAATTCCGCCAAACGAAGGTGAGGAAGGGGGATTAAAATGCCACTTGATTCCTTCATTTGTCAGAAAGTTATGCACAGTTTCTCTATGGTTCGGTTCTCTCAAAAAATACAACATTTTGTGCAATAGTTTGTCAGCTCCTACATACTGAGTACCACAATCAGAATACAGGTTAGCTGGTTTTCCTCTACGAAATATGAAACGTCTCAAACATGCAATAGAAGTATTAGTAGTTGCTGAAGATACAACTTCAATGTGAACACACTTAGTAGAAAGACATATAAACAAAACAATGTAACCCTTGATTGTTTTATGTGATTTCAAAAATCCAGACTTAATTGAAATGCGACCTGCAAAGTCAGTGCCTGTGTTAACAAAAGGTCTTACTTCGTTTACTCTAGGAGGCGGTAAACTTCCCATCAATTGTTTAGCTGTAGTGGCTTTGACACGTCTACAAATAACACATTTGTTCACTATGCTACGAACCATATCTCGAAGCCCAACTATCCAATATGTTTGTGTCACAATAGCTTGTAACAGTTGCAGATTTGCATGGAGATTCTTCACATGTTCATGTCTCAATAGCAGTTCAGTAAATGGATGATTTTTGGATAACACTATAGTATGTTTCTTATCTGAAGACACATCAGCATTATGTAAACGCCCACCTACTTGTAACACACAGTTATTGTCAATGAATGGACTCAACGAAAGAAGTATACTGGATGATGGGAGCTCTTGTTCTGTTTGTAAACAGTTAATCTCACTCTCATATGCTTCACCTTGGGTGACCTTGACCCAGAACTCAGTCGCAGCTGATAACTCTTCAGTTGTAAATGTCTGCTCTTTTCACTGCATGAAAGGTGCTCTACAGTTGTTTATGAATCTAAACATCCAAGCAGTAATATGTATGAACCTCAAGAAGGATGAAAATCTCTGCAATAACTCCTTACAGTCAGAGGTTGTAGCTATCAACACATGAATCATTGTTTTTCTTTCCTCCTTTTTCACTCCTTCACTTTCCAATGCAGACGATTCATGCATAGGCAACTCAGGCAAGTAAAGAAATGATGGACCATTCCACCATAAATGAGCTTCACACAACTGTGTAGGCAAAGCACCACGAGAACCAATGTCTGCAGGTTTTTTTTTTTCGAACGCACATGAAACCACTGTTGAGGATTCGTCATCTCATGAATGAGTAAAACTCTGTTTGAAACAAAGGTACTCCATCAAGATGGATCTGATTTAATCCAACATAAGGTGATCTGTGAATCAGACCAAAGGAAAATATCATCTATATGCAATGACAATGATGACTGCACAACACTAATCAATTTTGCTAACAACACAGCAGCACATAACTCTAAACGTGGCAATGTTACAGGTTTTATGGGTGCAAGCTTTGTTTTTGAAACTAATAATCTGACTGTAACAGTATTGTCATCATATACTGTTCGTAGATACACAACAGCACATGTCGCTTTAAGACTTCTGTTGCAATCGGGTAATTTTCACCTTCATCGTCTGCTAACTGATGCAACACTCTCGTAGCAAGAAAAGCAGATGGTGCCGTGTCATACCTGAGCGTATTTAAATGATAAACAATCACAGGTTGATTGGGAGACTCTCTTCACAAAATTAATTGGTAGTCTCTGTCCTGGGGATCCACTTTTATCTGGCGATACATCATCCGAACGTCACTCGTCAATGAAATAAGATGACCACGAAAACGTAACAAAATGGATAGTAACTGGCTGTTGTTTACCTCCATTCATTAACACGTCATTCACGGGCACGACTGTGCTAGTTTTACTAGATCCATTAAAACCTACTCTCAGTTTTGTACTTGTGCTTGTCTCCTTTGTTATAGAATGATGCGGAATTAAATAAGAATCAGCGGGGGTGCTGGGTGGTTAGCAGTCTGCCACTGGTGTCCTATGATTTAAAGCAATATACTCCTGCATGAATGACTTGTATTGTACTAGTTTCTGTCTATCAACTCGAAGCCTACGCTCTTGACTAAGCAAACATTTCATCACCTTATCCTTTGAATAACCTAACTCGTTGCGGTTGATCTTAAATGGTAAGCATACGACGTACCGACCATCATCCTCGCGATAATGTGTTCGTACGAAATGTTCCTCACACAATTGTTCTTCTTGACTCGGCACTCGTAAGTTAGGAATCTCCTCCGATTCAAAAAACTTATTCAGAGTTTCATTCAGATCATTTTCTTGTACAACAATGTAATAAGAAGACAGAGATTGTTGAGGTCTTTGTTGAGGAGTTTTGCCACAAACAAGCCATTCCAAGTGGGTATGAATAGCCATGGGTTCATTCATTCTCCCATCTCTTCTTCCACTCATTAGTAACAATGGAAAAAAATCAGCCCTGATAAGCAACTGAATAGTGTCAGGTTTGTGATATGAAGGATCGGCAAATTCAATGTTACGTAAATGTTTATAACTCAGGGTGTAAGGTAAAAATGCTTGTGCAACTGAGTTGGATATTTTCTTCACAATTAAGGGCGAACAATGATAGGATCTGTCCATGTTTTTAGAGAGTATGTTCAAATCAACAGTTGAGTGTGAATTGCCGGCATTTACACCCGAAATTCCAGTAACCGACACAAACACTTTTTTACATTGCAAGCCTTATAATTGGGCTGCATTCTTGCACAAAAAGGATTTTTCACTAGCACTATCCAAAAGTGCTCACAGGGAGTGAAGCTGGTTTTGTTTATCCTTTACTCTCACAATAGCAGTTGGTAACAAGACACGCGTTGTGTCACACTGCGTCTGTAACAATAACGTGGGTTCACCACGGACGCTTGATTTCAAATACTGCAGTTTTTGCACGGGCGAAAGTGACGTGTTGTTGTGTATGGACACCATGAACAAGTCTCTAAAAGAAAGCCACTGCTGCAGATTTCCTGTAAATGTAGGCAAATCTAACCTAGGTAGATGCACATCACTCACTCTCTTTATCTCGGTTGCTGTCGTGGTAGGTTGCTGTTTTCTCGCGATGTATAACTTGGACAATGCTTTGTCGAGCCTGTCCTGCACTGAACCAATTTCTTCATCATATTGTTCAAACTGTTCATCGGTGCACTTTTCTTAGATTTCACGGATCAGTTTTGGAGTGTCCTCTGTCAAATGTAAAGCTTTGTCTATGTACACTAAAACATTCCCTTCGGTGAGATCATCTGCCGCAACTTTCTTCTCCAAACGTGTGATGTCACATTTGAGAAGACGTTTGTTTGAAAGTATTATCTCCATATTTTAGTTTCAAAATACGTAAAGTACATACACTAAGATCACCAATCACACCCGGCAAGGATATGGTGCACTGAATTGCTGGTAAGCACAAAAATACGTGTCTCTCGAAGTTCAAGCACAAAGCCATTAATAAAGTGCACACTTTCTCAGCAGGAACACAATGGATGATCGGGCCATAATGAATCGATCAACCATTTATCCGGGCACAGGAGGACCATGAATAGCTTCCTAGTTCCTGGGTGTGTGGTTTCGCATATGTCAGTTTCACTCTGGTACAAATGAAACTGATATGTAGATTAACTTATACTTTAATAACGTGAAGCATGTAAATAACACTGAATATAATGAAGGGTTCCACACAAATGTACACGAATATTACGAGGCGTACAACACACATACGTCGTCTCACGACTCAACTCGGATTCACACTGTGCATGCGCACACTGCATGGCAACAAGCATAATGAGAAGGACAATTCGTCTGAACAGTTGTCTATATCAAATTTTTTACTTGTGATTAAAAATGTAACTGAAAGCAGATATTTCAGAAAATTACAATTTTCATGTTTCAAGTAGTGCATGAATTGTAATGTTTTTAATTAGTGGAACTAGCCAGGCTATGCAGATCATAGCTTGCTCAATGTTTTTAGGAGCAATATGAACATACTATTATTGCAATTCACTAAAACAATTCTTGGTCTTACATGCAATTAAACCTTGACATTGTTTGCAAATTGTTAACATGTTGATTGTTTCTACTTGCAATGTAAAAATGCAGCCAGCATATGCAAAGTTTGAGACCCTGTGTGTAATATTACAAAAATAGAAGGGAAAATGGAAAATTCAATCAAAATAAGAATCAAGTATTTTGCAACATAATCTTATTGTCAATGGTTTTTTACACTTAATGACAATATATAAGAAGTTTTTACTTAATATGAATTGACAATGAATTCTTGTTCAGTTACAGCCATTGTTAAACATTTTGAACAACAAAACATGAGTGGAATGCAGATGTGAGA